>NC_137652.1:22006743-22554299 GCF_963422515.1 Blennius ocellaris
TTGGCTTGTGCTGCCACGAGCAGAGCACATGAGATGCATACAGGCGCTGCATTTTTCTACAGATCCTGCTTGTTCCGGCCTGGTAATCATCATGTTTCCTTCCAGCATGAGTCATCTGGCATTTACAAAAGGAACCATGAATCCCCCTTAAAACGATTTGCTCGCAGAACAGTCATATTTGGAGGACTGAAAGAAAAAAAAAAAAAAAAAGAAAAACTTTCATTGGGTTTGAAGTGTGAGGCCTGTTTAGCCTCTTATCTGCACAGGTTCACTGTGACACAGGCACAACACGCTCTTGATCACATCGTGGGAGTCATTTAAACCGCTCTTGCCAAACAGACGACTTCGAAATATTTCATTTCAAACTGTTGACTGTGGATCACGAGGAGCTGTAACAAGACGGCACATATTACAGCATCTCTACAGCTGGATTTGCTCTTGAAAAAGCAAATATCAGAGCAGCTTTGGACTCAAACGTTGGCACGAGAAGATGTTTAAGAGTGGTTTTTCAATCCAAACGTTTGTAATTCTCCAGAGGAGGCCGAGCACGTCGCTGGTGACCATCAGTGTGTGTGTGGATGGGTGAATGTGACTGAGGCCTAGTTTACACGACACGTGAAAATGTATTGTTTGTGGCAACGTTTTGAAAACGATGTCCGTTTACACAGAAATGTCAGAAACCGTGCTTTGGCACACCTAAATCTCATCATCAGGCTTATAAAAAAACAAAAAAGCCCACTCAAGTCCTCATTGTAGAAAGGACTGAGACCTAAAACTCTGAGGACTGGAGTTCAACACGTGCTCTCAAGGCATGTTTGAAATGAATTCTTATCATCCTGAAGGTGAAACCTGCAGGTATTGAGTCTCTCTTCGAAATCTGAGATCTGACTTCGAAAAGTTCAGCCATGAATCAGTGTTGGCCTCAACTGCTCCCTACAAAACAGGGATGTGAATAAATGTCTAAATAAATAAATAAAGTGTGAAAGCTGGAGCCCTCAGGATGAGGTGGGACCTTTGTTGCAAAGCCAGTTCACCTCTGCCACGGGAACCACGCTGAATACAAAGGATAATAGAGATACACGGAGAAAATAACGCTGCCATGAAATGTTGGAAAATAGAAAAAAGGCATCAGGAGCCACGGAACTGAGGCGCTCGGCTAGACGCTCTGGATTACGTTGTACTCCAGGATACTCGATGTACTCTGACATTTGACTCTCTTGTGGGTTCTTTTAAATTGAAATTGGAGGTTTCGCTGTCATCCTCACTCTCTGGTAGCTGTGTCAGACGCTGGCTGTCAACAAGCCGGCTGCTGCAGTCGATATGACATCACACTGCTACTGGTAGGCGTGTGAGCTGGGAGGAGGGTCGTTCATCCAGGGGCGCTCAAGTCAAAAGGTGAGGGTGGAGTTTCCACTGTACACTTTGCTAATGGGGGCTTGAGACGACCTGAAATGGAGTGGCCTGCACTTTCTCCAGATCTGAATCCATAGAAAACCTCTGAGATAAGCTGAGTTATCATGTTGAGGCTTAGAGCGCTGTACCTTAGAACCTCAATGACCGCACGGCCTCATCTTGAAGAAGTGTGTGAAGCCATGTCTCTGCAGACGATAAATCAAATTGTGGACAATATGAGACAACGTCACTCTTGTTATGTAACCGTTGTTGTTACTTGTAGACATTTTTGTTGTTGTATGACCACCGTCGTTGGTGTTTTTTGCTTTAATAACTTGTTTCAGATGAGGAAATAATCATTGCATGCTTTTTAAATGTCATGCTTCCATGATACAATATCATTGTTGCAATACGTATTTATGTTTTTCATTAATTTGATACATACACACATGCACGCACACAAACACACTCACACACACACACACACACACACACACACACACACACACACACACACACACACACACACACACACACACACACACACACACACACACACACACACACACACACACCACAAGTTAAGTGTCATTTCCTGTAGATGTATTGGCATCTGACAAATACCCACTTTTTCTTCCATTTGAAATTGTTTTTACCCACGTCTGCTGTTGGCTTCAGTCAAAGCAGTTTTCTCTTGGCTACCGTTTTGCTGAACTCCTGTTTATTAGAGGAGGAGGAGGACATTATTGAGTACCTTCTACCTACTAACAGATGTAACTTCATATAGCATCCAGGTTATGGTTATCCTTCCATCGTAACAGAGCTGTTTCAGTAGAGACAACAGATTCAGATAATGCTAATTCTCACTACCTGGGACCGCATCAGAAGGAATACAACTACCAGTTACTGTAATTGCAGGACTTAAACCCGTCTGCACAAGCTCTCATTGTGTCTTCAAACTCAGCGACTTTACACACCACCATCAGTTTTGTTTTCTCACTGTTGAAGGCAGCTATTTTCTTCCAACTGATTTTCCTTTGATTACACCCAGATAAACTGGTGAAGTTCACTCAGCCCTCAGCCAAACACTCTCAGTTCTGATAGATATCATTACTGCTGCCTAGAAATTCTCCCCCGAACAACGACATCTGCCACTTCTGCCAAGCCGAATGTTCCCCAATAGTCGGGTTCAAGTCTTCCACTGTATTCGTAACACCAACAAACAAGAGATGGGACAGACTATAAAAAAAGAAGTGTCTAAAAATATTTTGTTTCATTACAAAGTTTAAACAATGCCGTCCCGTCGAGCTGGCAAATTGGATCCCAAGACGCTTCGTCTTTGAAGAGTCTGGAATCCAACAAGTCCTGAATGTTCATTTTTAGGTCAGACAGGCTCAAACAGCAAAATAAAGCAAAACACTCCTGCAACGCGCATCCCGAAAACAGTGTCACGCTCCGCAGCGAGGCTTGTTTACGCCGTTTGAACTGTTAATAGGTGTGTCGTCGGCTGTGGTCACCGTCGAGGCTTTGATGGTGAAGCGAAGAATACTGCGCGCCGCTGGATGGGAGAGTAGTTGTTCAGAGGATAAGAGGAGCAGCTGGTTCGTTATTCACTCCGACAGAGAGAGACAGAAATAGAGGATCAAAGACAGTGAGCTGGAGATGGGTGCAGGAAGGAGAAAGCAGACAGGCTGTTTTCAGGCTTGAGCCTTGGAAGTGTTTCCATGTAATGTCACAAGCTATTGTCTTCATGGGGCTCAAATCCCTTTACAGCAGGTAATGTGTTGGAGGGCTTCGCCTCCCAACGAGCATCCAGAGCGATTGAGGAGGTTAAACCCGGCTCAGTCCTGATCCACTCAGCAGGGTCAAAGCCCGGTCGAGCTGGAAAGTAACAGTCCTATGCGAAATGTCACAAGGATCAGTTACAATACGCTGTAATCTACAATACCTCCTTTATTACAGTGGTACACACAGTGGGACTGTGTATTGCAGCACTACTACAGTACTCTGATAACATCATGCTGTATATCACTGAATATTTCACACCACTATTTTAATTCTGAAGTATTTTAGAATTTACAATATCATGCTTTATATCATGATATATTCAACTGCTATCTGGTACTAATGGCGCTACCATGCTGAATATTTGTTAATGAGTTTGTTATGAGTTTTTTTTCCATTTTATTCTGTATATCGTGACAACTAAAATACTTACTAAACTTAAACTTAAAACTGAATTAATGCAAAATTATTGACATGGCTACAGCATGTATGCTCTGTATTATATTATAGAACCTTCAATACTATCATATTATTTATTATGATATTTTTTACACTCATGCACCCAGCACTGCAGCATTTCAGAAAAGGTGTCTTTTCCCTCTGTTTCCACAGAGATGGAGTCACAGTTTTTTTTGACAAGTTATGTTTTTTTCTTTTTTACGCAGTAACGGAACTTGACTATTTCTAAAAAGCTGAGTTTTCCCTTATTTGCACGAGGTAGAAACTGAGCATTTTCAAAAATTGGGTTTTCCATCATTTATGTTGGAACCTGCTAATTAAAAAAAAAGGTTGCATTTTCCCTCGTTTACACAGAGATGAAGCCTGACTGTTTTAGGAAAGTTCCTTTTCTCCCATTTTCATGGAGATGGCGCCTGAGCATTTTCAAGATGTTGCCTTTTTCCCATGTTTATGCAAAAATTGGGCCTAAGAATTTGTGTTGATTCACATGTTTACAATGACTATTGTAGTATTTTTGACAGTATCGTTGGCAGTGTAGTTATATATATCCAACAGATATTCAAAACTGAGTTCAAAAGTAATGGTATCTTTGAAGTGTTCACATTTCCAATCAACAGCCATCAAACCAGAATGAATCTTGTCATGAGGGGGTTAATTCTGGTTCTGCTTGTCATGTGGCAGCAGCAGGTTTTTTGTCTTTGATTTCAGAGGTGAATTCTCCCGGTATAAAGCTTGCATGTATGAGACCCCCTGCTGATGTGTTTTACATTTACGGCATCGCTGCAGCCGAGAGGTTTCACTCACGTGTTTCCACGGCGTGCTTCTAATGAGGAGTTTTTGTTGGTTTTTGTTTTTTTTTAATGCATGCAGGTCAGGATTAACTGTGAGCGGAGAGACTGGGGGAATAGCTAACCGGCGTGGCTCCTTTGTCTCCACAACCTATTTGACTTTGGCTCGTATATTGTCAACACCGCTAAGTTTTATGACACTGTTTGCATATTTATGCTCCTTGGATTAATACGAGGTGTGTGTGTGGGCGTACGGAGCCGCGTCGCCACCATGAATTTTTCTCACTCCATAGCACTTGGCGTCCAAGACAATTTTCCCTGCATATATTTCACCTCATCTGTGGCTCCCTCGGTATATTTAGCAAGGGAAAAGTTTATCACCTTCCACCAGCGAATGATTGTGGTCATTTGTACAATATTTCACGAGCCGAATCACTGGGGGCTTTCAGCCTCAGGTGACAGCTGCGCTTTGTGCGTTCCTCCATCAAGGCGGCCTGCGCGCACCGAACTAATCACATTAGCACATTAGTAATCCGAAGGAGAAGTAGTTGTAATGACTTATTTGCTTTGAATTACCAACAAGCAAATAGTTTTTGTCTTGTGCACTCATTATAACAGATGTGCAATCAAACTTTTATGAGCAGTGAAAACAGTCACGATCAATTCATTAATCAGCTCGCAGCCCGGATTTCCATAATCTCCCCATAAGGGAGGATCTTCCTCCAGTGATATGAAGTTGCTTTCGGCGTCAGAGGTTCCAGTTTAATACGAGTGCACAGAGTTCACTGGAGCATTCATCCAAGTTTTTGGCTCAAATACAGACCTTATGTCAGCGTGAACAATACAATTAATACAATTAATTATTTGTGTACCTTTTAGAGACTCCTGTCCTCATCCTATACAAACATACTCAGCCCATTCTATATCCACTCGACGAGGTGATTTGTGTGTGCGTTCAGTAATGTATTTGTATAAAAGTCCCTCAGTGTGTTTTTGTTCTTTTCACCCGGACTCTGGAGTTTTATGATTTTCTGAGGGAATAAAAAAGGCAGTTAAAGTGGCTCCATGACGCTCCACCGGGGAGGGAGCGTATACCTTTCTGCCTGCAGCTGCTCCCTTCAGAAGCCCTCCTCAGTCCGCCTTTGGCATTCTCATCACCTTCTCATCACCTCCTCAGTCCTCGTACCACTGCGTCAGACATCCTCGGCTCTTATAGCACCTCCTCGCTCCTCAGCACCTCCTCAGCATTTACAGCACCTCCTCAGTCTCTGCAGGTCAATACAAGCTGGTTTTTCCCGGACATGTGAAGAGCGAAGTTGACAGAGACAAATTGAGGTGAGCTCTGTGATATTGTCCACCGTCTCCTCTGCGTTATCTCGGTTCATTGACCAACAACCTCTGAGCAGTGTTTACGGAGCGAGACGGAGACTCGCGTCGGACACCATGTCTGCAAGGGGAATCGTTGCGATTTTCACTCATGTCTGAAACAATCAAACCAACAGAACCAATTCGACTGGATCGATCAGCTTTGTTTCTGTGTTGCTTTTGAGGGTCACTGCTGCTGCCACCTAGTGGCCAACATGGCAGTGAACAGACTTGAGGAAGACCTTTCAAACTAATTTGACAAGTGACAATTCGTTTCTGGTTGTTTTTCCTGGCGTCTGGTTAAAATTTGAATACTTGATTAGTACCTGAACAAAAAGCTAACTGTCTACATTTTGCATCATTGTTCACTTTTGCCTTTTTTTATTTGAACTAAAATGTTCTGATTTCAACTCAATGGATATAATAATGTCTTGTGGAATATGTTGTTTGGGACTATATCCTTTATTATCAAAACCTAGCAGGACGTATCTGATGTAACTTCAATTAACATCCAGATAGAAAGCAATATTTAAAAAAAAGTGACTTTACAAATACAGGAGTTTGTTCTTTTTCTTTTTTTTCAAACTTTACCGCCACTGGTTAGGAATTCAGTGGCTGTCTCTCAAGCTTTGAAAAACAATGTTTCAATCAAACAGAATACAAATCATTTCATGTAAAGAGCTGTTACTTGCACAGTGGCTTATATCCTCTAATCTTACCGAATCAGATCAGATACTCATACAGTAGAAGTGGATAAATATTGATTGAGCTTATTTTTTCTGCCACAGTTTCCTTTGTAGATGCCCCATCCGCTCCGCCTCTGTGTACTTGAGCATCGTGTTAGCTTGGAAAGTGTTGAACTGTCTACAAAGACAGATTTAACTGCTTTTTGATGTTTAAAAACACTGTGTGTGGGACAACAGTGCATGTACTCATCATACGTCGCAGATTTATTCTGCCATGTGATATTAAGATGGGCACGGGCGTTCTGTATTACCAAGCTATAAAGGAGAAAATGTGGCTACTGTGACTTCTGTGAAAAAAAAATCTAACTCTTTCACAAAACATTTAGTCTCTCAGTGTGTCTAAAGTGACACTTTCCACCTGCCGACACAGAAAACAAGTGCGAACAGGTTCCGCTTTAATACTCTATTACTGTACGTCCCCAACTGCTCGGCTGAGCCTCGTCTACCCGGGAGGAGAAGAATCACACAGCAGCTGGTGAGATGAGTGGCTTTCAGAGCGGGCTTCGGAACTGTGACTAGGTCACTGACTGAGACTCTAATGATACATCACTGTCAGGCAGCTGGAAGGACTCCAACACCACATCTTCAAAGACGTCGCAGAGCCTGCATCCCGTCACGCTTTCCTCACAAATTCATTCACTACAAATACATTTAGAGACTATACAGAGGATTCACTGGAGTGCCTTAAAAAGTATTCTGGAAAAAAGGGATTATTGTGGCAACTCTCATCGTACACTTTGTTTTGTTTCTATGGTAGAAGTGTTGAGGGGAGCGGCAGCCAATCAATGCTAACGTTGAGCCAAAGTCCGACACAGAGACATGACGATCCAGCATTCACATGCCGCTCTGGTTTGCCTGCTTCTTCAATAAAGTCAAAATATTAAATGGGAGGGACGTTGACCGCAGATCCTTCAAATCCTGGAAACTGCAAGACACAACCTTGCTGCAAATATGTGCATCAATGAACCAGAGTTGTCCTTGATTCCGTCACCATCCTTGGACTACTTTTGATAGATACTGACCACTGCAGACTGAAAACACTCTGCATGAGCTGCAGCTTTAGAAATGTTCAGGTTGAGATCAGACTTGCTCCTTCCTTCCTTCCTTCTTTCCTTCCTTCCTTCCTTCCTTCATTTTAACAAGTTGGCCTATACCATGGGAGCCAATGCCTCTATGTCCTCCTACACCATGGCAGTAGTAAATAGTTCTTCTGCACATTCTCAGTAGATGGACAATAACAAAAACGTTTGTCTCCATCGCGTCATGACTCAAAGTCCATACTCTCCTGGGACTTAGTAGTTTTATAGTTGAGAGTCACTCGTAATAGCAATCCAGTCGTTTTCTGTCCATATGAATGTCAGTGTACTCGCCATTGTTAATTTTCACAGCATATTGTTCTTTGCACGCAGTGTTCATTGCAAAAACAAAAAAAAATGTACCTGCTTGTGGTCTGGCGTGCCAACTACATTTTCTTTAGTGTGTGTCTTTGTGGACATTGTTTTCAAAACACTGCGATGTAAACTTTTCTGAAATAAAAAGGCAAAATCGATGCATTTTCACTTTAAACGTCATGAAAACAGGCCTTGATCTAGTCTTGGTCTTGACTCCATCTTGGCCCCTTAAAATCTTAGTTGGTCTTGACTACAACACTAACGGAACTTTTCTAAGGACCAAAAACCCGCAGGACTACAGACTCAACAATCCCATGAGAGAGAAAACAAAGATGTAATACAGGATGAATGAGTCATTAGTTTGTTTGCTTGTAATGTGTTGTGTTGTTGGGGAAGTTGAAATGTATCATTACCATTCAGCCTGCATTACATGAATCAGCTTGGTTAATTTCAAGTTTTTTTTTGTTTTTTGTTTTGTCTCGGGGTAATTTTCTCTGTGCAGACACAAGATGAACCCATTACTGGGCTCAGTAATTGATGAAGGTGTATTTGTTTGAAAAAGGTCACAGTAATATTAGTTCTGGAAAGCTGTGGAAAGTCTTCATGTCTGAGGTGAAACTATTCACCAGATAGTGAGAAACACAATCCAAACAGCACGTCGTGACATCCCGCTGTCATTTCCACAAACCCATTTCCTTCAATATTCATCATGATACAGTATTTTGATTTGTTTTCTTTGGCTTCGGGCCCTCTCCTCAGTCATGCTGCTCTCTGTGCCGAGTGACATCTGTGCAGAATTTGACATGAAGAAGCTGTTTTCATATTCACCTGCAGAACGAAGGATGGGTTGCTGGGGTTTTTTTCTTCTCCGTCGTTCACCTTAAAGTTCTCGTAAGCACCTCATTACGGTTCCACCACAGGCTGATCTGACAGCACCTGCGGTTACAGGAGCTAACAACTAATGTGGTTTGATACGATGTGCACCCAAATATCTTGAAAGATACTGTATACAGCACCACCAAGCACCAAGTGTTTTCATTACAAGAAAAAAAAAAATCAAAAACGCATTAAAAAAAAAAAGTGTGGGATAATTGCAGCGACACACCGGTTTCATGCCGTACACAATAACTACAGTAGATTTCCTGTGGCTTCTTCAACATTTAAGCTCCTGCCTGCCTCACTTCTTACAGCTACACTCAAAGGGAGCAAACCAAGTAAACAGAAAACATTGAATCGGATTCTGAGGAAAGAAACTTCCCTCATTACCTCAGCATTATATCTGCTCCAGGTGGGCTGGCAGCAGGTAATTTAAATCTGGTCCAGAAGCAATGCAATCCAATGGAAACAACCATGAACACACAATTTAAAATCTGTTAGAATTATATTTCTTTAAAACACAATCAAAAGTGGTTCTTGAAATGTGGAATTATTCATTATTATTCGATTTCAGCCAATGTTAACTTCATTCAAATACAATGCATTTATAAAACACATTACAACAATCTTGCCTTTTACAGATTGAGAGAGGCCCCCAGTGATGAAACATTGCAGTTCATTTAAACAGCAAGTGAATACAGAGCACTCATTTAGCGCTTTATTAACATACTTGTAAACAAATACAGGGTGCCAGGGCTCCCTCTATTGGCCGGCTGCCACTGCTGAAATGATTAAACAAGTTTAAAGCAATTTTTTTTCTCTTTTTACTAGGATACGCCGGTACCACTTTTTTAAAGGACAAGAACGAGTACGAGTGTTAACCTTTAGCTACTTGCCCATACCGAGTACCAATACGAGTACTTCTTAAATGCCATTCAGTTTTTGTTTTTGTAGACTTTAGTATTCATGTTCGAGCTTTTCCAATTATACTGTGGCTTTTCATTCTATTATTAATGCTCTGAGCCCCTGTAGGTCATATCGGTCCATGTGTTTCCGGTTTTGTAGAATTACAAATGTTTTCATCAAAAATGGTCTTTTTTACTCTCTGCAATCAGAAACCACACAATAATTGAGTCAGAAAGTGATTAAAACCGCAAAAGAAAAACATTTAGAAATATTTTCAAGCGATGATCAAACAATCACTTTGACATTTCCGGTAGCATAATTTAATGAATCACAAGCCTTTCCCAGCATTGATCATACGTCCGCAGGTTGAATCTACGACTAACCGAGTCCTCCATAATGAAGAGGCCTGAGGAAGAAGCTAAAAGATTAAATATCAGGGAAAAAGCATCCATAGTTTTAATTAGATGCGAATTAAAAGTCTTGTTCTCGACCCAACACTTTGCAGTAAAGAAAAAAAAAGAAAAAAATCTCTGGCTGCAGCTTTCCTTCAAAGGTCACTTTTAACAATGGCTGACTCCACCTTTGCAAGATCAGGCCAATTAACATCGCGAAGCGTTGGCAGCTCCGCAGAACTGCAGGACTGCTTGTCATGTTCCTCGCACTCCAGCCCCGCTTCCTTTAGCTCAGGATGCACGATAAATCAACCATTAAACACAGCGTGGCTCTTCTAATAGTGTGGGCGTTTCATTTAAAACACCTCCATGTTGGACAAAAATGTGGAATTAAATGTCAGTCCTTCTACATCTCCAGTGAGGAAGCCGAGCCAGCAGCTCTCAGTCAGAAGCGTACGAGAGAGAAATCCACCCCTGGAGCCTCTTACAGATCATCCGTCTGCAGGATCCAACTCATTCCGGAGTCATTATTTGACATCAGGTGGTAATTTACAGGTTTTCTCTGCTCACCCTGCCTCACCTAGTCCCACTTCACTTATTGGTTTTTAGCGTCTCCTGAAACAACTTTTGAGAGGAGGCCATGACCTCCGTGCATTTATCCATGCGTGAACATGAACCCTGAACATCAGATACTCACCTAGATGGATTTCCTGCAACACTCGAACCAGCGGTGGAAAAATGGATTTCATTTCCAGCTTCTCGTCATGTTTTCACACAAAGATAATAACTCTGCAGCTGAGAAATGGTTTCACATTTAGAAAAGCACAAATCTAATCCACATGTGGAGCAATTTACTGTTGATGATTATTTATCTCGTGTTGCATTACATCAGACTTTAAAATTCAACTCATCTATAAAATAAGTTAATACATAAACTGATCAACTGTTTTCAAACAACTGACACAAACTTCCACAAAAAACATAGAACCCTAACATCAAAGCCTACAAGCAATCTTCCCTAAATACTCAAATTATAGATGAAAATACAAAACAATTCACACAAACGTGAGCAAATATATATAAAACCTCCCCAAAAATATATATTCCAATGATGGCTTTTACCTTTAGATGTTTTTTCAATGTTTTAAAAAACTCTCTTAAAAACTCTTAAAAGCCATCAATGGTATATGTTTTTTTTTCATATAACATGTTTAAATACATTTACTATGCTTATTATTATAATTTTTTAAATAAAATATGTTCTTATGACTCCCAGGTTCAAATACTGTATCTGTATGTCCTGTGTCCTTTCCAATCCGACCCCAACTGCAAGTAAGCAGGTGGATGGATGGATGGATGTATCTATATCATAAACGACGGAGACGAAACACCTGGAACCCAGGGTCTCTGAGACAAAGAACAACGTCCCAAGCTGACAAGCAAAGACAATTTAATGGTCGATAAGGCACTAATATTCCAGTAAATGAGTTGAATCAAATATAACTGTGAAAGTGAATACATACACCAGTGATTCCAGTTCAGGAACATGGTGGAGGGGCAGCAGCGATCACAGGGGGCCAAGACAATTACCCACTCTGATGAAAAGCATGGCACACAGAGACAGCCGCTATCTGACATAAAACTGATCACAATGAGACAGGATAGTGCCCAGCTCATTACAGTCCTTTTCATTTCATTTTCAAATTCCTGTCTTAATAATAGTTGTTGTCCAAACCCTGATCGTCGCTCTTCTCGCACTTCTGAGCAGTTTTATACGTCCCACTCCTGAAGCTCAGACTGTGTGTCGAACAGAGTGGATTAAAAGTCCTTCTGAGGTGCCAAAGTTGACATGAATGCCGATTGAATTGAAGAAAACAATTGATTGATGTCACAGCAGATACTCCCGAGGTCCATGCCGGTGAGGAGAGCGAGCGGAGGAATTTGGGGAGGTGAAAGTCTGGAGTTGACAGACAATGAGATGGACAAAGTTGTTTTCTGTCGTCATGTCAGACACCGAGAAAAGTTTAGAGCTCATCCAGACTCTATGAAACATTTTTTTTGGTCTTTGTTGTTAAACAGTCTTCCTACGATTTTGTAAAAATCTGGACAGAGGTCGGTAGATAAGATATACGACAAGGTATTACAGTTTTAAGTACCTTTATCTCATGGCAAGAGGCCCCTGATCCGATTCCATATCCCTGGGTTTTCCTCTCAACAGTGTTTGGTTCATTAGTGACTGTAATTGGTCCATGATCATATTTTTCTCCGTTAGCTGCTATGATCTGTCCAGTCTAAAAGTTACCCGCTAAACATTGTATCAGCAACAGCTCAACAGCCACCAACAAAGACAGATCAAAGAGTGAGGGAAACTCAGATTCTGGGCCCGACTCCCTTTCTAACCTTTTCATTAAAAAAATTACTTTCCTTCTGAGGCAAATTTCCGTCTTTCAAAGTCCGCAACCCTAATTTGGGACACAGGTTTTCCATTAAGAATGTGTCGTCTTCCAGCCATTGCTGAGATAAACCCGATAACATCATTAACCCTTGAAGCCTGAAGCCAGTTTTTCAAATTTCCACATAGAAAGAAAAAAAAAAAAAAAAACTGCACCACTGTGACGACGAGATGAACGACCTTGGTCTGTCGAGATCTCAGTCAATCTGAGATCAAGACAATGACGGACTTTATGTGTCTCTGTCTGCAGGCGGAAATCTAAGACACAACAGCAAACTATGGACATTTTTATTATTGAATTTGATAAAAGATAAATGAGATTTAAATCATGGGAAATTGGGCAGAATTTCCATTGAAAGTGCGACCTTCACAGTGTTGTGGTGGGCCGGTTTTTTAACTGCAAACTCAGTCCGGTGCCGGTCCAGAGCGCGCGCACACACACACACACACATACATACAGTATATATATATATATATATATATATATATATATATATATATATATATATATATATATATATACATAACATGTCTCTGCTTCCGCCCACTATTCAGAAGTGAAGCCAGCATTTTCTTGAGTGTTGCCATCTGGCACTCATAGTTTCTGCGATTGGCTCTGTCTTTTAATAAGAGACATAACAGCCTCAATGATCGGATAGCTAGATTTTGAATAAGTTCAACTTCTAAGTTTTATAAGATATTACATTTAAGGAGCAAGAACACAGAATTCATAGATATTTGTTGTAAAATCTTCAAGCAGTTTGAAACCAGTAAGCCGGGTATTTCAGTACAGTTATAAAGGATTATTCAAAGCCCCAGTTAATCGAGTGGCAATGAAACTTGAGACACTCTCGAAATATAATCTACTAAATGTTTACTGTTGAACCTGGAAAGGCCTGATGTGAACATGCCAGAACTATAGGTGGCAGTGTAACAAGAAGCATAAAGCCATGTCCCTGCAGTGACAATAGCACGAGGGTCGTTTGTCTGGCCCGACAGAGATAAGATGCTGATGACGCTTCTGTCACATACGATAATGTGAAACTGCATCTGCTCTTGTATACCTGCGAACGGAAAGAGAATTTTTCCAAAACTAGCCTTTGGCCAGAGTTTTCAAAGAGTGACTTGCTCACTGAGTTGAGTTTTTTCAGATTTCCATGGAGACAAAGTTGGAGTGTTTTTGTTTTTTTCCCAAAAAGTTGAATTGTAACCCCATGGCTCCCCCTTGAACTGTACTCCCCCTTGAACTGCAACCTTATCGTGGTGGGGGAGTTTGAGCACCCGAATGACCCTCGGAGCTATGTTGCCGGGGGGCTTGCCCCCCCAGTAGGGTCTCCCAAGGCAAACAGGTCCGAGGCGACGGGTCAGACTAAAAGCAGTTCACAAGACCCCATGGACACACTCACGAGGAAAAAGGTGACGTCGCCCGGTTTGGCGCAGCCGGGGCCACACCCTGGAGCCAGGCCCGGGGTGGAGGCTCGCACGCGAGCGCCTGGTGGCCGCGTTCTTGCCCGCGGGACTCGGCCGGGCTCAGCCCGAAGGGACGACGCGGGCCCCTCTTCCTCATCCTCCTGTGGACCCACCACCCACAGAGGCTGCCGTAGGGGTCGGGTGCAATGTGGATTGGGTGGCAGTCGACGGCAGGGGCCTCGACGACCCGATCCCCGGACACGGACTCTGGCTTTTGGGACATGGAATGTGACCTCGCTGGGGGGGAAGGAGCCCGAGCTTGTGAGGGAGGTTGAGAGATACCGGCTAGATATAGTCGGGCTCACCTCCACTCACAGCTTGGACTCTGGAACCCAGCTCCTCGACAGGGGCTGGATACTCCACTTCTCTGGAGTTGCCCGCGGTGTAAGGCGGCGGGCTGGAGTGGGCTTGCTTATTGCCCCACAGCTCAGCCGCCATGTGTTGGAGTTCACCCCGGTGAACGAGAGGGTTGCGTCCCTACGCCTACAAGTAGGGGACAGGTCTCTGACTGTTGTTTCGGCCTATGCACCGAACAGCAGTTCAGAGTACCCAAACTTCTTGGAGTCCCTGGGAGGGGTGCTGGATAGTGCCCCAACTGGGGACTCCATTGTTCTCCTTGGGGACTTCAACGCCCACGTGGGCAATGACAGCGAGACTTGGAAGGGGGTGATTGGGAGGAACGGCCTCCCCGATCTGAACCCGAGTGGTGTTCTGTTATTGGACTTCTGTGCCAGTCACAGCTTGTCCATAACGAACACCATGTTCGAGCACAGGGGTGTCCATAAGTGCACATGGCACCAGGACACCCTAGGCCGGAGGTCAATGATAGACTTTGTGGTCGTGTCATCTGATCTCTGGCCGCGTGTCTTGGACACTCGGGTAAAGAGAGGGGCAGAGCTGTCAACTGATCACCACCTGGTGATGAGTTGGATGCGCTGGACTGGGAGGAGGCCGGATAGACTCGGCAGGCCCAAACGTGTTGTGAGGGTCTGCTGGGAACATCTGGCCGAGCCTTCCGTCCGCGCAGCCTTCAACTCCCACCTCCGGGAGAGCTTCTCACAGATCCCGAGGGAGGTTGGAGACATTGAGTCCGAGTGGACCATGTTCTCAACTTCCATTGTCGAAGCTGCTGCTCGGAGCTGTGGCCGCAGGGTCTCTGGCGCCTGTCGTGGCGGCAATCCCCGAACCCGGTGGTGGACACCGGAAGTAAGGGATGCCGTCAAGCTGAAGAAGGAGTCCTACCGGGCACTGTTAGCTCATAGGACTCCCGAGGCAATCGACAGGTACCGGCAGGCCAAGCGAGCCGCAGCCCGGGCTGTGGTGGAGGCAAAAACTCGGGTCTGGGAGGAGTTCGGAGAGGCCATGGAGGAGGACTTTCGGTCGGCCTCGAGGAAATTCTGGCAAACCGCCCGGCGCCTCAGGCGGGGGAAGCAGTTCTCCACCAACACTGTTTACAGTGGAAGTGGGGAGCTGTTGACCTCAACTGGGGACATTGTTGGGCGGTGGAAGGAATACTTCGAGGACCTCCTCAATCCCACCACCACGTCTTCCATTGAGGAAGCAGAGACTGGGTTCTCAGAGGTGGACTCGTCCATTTCCCAAGCTGAAGTCACAGAGGTTGTTGTGAAGCTCCTCGGTGGCAAGGCACCGGGAGTGGATGAGATTCGCCCAGAGTTCCTTAAGTCTCTGGATGTGCAGGGACTGTCGTGGCTGACTCGTCTCTGCAACATCGCGTGGCGGGCGGGGACAGTACCTCTGGACTGGCAGACCGGGGTGGTGGTCCCTCTCTTTAAGAAGGGGGATCGGAGGGTGTGTTCCAACTACAGAGGGATCACACTCCTCAGCCTCCCCGGGAAAGTCTATTCCAGGGTACTGGAGAGGAGGGTCCGGCCGTTAGTCGAACCTCGGATCCAAGAGGAACAATGCGGTTTTCGTCCTGGTCGTGGAACACTGGACCAGCTCTATACCCTCCACCAGGTGCTTGAGGGTTCGTGGGAGTTCGCCCAACCAGTCCACATGTGTTTTGTGGATCTGGAGAAGGCGTTCGACCGCGTCCCCCGAGATGTCCTGTGGGGGGTGCTCCGGGAGTACGGAGTCCGGGGTCCCTTGTTGAGGGCTGTTCGGTCCTTGTATTCCCGGAGCAGGAGTCTGGTTCGCATTGCCGGCAGTAAGTCGGACCTGTTTCCTGTGCACGTTGGCCTCCGGCAGGGGTGTCCTTTGTCACCGGTTCTGTTCATCATATATATGGACAGAATTTCTAGGCACAGCCGGGGGCCAGAGGGGGTCCGGTTTGGGGACCACAGAATCTCATCTCTGCTATTTGCGGATGATGTGGTTCTGTTGGCCCCATCAAGCCTGGATCTCCAGCGTGCACTGACACGGTTCGCAGCCGAGTGTGAAGCAGCTGGGATGAGGATCAGCACCTCTAAATCCGAGGCCATGGTTCTCGACCGGAAAAAGGTGGCTTGCCCCCTCCAGGTCGGTGGAGTGCCCTTGTCCCAAGTGGAGGAGTTTAAGTATCTTGGGGTCTTGTTCACGAGTGGGGGAAAGATGGAGCGTGAGATCGACAGGCGGATCGGTGCAGCGTCTGCAGTCATGCGGACGTTGTATCGGTCCGTCGTGGTGAAGAAGGAGCTGAGCCAAAAAGCGAAGCTCTCGATTTACCGGTCGATCTTCGTTCCTACCCTCACCTATGGTCATGAACTATGGGTCATGACCGAAAGAACGAGATCTCGGATACAAGCGGCTGAAATGAGCTTCCTCCGTAGGGTGGCTGGGCGTACCCTTAGAGATAGGGTGAGGAGCTCAGTCACCAGGGAGGAGCTCGGAGTAGAGCCGCTGCTCCTCCACATCGAGAGGAGCCAGCTGAGGTGGCTCGGGCATCTATTTCGGATGCCCCCCGGACGCCTCCCGAGGGAGGTGTTTCGGGCATGTCCCTCCGGTAGGAGGCCTCGGGGCAGACCCAGGACACGCTGGAGGGACTATGTCTCTCGGCTGGCCTGGGAACGCCTTGGGGTGCCACCGGAGGAGCTGGAGGAAGTGTCTGGGGCGAGGGAAGTCTGGGCAACTCTGCTCAGACTGCTGCCTCCGCGACCCGGCCCCGGATAAAGCGGTAGCCAATGGATGGATGGATGGATGTAACCCCATTTCCATGGAGACAGAGTTGGAGCATTTTCAAGAATTCTCACATTGGAAGTTGTTTTCCTTGTCAGTGTCTCCAAACACCATTGTCATGTAAACATTATAAAACATTGTTTTGTAAACAGAGCCTCTGTCACGCCATGAACCACGGTAAACATGAAAACATCTTTTTACACTTTTATCACCCTTACTTTCATCTGGCAGTTGAATAAAAAACTAAACTAAGATTTGTATATTGAAAGAACTGTGTATTAACAGTCTTACGTGTGTTATCCATGAGGAATCTCTCATCTCAACAACTGGATAACATCCTGCTATTGATACGAATCTCACAGGCTGTATGAATATCACATCACTTCATGACGCATAAGTAGCATGTTATATAATTACCCAGAGAGAGCAGCAAAACCACCACAAGGTCATCAATATTGCATGCTTTCTCTTCCCCCGTTATCATGTACTTAGCATGCATTAGGAAGGGAAAACATGGTGTATCTATACACCGCTTTCATTCAGAGGTCAGAGTTCAAGCTCACAGCAACAGAGAAAGGACACGTGAAGGACTCGGTGACGCTCATCGGTATGCACTAACAGACAAAGAATACGAGGCGGCAGCAGAGCAGAAATATGAGCAAAAGCTTTGAATTCATCAGACATTTTTTTTCCCTCCATTCTCTAAGTGTTGATTTTCATTCATGAATTTATCATGAAGCAACCTGACCTGAATGCACGAAAGCTTTCCGAAGCAATTCCAAAATAAGTCTGCGACGATTGAGTGATTCCTCCGCTGCACCAACACTTACCGCAGCTGTTTTCTTTTTCTTTCTTTTTTTTTTTTTTTGCTAAACGTACTTTCTATGTGCATTTTCTCTTGGTCTTGTTCTCTGTCTCATTCTGCGAGAGTATGAGTGGTGACTAGAATATGAGTGGTGAATGGTTTTGCCTCTGCCACCTCAAAATTGGCTGTATTCATGGAGAATTGCAGTGAAAATGCTGACATGAGACGTGAAAGCTGCACGCTGACAGCCTGTTAATGGACGCAGTTGTCTCTGAGAGTTATTGCCTCTACATGTATGTGTGGTTAATGACTCTTTCAAAATAGCCTCATTGAATTGACATGTCGAATGAAAAGTTGTTCAAATTAGCTCCAGTTTAAAAATGTGCTGCTATTTGGTCTTTAGATAAGAGGCTACTCCAGTTGATGGCCTCATTAGTCATTTTGCAATTAGAGTGAGAGCTCGGAAAAGTATGAATGGAAGCAACATGTGGCTTCCAGAGCTGGTGATGTTATTCTACAGCATGACATCCCATATTTTACCTTTTCTACCTTTCATACCCTAAGGTTGCTTTTTCGAAAGGCTGCTGACCCTGTTTCTTTGATTTGCCAAAATCAAAGTGGAAGGAAGATACTCCATAATCTGGATGTTATAAAAGGAAGCTAGCCACTATTTTATCATACTAATGCGATCTGTAATACTTAAATAATAACCTTCAACAATAAGACACCCTGCATGTTTCTGCCTCTATTGAACTGCAGACTATGTGAACAGCCTTCAGTCCAGTAAATAGAAGTCTATTGAAATAGACACTGTGAGGTCAACAGCTTTGAACAATGGTAACAGTTCGCTAATTAAGCAGATTAGACACAAACAACAGCAACAGCAGAGAGTCCACTGAAATATTATGACAATCTGTTGCTCTCTGTCTCTACTTTTCTCTTTCTATTCTCTAACTTCTAACCAGGACAGCTCTGAGCCTGGTTCCGCAGGTCTCTTCCTGGTTAAAGGGAGCTTTCGTTGCATTTTGGAGGTCTGTTCACACAACGGTGCCCGTAGTCACTGAAAAATTCAACTTTTTCGAAAACGGCTCCCAAGTTAGAACTCTTTGAAAATGCTGCAGCTCCGTCGCCATGGAAACTGGGTAGTTTTATAGTTGAGAGTCACCACTAATAACAATCCTTGTCAAAACTTGTCATCTGTCCATACCAATGTCTGCACACTCCCATTGTCAAGTTTCATAGCATATTGTTCTCTGCACGCATGTGTGCGTGTGTGTGCGTGCGTGCGTGCGTGCGTGTGTGTGTGTGTGTGGTTTCACAACAAAACAATCAACAGCACCAACTTGTGGCCTGGCATGCTAAATACGTGATTTTTTACATAGCGTTGCAGCGTAAACACAAAACTTTTCTGAAATTAAAACACAAAAGCGATGAGTTTTCACTTGAACCACCGTGTAAACAAGGCATCAGACAAAGGAAGTAGATACTGACTCGTGGCGCTGCAGTAGCTTCTTATAACAGTTTATTTGTAACACTGCTGTTGAAATACAGTGAAGTGCAATCAGGAAATGTTCACAATCAATTATGAAAATGACACAATCCTGCTTAAAGTGCTCTTTGCTGTGCGTATCCTGCAGGTCTCTGGAACACTCATAGTAGTTTTCCTGTAAAAGTCTGAACTTTATCCCGAACTTTCTGACAAACCAGTACGCACTCTCCTTTTCTCCTTCTTCTGAGGTTTCACTGTGACTCGGCTGCCCTCCGCCCAGGGGCGGTACGAGGTCAGCCAAACAACGACACCTTGCCAAAGACAGGGAAATATTATACAAGGCTTTCGTCCGTCAGAGCGTCGGTGTGAGCCCACGGCGCTGTGAGAGGTATGGCAGCAGAGGCCAGAGGAGGAAACGTGCACCACGGGAGCTTTTTATCATGGCTGGAGGATTAGTGTACACACCATTCGTTTTGTTCAGCGCGACTATATTTCCTGAAGTTTCTCATTTTATTCTGAGCGGATTCATTTCTCTGCCTCTGCGGGGTGAGAGCTGTGTGAGCCGCCATGTTTGCAGATTGTTTCACCTTTCATTAGCTCCAAACCTTCTGAATAATTTGGAGCTTTGCGCGTCTATTCGTTGGGACTCAGAAATAATGAATCGCATCATGCCGATTTCAAGTATTCTCAAGTCAAATGTTTTAAAATGCTCCGTTGAAGGATCATTAAGTTGTTGTTGCCAAAAACCAGAGTGGCACGGTGTCAACGGGGTTTGAACTTCTCAAGTATGAATGCATGTGTGGGATTTTATAGTTTTTTTTCGGATTGCGGACTTATGGAGGAATAACTTTTTTTTTTTTTTAGCCATCGTGAACTGTGAAGGGCACGAACCTCCTGTGACCGGGGCTCCTAATCGAGTCTGCAGAATAAGCACATAGGACGGATGAGTGGAACCACTCTTCACCTCTTCGGTCCACAACATCCCAAGGGGTCCAAAACTAAGTAGCATGTTTTTTGTACGATGCGCTATCATCCAAGCAAACATCAGGGTTGCTTCTGGCAACGTCAAGATCATCCTGACACTGATTCTCATTGTGTGCGTTATACACAGGACATATGATAATAACAATAGTAATGATACATTTTATCTGTGCTGCTCTTTTCAAAATAATCAAAGACACTTTACATAGTTAAATTAAAACAGGAATATCATAAAACAAGTCATAAAAATAGATGCATGAACATTATTGAGTAAGTTGCTGTTTTCTGCACCCGCGGGATATATCGCAAATTTATCATCATAGGGATGGGAATTGAAAAGATTTTATGATTCTGATTCCATTTTAGATTCTGCGTAACAGTTCAGTTCTTTATCGATTCTCTTATCAATTCTCATTTAGAAAAAAAGGAGAACAAACAGGTCAATTAGCATCAACTTTATTCAGTTAAGAAGTAACATGACCTCATAACATTGAGGAGTTCAAAGGTCCACAGCCTAGGGTTTCTCTAAAATAAGAACAGCAGAGTACATGCGTACATGAGATTCACTCCTGAGCGGATCAATTACGCAACATTCATTCAAAGTCATGGCATACTTTGTGTAAAAATGATTCTGCATGTTGGTTGTATTTCTTCCCTTTAATGAAATATCCACTTTGCAAGTTGCCCAGTTGTCATCCTTTCTCATGAAGCAAATAAGAATATGTTTCCATGCACTGTGAATTCCTGCTTTGCACGTCAACGTATTGCATCAGTTGCTTGATAATCTGGACGCTAGATGAAGTTACATCAGGCAGTGGGAGGAAGACGCTCAATAATCTGGCTGTTAGCTCTTCTTGAAAGAAACATGTGTATGAACAAAGGTGAGATGTATTCAGTGTTGCCTTCCAGAGGATTGGGTTAGTTTCAGTCAACATAAATTCCGAGAAATGGTAACTGTTCACATAAATGCTTAAGCTCATGCTAAAAGAACATACAGGAAAAGGCATGAAGACAAACTGCAGCTCTGGAGCTTCAGACGCTAATGCTAAATGCTGCAACCATTTTTTACCAAACAACTACCAAATAACGAGCCCAGTCAGTAATTTAATGGAGTAACTCATTTCTTTTTTAGATAGAAGATATTGATTCAACTTTAAAGTTAAAGTCTAAGTACATTCTTGAACATGTGTCTGGACTTTTTTAATGCTTGCAGAGTGCAGAGATAATGGATCTAGAGAGTAGAAGCTGCGTCATGCCTGCGAGTTCAGCACTGACTGAGTGATGACTCCCAGGAGCTGCTGGAAATTTGATGCAGAATGCAGGCGTCAGGTGCCAAGAGTGTCAAAGTGCTTTAATATCCTCCACAGGGTGTGTCACAGCCGTTTCTGCAGCCTGTCTCTTTGCCTCCTGCTCCCTCCTCCACCCCCACACACTGCACCATCCTCTGCTCCATCATCAGCGACTCTCTCACACAAACTTTATTTTTTGCTGTGCATGCTTCGGATTTAGCCTCAGTGCCAGAAACGTGTGTACAGATCCATCTTTTCTGCAAAGCAACACGGGCCCCCTTTTGCAAAAAAATACATCTGTAAAAACAACGAAAAGCTAATTTGTCCTCCAGTGTGAATCTGGACTCCATGACGCAGCACTTTCAGCTCCAAAGGGCACGGCTCCAGAGGTTTGTGAGGGACGCGGCCTCTGAGCCGATTTGAGACCGGCGCTCTCCCCTGGCAGGGCGCCCCGCTGCCCCGTGATTGAATGCCACTTGACACATTTTCAATAGTTTCGTCACCTTTTTTCCTGTTCTCCTGAATATACATCACAGCAGCGCGAGCGGAGGAGCCGATCCTTCCTCTGCCTCTCAGCTCTCTGATACTGTCTTTAAGCCGCAGGGTAGCTCCTTTAACTTGACAGCTGGATGTGTGCAAGGAGAGCTGATCTATAAAGCCTGCAGATATGACTGAAGTAACTTTGTGTAGAACACATGAAAAAAAAAAAGAAAAGGGTTATAAGATCTGGAAACCTCCAAGCGAATGACTGGTAAAACTTGACGATCAGAGTTGTGGGATTTTTGTCAGCAGAGCCATCTTAATTTTTTACTGAAACGCAGGAAAGACTCTAACAGGCCAAAAGGGAGGATTTGAAAGTTTGTAACTGGGCCATTTTCCCGGCGTCCTCCTCTCCCTTGCTGTAGCCTGTCTGCTACAGACAGAAGTAATGTCAATACAACTTTCTCTTTTATTTGCGGCTGCAAATCTTTTTTTCATTTATTTATTTTTTTTACTTAGTAACAGAAGTTGTGAAATGAAAACTTTTTGTGACGTCCTATTGTGCCCCAGGAACATCGTTCCAGGAGTTTTTTCCTTTCCGCCATTGCTTATGCTTGCTCATGTCGATTTGTTGGGTTTCTCTGTTAAAAGTATCAAGAAATGACTGTGTTGTATGAGGTGCTGTATAAATAAAGTTGAGTTCAATTGGATGTTTGTCTGAGTGGAGGTAGAGGATGATCTCACCTGGAGAGCCAACACAACAGCCATCATCAAGAGGGCACAGCAGAGACTTTATTTTCTGAGGATACTGATAAACAACTACCTCAGACTGGAACTGTTAGTGTCCTTTTATAAATGCTACATACAGAGCATTCTTACATATTGTATCTGTATGTGGTTTTCCAGCTGTACAGCAGCAAATAGGGAACGGCTCCAGAAAATCATCACCACAGCTCAGAACATCACCAGCTGCTCCCTTCCATCCCTGGAGGATCTCTACAGTTCCCGCTGCCTCGGGAAAGCACAGCAGATACTAAAGGACCCAACTCATCCCAGATTTGTACTTTTTGAACAGTTACCGTCTGGCAGACGTTACAAGACATTAAAGGCCCAAACAAACAGACAAAGAAACAGTTTCTATGCAAAAAGCCATTTTTGTACTTAATAATGTTTGACTGATCTTTTACTGGCGTTATCTTTCCCCTGTTATGAAACTGTTTGTTTACACTGGTTGATGTTTTATCTATGTATACATTTATATTGTTCACTTTGTCTTTATTGAGCGCATTCTTTCATACTTTATTTTGTTGCACCTGTTACAATGACAATAAAGACATTAAAAAAAAGGTGAATTCTAATGATTTGTTTCCATTTGGAGGTGTAGCTTAGCCAAAGGTCAATTTTAATGACGTCAAACCAAGAACATTCTTGGTATGACCAACCTGTGACGTGAACTCTTGTTATCATAACAAATCTGGGGATCTTTTTGTTTTTTTTTAGAGCAGACCAGCCTTCCTGAGAAGTAACAGTTATCAGCACCAACAGCAAGCATGAAAACATATCTACAGAGACACAAAACAGCCACCATTTGAATTGTAGTTGTGTTTCTAAAAATAAGGTATTTCCTTGTCCAGGATGCTGCCGACTGAACGTTTCCTGGACGAGTGTCAACTGACCCATGTTACAGCTGTTCCCCATTTCTCGCTCACATGTGCATCAAGGTTAAAAGGCACCACAACAAGCTGACGGTGGCCATCAGTGAGCCAATGGCCTTTGACAAAACACGTTTAGGGATGATAGATTTGGCTAATGAGGTCTAGCTACAGAAATGATTCACCTTAAAGCCGTTAACAGCCTGCACAAACGCTCCAGGCTGCCGATAACTCAAAAAACAGAAAGGTGTGAGGGTTTTAGTTGTCTGTGATATTACACAGTAAATTAATTAAATGACGCTCCGCAGGCTTAAGGAATTGCTAATTTAACGCATTAAATATCACAGCTGAATGCGTAAAATGTCAGCTTCACACATCTCAGGGAGGGTTCGAGTACGTACGGAGGCTCGTGACACGTTTAAACCGTCAACATTTCACTGTGTTACTTAGGCGTGAAAAGAAGTACAGCCGGGGAACCACAGGGAGAGAGCTTCCTGCTCGCCTCGTGTTGGATATTTGTCACCCTGCAGTCAAGAGGGTCGAGAAAATGATGTAGTTCACAGTAACAATCCAAAGGACCGTTACAGGATAGCGTCATCAGTGCGGTTGGAGCGACCGAAGACACAGAGGAGTGAGGACTGTGTGTGGGCGGTACCAAACCCTCCACTTACTCTTCCCCCCCCTTATTTCCCTGAGCAGCTGTGTTTGAAGTTGAATGGGGAGAAGAGGATTCCCCTGCTGACATTGCACAAGTGCAGCTTCTTCAATAAATAAGGTTTCGTCAGAGGACCACCGGGGCAGGAGGGGTGGGGGGGGTTGGGGGCTTTGGAGAGAGGCACTCGGGTTGGCGGCCCACCTGCACCCTCAGACAGATAGTTATTTCTAACTGTGTCAGCTGCTTCAGTCCAAGACTGTAACCGTGCGTGTAAACACAACACCCACGTGCTCCCAGTCACTTTTTATTTATTGTTGAAGGGGCAGTTATTAATTTATGACCTGTGTCAGTAAACAGCGGGACGAACAGCGACTCCATCACAACTTAAAGATCAACTGCAGCTGTGAAATAGGCTGTCAGAGGCTTCCATGGTAATGCCAGCAGCCCTGAAAGGAAAGAAAAACTCCACACAAAATATTCTGTGTTTTTGATATTTTCGAATGCCCCATTTACACCCCAATGGCGCTCGCCGTCACTGAAAAAGCTCCGACTCTGTCTCCATGTAAACAGGGTAAAGTGTAACTTTATGAAAACGGCTCCCAAGGTGGAACATTTTGAAAATGCTCCAACTCAGTCACTGTGTAAACGGTGGGACATCCATCTTCAGAAATGCTGCTACTATGCATCATTGTCATGGCTGTAGTAAATAGAGCTTCTCAAATGACTTGTTTCAGACTCTGGCGTTGTTGGTGAGAGCCCACCATCAACCCCGACCTCCTTTCTGCAATACGTTCTCCTCGCCATGATCACATGTGAGATGGGGCCCGTCCACAGAAACAATCTCTCCTTGCAGCTCTGACCATGAGTAAGGTTGGTTTTGTCCTTTGCAGTTATGATTTGATGCATTATCCTTCAAAGCCAAAATGTCCATTACCGTCATCCTCCTCTATTTGAGTGGAGTAAAATGAAGGAGGTGAAGCGAATGAGCGTCCACAATATGCTCCGGGTACTTTTGACTGTAAAATCAGGGCAGTAGCCAGCAAATAAAAGCTTTTAAAAACCAAGAAATGTCAGCGGCAGGTGAAATAATCACTGACTCACCGGTATTGATCAACAAGCCTGTCAAATACCTGCAGAGACATTCGCAGTCAATTTGCAATAGGGGGCAGCACAAATCATTTTAATTGGCCCTTTAACTGCCGAGGTTTAATTTGATCAAAGTGGTGGAAATCATTAGAGGGGTTTTTTTCCCTTTTTTTTTTTTAAGAAAATGACAACATGATACATCTTTTTCATTGACTTCTCTCTTTTATCCAGTAACACAACATTTCCAGACACTGAAGACAGACGCTGACATTACGAGCCCCGCTAATGATTCATTCAACACTCCAGCGCCAATAAAGCCGGCTTGAAAAGAGCCGCTCAGCTACAGGGGGCAGACACACTAATGGGAAATTACACCTGGATCACAAAGCACTGCAACAAAAGGAGGCTCTTGTCGGGACGATCAACAAATCGCAGCACTTGTCAGCTGTAAAAGTTGTCAGGCGGTCAGCACTTGGTGTGAATTTCTCATAATATTGCCAGAAACTAGTGAGCGTTTGTATTGTCATTTTATGAGAAGAAACTGGGCTGAATCATCCTGAAAAAGGTGTTATCTCACCATATATTCAAATTATTCGAGGACTATTTTCCAAGGAGAGCAAAGTAATTGTAGGCTAAAAGACAACATTCTGACATTGCATACGCCTGTCTAGGCCTCTCACTGTTCTTCTGAGCAATTCCATTAACTCTGAAACAGGCAGGAATGCAAAACTCTACATTGAAACTTCGAATTTTCTCATTTAGATCTGAATAAAAACACTCTCAGATATATTAAGCTTCATGATGTCACATTGCTTTATTAAGCTACTAAACAGCACATATTTTCAACAATGTCTTTGTTCATGTGATAACGACTCAACCACTTTGAATTCAATATTACATATCCAAGTTGAAATTTGTTTAAGTGAATCATTTCACTGCAGTCTGAAGTCTTTGAAACTTTAAAGGTCCTACATTATGCAACATTCACTTCATAATGGTTTTCTAACAGTTATAAGTGTCCTCCTCGTCCAGAGGTCGACAACCTTCAACACTCAAAGGCAGGTCCGTTTCCCACTAACAGAACACAATGGGAGCCGGAAATCCCTCTTTCCATAAGAATTAAGCTATCACTGCATATATCGATTTAACCTCTATGCGACATATATAAAAAAAGGGAATGGCAGTTAATAAATAAAAAGATGAAACAAAGTCGAGTTTTTGAAATTAACTAAACATATCCAAAGGAATTAATCCTGACCACGAGGCAGCCTCTTCAACAATATTATTTAATCGGTGCCTGAGAGTTCTGGGTTTTTATAACCATGAGTGTGAGTGGTATTCACTGTCATTCAGTTGTTGTGTAGATCCTGATTATTCAATGTTAACTGAATAATTGCCAGTGAGCACAAAGAAGTGAAGGACTTTTGTCAGCATCTTTCCTCCACACAGGGAGCCGCAGCAAAGGGATCAAAGAGCTGTATGCCCTGTTCTAATGTGTATGAGATCCAGGAAGTGAGAAATTCTGACATCTCTGTCACTTGCTTGTTCCACTTTTTAGTGAATGTGCTCATACAGACAAGTTTGAGATGTTCCCTTCATGAATTCATGTGGGGAAATAATGACTGCCTCTGGTAGTGGATACCCTTGAAAATAGCAAAAAAAAAAAAAAATGGCAGGCTTAATTTTTGTCCTTGCAGAACCAGAAAGCAGACATGAAGTCAGCGTGGACAGACACAGATGTTTAACCATTTTAAATGAATGAGACAGAGAAATATAGACGGGACATGATCAGTATCTTGTGTACATTAAAATCCACTAAAGTATGAACTTAATACTTACATCACACAGTCCCTGATTGGTTAAAAACCTTTATAGTATTCCTCTACAGAATAATAGAGTATTTAACAGCACATACAGCCTGATGAAGACTTGATGAGAACAAACATCTGGGATCAGTGAGTACAGATGTAGAATATGAAGGCAGATGCTATTAAAGTTA
Organism: Blennius ocellaris; assembly: GCF_963422515.1. Taxonomy (NCBI): domain Eukaryota; kingdom Metazoa; phylum Chordata; class Actinopteri; order Blenniiformes; family Blenniidae; genus Blennius; species Blennius ocellaris. Next base: position 22,034,316 of record NC_137652.1, read on the forward strand.
AACAGATGCAGTTCAACACCACTTTTTGCCCCTTAAGCAGTCTGAATGTGTTTTTACATGATCTGTCGCGTTCACCACCAACACACATCACTGGTGACTGCTGCCATTCAAAATTCTCATGTACGTTGTGAAACAGGGAACAAAACCAACTGAGCCAAAAACGTTCCAATGAGGAATTCAGAGATTCACAAGAGCTGAAACCTCAGGCTATGTTTATACGTGCCTGGAATTTTACAAAAGCTGATATTTCCCACTCTACATTTACAAAAAAAAAAATTATAATAATTTTTCCCTGGTTCAGCGCAATGAGCATGCCAAACCTGTAGGGGGCAGTGTAACGAAAAGCATGAAGCCTTGATAGCCTACAAGAATCTTGGGTGGGGGGAGGAATCACAACGTAACGAAATGTGACATAAATATCTGTTAGTTGCAAACAGAGACAGAGTTTATCCAGATCTCCACTGTGGCCGGAGTTTTCAGGAATCATCCTTTGTGGTGCGGTGTAGCTGCATTTATGTATAAATGCACGGCCGAAATGCAGAGAAATGTGTCCGTATTTTTTCAAATGCCCAGGTATGTGTAAACATGGCCTCAGATATTCTGTCAAACTGAACCCAACAGAAAGTCTGACGACAACCATGTGGAAGAGCTTTTTGCAGGTAAGAGTCACCAGGTGAGCAGGCTCAGCTAAACGACTCATCAGCAGATTTCTTTCAGGTTCGCCAGGACTGCCTTAAAGAGATAGACAGGAAATGTCTCTGTTCTGAAAATATTTTTTTTAAATGTCTCCATGAAGTTAAAAACAAATCAAGGGATTGTAGTTATTCTGTTGTGTTTGTATTAATAAATCAATAAATAAATCAAACGAACGAACAAGTAAATCTTGCAATTTAGGGCATTCAGTTCTTTTCGAGCCAAAAGAGTCCGTTTTCCAAATTCTTCTGTGCCCTGTCTCATATCTTTAATGTTGACATTATTAGTGTGTCTGTTTAATTGGTTATGAATCAATGAGGCCCTGTTTACATAACAATGTTTTCATGTTAAAAAACTTTCTTTGCATTTTGGGTGTACGTTTAGACGACGGTGCTCAGGGTAACGTTTTAAAAAGGCTTCAACTCCGTCTCCATGGAAATGGTGGAAACAAAACTATTTTGAAACACCGCTACTGCACATCACAGCCGGAGCAAACAGTTCTTCTGCACATGCCCGAGTAGATGGACAATAACAACGTTTGCCTCCAGAGTGTCATGACAGTCCATGTTTCAGTTGTTTTCCATATAAACAGACACTGTTTTCAAAACGTGGAATTTTTCAGAAACAAAAATGCAAAAACTATATTTTAAATTTCAATTTTGTGTGAATCTTTTGGACACATTTACAAAGAAAATAAAAAGATACTGAGATGCCAAGCCTGAAAGAAACATCATCACTAGTGAAAAAGAAAAAAGAAAAAAAAGAAAGAAATGATCAACAATATAAAAATACAAAGCAGACTAACGTTTTTTTGTCCAAAAGAGAACTTTGTCACTGTCACAGATTTACCAGAAAATAACATTTAAAATGTAAATGTTTATGCTCTCACTCTTGAAAATAAAAAGTTAACCCACAAAAGGCTTCCGGTAACAATCCATCTGCAAATACTCTGAGCTATTCTTAATCCTTAGGAGTTGTTGGCGAAGTCGATTTGACCACTTTTGTTGATTGCAGCTCTCCTCTCTTCTCCTCTTCCTCCTCGTTGGAGCATCTTATGCCCTTTTGTCCCCTGCGGCCTTCTGCACAGCTCATTTATGAAGTCTGGAAATATCTGCCAAGTCGGCTTTCCCACCAACAGCTCCCTAAAATAACCACCGGGGCAAGAGTGGAGGGGCCTCACTTCGTTGTGTGGCTACATAACCAGGTCACGTCTGTCCTCTTCAGGAGACGAACGGCCAATTTGGAGCCCAGAGGCGCTTCGCACCGACGGGCCGGTCAAGCACACAGACTGTGTTCAACTGTTGAAAGATGCTTTTTAACGGTGTTTCTGACAGGCATATGAAGGAAACCAAAGCCAGGAAGATAACCAACAACTTCAAAACTGTATAATTGCGAGAAATTGTGATGTAGAAGAGTTATTTATAGATCAAGAGCAGAGCAAAATTCAGTGATGTCTTTTTTTCTGCTAAAGGCTGTGAAGACCGAGCTAATTTCAACTCAGGACTCCCCCCCCCCCCCACTTTTGATTTATTAAGGAATATTATCAGTAAAGTCACATGGACTCCTTCTAATAGTCACCAGAATAACCTCCTTGTATTCACAGTCCATCCATGGAAATCATAAACTGTCCAATTTTCCAGTGCAATTTGGTCATCATAATTGAAGTTTGCTGCATAGTAATCCAGCCTGAGAGGAAAATATATCAGCCTCTGTCGGATAATTCATGGGCCAGTGTCTCTTACTGTTGACTGTGGTCACAACCTCATACTCCCTTTAAAAAGTCTTGTTACTGGGGGAAAACAATGAGGTGTCCAAGGTATACAGTATAGAGTACATAGGTACATAGAGTTATACACATTGACAATACATACCAACATCCATCAAACCGGAAGCCTTCTCTGGACTTTTTCTATGTACCAGTAATTTCTTTTCAAGTTTTTGTTCACGTTGTTTCCTTTATTTACTCTCCAGTCTGTCTATATGTGTGACATCATCATGCATTGTTGATATTATCTCCAGTGAATGTACCTGTATGCTGTGCACTTTCACTATGCACTTACCGGTACTTTAAAATATCAGTCAAAAAGACATTGCTAACACATCTACCACTCATTACTGTATTCTTGTCAAGTCTGAAGAGACAATGATTTTTCAGTATTATGTAACATTTGGAATAAGAGTCGAACTCTCTGTGTACAAATGATTCAGCATCTACTTAGAAACTTGGAGCAATGACCAATAATCTGATTATGAATACAGGGAAATGAAAAGAGTTGAAAGGTCAAACCTCCCTTGATTTAAATAGGCTTCACACAATGATTTTGAACAACCAACACAGAGGGGGAGCAGAAAATAACATGATGATCCAAACCACATTGTGCTGCACCAAAATAGTCGCCTCTTGGCTGGTGGCAAGGGGTCAGAAAAGCAACATTGTGAGTTAAGGTCCACTGGTTCAAAGCACACCTTGAGCGAGGGCCTTGACCTCTAACTGCCCCCCCCCCCCCCCCCCCGGAGCACTGTGTTGTAGCTGCCAGTTGCTCCTTACGAATAGGTTAAATGTAGGATGTTGCTGTACATTTGTTTTATATGTATTTTTTTTCTAATCCTGACACGGTTGATACAATTAGACGATTCTCTATCTACTTCAATACAATTTTTGGTATACATATTTATTACACTTCATTAACAGTTTGAATTTTCTTTTGTTTCATTTATTGACTTTCTGAATGCGGAGCTTCGATGATGTACAGGGTAAAGAATCTTTTTTCTCCCATCATTTTGGAAAAGTTTCCTATCCACACAGCACCATGGAAATGACTCAAAATGATGTAGTGCATATATATGCCACCGAGAGAAGCCACCACCAAATTGAGAAGAAGACATTAAAAAAATGGAGATATCGACATTATTCAACATCATTAAACAAAATAGCATCAGTTAATTCTGCAGCTCCATCTGGAGCATGTAGTGCACCATGTTTGTTGTTGTTAATTGATGTTGCAGAGAGGGTTGTGGGGTTGTCAGGTTGAGAGGTAGGGTGCTGACATCATGGTTTTCAGCTAATATGCTTCTTGTCCATTCACAGCGATTTCAAATTTCTCTACTCTGGAACCCATTCTCAAAACAACCCTGTTTTCAGGCTCCTAAAACACCACACCATGTGGATGATCAGCCAAAAATGAAGCTCAAAATCCTTAAGAATAAGCTGAAGGAAGTTACATAGAGAGTGAGACCTTTAATTAGTCCACTGGGACCTCCCGTGGAATGTGTAGACAAGCCGATGACTTAAGAAGATCTTGAAGGCAGTAACTCAGGTAGCATTTTTCTCGTTGTGGACATGCTAATAAAACATGGCCATACATTCTGTGAGGGATCACAACAAGATAATGGCAATCTATCAATGAAATATGTGGTTGTTAATGCTGGCCGACTCTAAATACAGAGAAAAACCAGCAGCTGCAGCAGGATTCTAGTCATCTGCTGGACAGCTCAGCAACATGCAGCCTTTCGTGAATCTTCTCATGTCAACACAGACAACTAGAAATGAGAAACATTTATTCATCTAAGTGTTGATACAAGTACTGTATTATCATCTCCCCTTGAAAAAAACCAAATGGCACATTCAGGAGCGTTTCTACACACATACACGCCAATCAGAGCTCAAATATTTGTCAACATAAACACAAAAGAGTCACTTGCCATGACTGCAGCATTCACATCCACATATTTGTGGAAGTGAAGATCCAGCCCTCCAGTTATCCATCTCCATTTCTCTGCGTAATGCTCTGTAGAGCTGTACACACACAGCAAGTGAAGTGACTCCAATCTAATTTTCCCCTTCCTCCGGCATGTTATGAAGATCCGATGACGTTAGTGCAGTCGGATGCTCAGGGGACGCCGACGCTGCTCTAACAGACTCCAACCATCCACAGGTGGAGGGAGGCCACAGGTTCACTGGCAGAAGATTGGTTTATGCAGCTGTGATTAGGAACAAAATTACTGGGTAATGTGCTCCATTTCTTTAAAATAGATTGAATTCATTAAAACAGCTTTTACCTAATTATGAGGTGCTCTGCTTGAATCTTCCGATGAAAAAGATTCTATTGATGCAGTGTCAGTGTGGTAAATGAACAACAGCCCTATGAAATTGGGACCAGCACACCGTTAAAGACCATGAAGGCTGTAAATATATTCTAAACAGGAAGCCACAGGCAGGACGAACCAAAGCAGGTCACATGCATGCTTGTTCCTGTCAAAGAGAAATCATGAATAAAATAAAAAAAGTCCATCGGATGATCAGACACTGCAGCTATTAGCTCTCTCATGCTCTGGTTCGGCCTGCTCCTTCCATCATCACCCCTGCCATCCAAACACTTTGAGGTTCAGCTTGTTGAGAACAACATCCAGCTTCTGCACTCGGCTTCTTGTCCTCTCAAAATGTGCGTCGGATGATTAACTGGCTCAGGCATGTGAATTCTGAAATTCCATCACACCCAACATGCCAAACATTCAATTCCTGGACATTTTTTTTTAACCCCAACCATTAAATAATTTTCTTTCCTGATATGAAAACACAAAAGCGATGCGGTCAAACGAGGCCTTTTACCGCACAGTGTGGCTGCTGCTCAACCCAGAGATGCTATCAACCAATAGACCCACAGCAAAAAATGACAGTTAGGTGACTGCAGCCCTCCAACAATACAACAGCTAGCAAATTTTCAAAGGTGTAAAATGTTGGACAACATCAATGCTTTTAATACTTCCAAAGACATATTTCTTTCCCCAGTATATAAATGCTACTCAAGATGCCTTTAGAGTACTTGTGTTTACCAAAGTGGAATATGGCATTCGTCACCTCCCATCCAGAGGAGAATCAACATCATGCAGTCAAACTTACTGTGTTTTAGTTTAATAAATTCACAAGAGTATGTAGGAGCTAATGAACAAACAGGACAGAGACAATCACACATATTGAAGGAGCATGCATAGTTAAGCAATAGCAGAATGATCTATGCCGAGATTTGTACAGTACATATGATTTGTCTTTCTAATCTGATTTGTGTCAGTAATAATATTACTGAGAAATCAGAAACATGTTTGTTTACATAGAGCTGCTCAAACCAAATGATGGTTATTGTCTTGACGTAGTAAACATTACCTCAAATTGCAGCAACCAAAGACAAAGCCTCAAATATACCAGTGTTCACAAAGTGACAGTAAAACACACAAATAGTGACTGCTAGAATAACTTATTTCACTGCCAGTAGGATTTCTTCCAGTTGGATACACTGAGATGATAAGAACAACTCCCAAGAGACGGATCCTGTCTTATGCAGTGCCCCTGCAAACCTACATATTCATACTGAGCCCTTCAGTGAACCTTGCAGTGTAAAACCTTCGCCTGGCACTCTGCAAGGGTTCAGTCTGCGACTTCTTCGTTCAATAAAACATGTTTCCCCTCAGAGGCCGACGCGGACCACCCTGATGCAACAGGCTGAGGAGAATGTGCCCAATTATTGACACACTCACACATACAAACACTTCAATACAGAGGGTCATTTAAGGTGGGACAGCGTTTCACCCCTTGCTGAGGGTATTATACACGAATTAGCCATAACTTCAACAGCACCCACCTCATATTGTGTCGTCTTGTTTCCTGACCTGTGAAGGTGTGAACTCCGCCAGACCTCTAAAGGTGATCTGTGGCATTTTCACCAATATGTTTGCAGCAAATCCCACAAATGCTGCGTTGGAAAGTGACCTGGAAAATTTGGAGACCAAGTCGACAGTAGCTCGTGGCTAACCATTAGCCATTAGCTACTTAGCCTCTTTAGCCAGGACGGGAAGCTGGTCAGCTCTGAGAAAAGGAAAACCTAACCCAACACCTCTCAGGTGCTGCCTTATTGGAGATACTCTGAAACAGTTATACATCTTGCCTGGTACAGTATAGTCACTTGTGCTATGATAAAGAAATAATCAGTGTTGTTCGGTTCCACTCAACTGTCAGTGGTTAAACTTTGTAGCTGGAAGGAGTACATGTGAGTTAAGAGCTGTAAGTCTACAGTAGTTTGATCAGTTTCACTGTAAACTGACGGACTGGAGTGCTTTTGGTTTGATGTGCTGGTGTATTTGTGAGATAAAGCCTTACTTTTGGGCAAGGTGCTCTGCTGTTTGCACAGGCGCTCTGCTCCCTCCTTCGAGCCAGCTACATTTCATGTCAGCAGATGAAAACAACTTCATTTTTGATGCGTGCAACACGGGTACTTTTGCTGTCAGACATTGCAGTGTACACAGTGATTAATAATACATGCTGAGGGTACAGTTAGGGGTTTCTCTCGCTCCTCTCGCTGTTTGTGTGTCTGTGCGTGTCTCCAGTGTGTGTGTCTATGAACAAATATTTGCCTAGAAGAGCATCAAATCAAACTGTTCCTTTTATATGACAAACTAAATGCAAAACAAAGCATTGTTTTTACATGACTGAACCCCTTCAAACAAGCAAGTGTACTTGTTTTACTCTTTTTTTAAAAATTGAATAATTAAAGCACCACTGAATCGATGTGCTCACTCAAAGAGAAGATGAATTCCAAATAAACCTTAAGTACCTCTTTATTTTGTTGCGATCCACTATAAACCGAAGTATTTCTGCAAACATCACCATCGGCTGCCTCGCGAGCTGATTATATTTGCATTTTCTCGGATTGTCACTTTCATTGTTGCCGACTTGCTCGTTTCTTGTTCCGACAGTTTACTACAATAATGTTCACAATGACAGCTTGAAAGTAAAAAAAAAAAAAGTTTCTCTCGATTTTCCACATTAAACAAGCAAAATTAAACCGTCTGTAAAAGCCTCATTTGATTCTAGTTTTCTCCTGCATAAAGGCATCGAAGCAGGCAGCAGTGAGATCTCGCTCAGAGAAATGAAGGAATTTGATTATTTACTGCCGCTGTCAGTTTCAATGATGTCTGATTTAAATGCCAGGCTCATCGACGGGATATCTCACCTACCAGCCGCTCCGGTTCCTCAGCATCATGTGTACACATACAAAGACATGAGTGTGGGCTGGAGGTTTATGCCTGTCACATTATTTGGTTCCCATCTACAAGGCTGGATGAGCGTGACCCATACAAAGCATTTCCATGGTCATTAACAAATCATGGATTTTGAGGTTTGAGCCAGCCATCTCGGGGCTGGCAGAGCAAACCAACCAATCTGAGGGATACACTTTGACAGGCAGACACATCTGCATGGACCCCACAGACTCAAATGAAAGGCCTTCTTTTAGCTCATGTTTTCATCTTCGCCACGTCTTGGGGAAAACATCTTATCTATTTAGCTGCTGAACAAAACAAAACATTAATCACCCAGTTTGTCTGGTACATTACCCATGACTGGGGTTCAGTGAGCGTGTTGACTTCCAGTCCTGAGGTTGTTGGTTGGATCCTCGACTCACCGACTCATGTGTCCAAGTGTTGTTGGGCAAGACACCAAACGTCATCACTCTCTGTCACTTAATCAGACCATTGTTTTTTCCTCAACTCCATTGTACTTAAAGATGATGCATTCACATGCTTAATTGAGGATACCCGGCACCACAATGAGCTTGAATGCGAACGACCACCCAAAGGCTGGCTCACCTTTAGGGTGACCCAACAATTGGAAGGATACGGAGGAGTCATGAAAGATTTTCCTTCCCCAAGGATAGTCCTATTGATGGAGAAATGTCTGAACCTTTTTATAAATGTTGTTTTAAAAGTTTTGATGTGTTGGTGAGAGAATTTATGCCCGCCAGTGTTTCAAGGCAATGTTTCGGCCAATTAGAGATTGTGGGGAGTTCATGTGGCCCTTTGTAGAGGGATGCTGGGTGGCTCAGAGGAAAAGAGGTTGGGAATAAGTACTTCATCCATCAGCATCCCATTTACTTATCTACCTATTGATGTCCAGGATAGTTTGAGCAGAAATTCAGTTGGAAAATTATGCTCTGAGTGAAAATGTTGCCATGCGTAAAACTCTACTTTTCTGAAATGCTGCTACTGCACATATGCACCACATCCATATTAAATAGTTCATAGTCTGGTGATCTGAATAATATCTTGATAACAAAAACAAAAATCTACTTTTTTAGATTATTTTAGCACAATGCCATATTTACTAAAACTCAGCTGGAGCATTTGAGTCATTGCAAACTTCTAACTGCGGGAAAATAACCTGACAGATGATTGTGTTTCGCATGTTGGGACGTACCGGGTTCAATAAAAGGGTGGCTAACCATGTTACAGATTCACCTTCATCGATCCTCCGCAATATATTCTTCTTCTTTTTCATTTTAGTGGAGAAGATAATATTCTCTTGACATGGCTTCGGTACATGCTGTGACCTCCAGTGCAGCGATGGAAGACCTTGTTTCCACTTGGCGTTCATGCCATACGCATTTTCTCTAATCCCACACAAGCAAGGATCTATTTTCCTGGACGCGTTCCTGCAGAAGCTTCATTGTTGGCAGATCTGACTCCCTCTGAATGAGGCTGGAGGGGAAGTGACGGCGGCGGCAGTTCTTTTCGGTTTGGACAAAGCTTATCAGAAGAGACCCAGTAAACAGATGCTGAACTCAGATTACTTCATGAGGCTACTTCCCTTCGACAAAGATGCATGTCAGTATTCCCAAGTGAGACATCTGAGGGGGAAACGACATGTTCCTGATACAGTGAACTTTAACACAGCACATCCATGTGCTCTCTGTGGGTGTAACGCTACTAAAAAACTATCTTTTCATTCAAGATTGCTGATTAAAAAAACAAACCCTGTAACGAGACTCAATGTGAACCTCACCTTCCAGAAGCCCCCATGCTGTTTCTAAGATCGTTGGGATGACTTAATGGCCAACGTCTCTGCTGCTAATGAAGCGAATTCAAATGAAGGCAAACTTTCTAATTGATAATTGATTTTGCAGTCATTAAAAGAGGGTGCAACACAGGAGCCAGCCTCCAGCCTTCGACTGTAGACACTTGCTATTGAACCTTCCCGGTCCGTCCTGTGGGTCCTGTGTCACCTCATCTGCAGGAGCCGCTTGAAGAACCTTTTTTTTTTTCTCTACACTATTAAAAGGAAAACTTTAAATTCAGCTGAGTTTGGTTAACAACTGATAGAATGATGCTTCAATTGCTTTGTGGAAGAGTGTGATGCACTTAAAATGGAAACCAATGGATAAGTACTGGAAAGATATCTGTGGTTTGATGAGCTGCACAAAGTACTGGAAACCATGTCAACCTCAGGTTGTCATGAGCAGCAGTTAGAAACAAGATGCACTAAAAGTCTGTGTGAACTTGATCTGTAATGTCTCACTTTAATCATATTCACATTTTCTCCTGTATGTGCAGTAAAACTATTTACCATAGTTGTGGTGTGCGTGTGCAGTGGTATGGTTTCCGCCTACATGGAGATGAGGCACAGACGTTTTCATCCATCTACACAACAATGGAGTCCAAGCACTTTTGAAAAGTTCCACCTTGGGAGCCCGTCTCAAAAAGCTGCGTTGTCAGAGGCTCCAAGCACTGTTTTCATGTAAATAGAACCCCAAAATGCAACTCACTTAAATTTGTTTGCCCGTGTAAAAGGTGCCTGTTGTTTTTAGATTGCTTGAAATTTTGAAAGTTATTACCGCTTCTAAGAAAAGTAAAAAGTCCTCCTGGCTACAAATGACTTGTCCACAGTCTATTTTTTGTAGCCAAAGGCTTTCTGTCTCTGTGTGTGAGCCGAGGCTGCCATTTTAATGGCATTAATTAATTAAGGACTAACAAAAATGAACAAAATAGTGATAAGGCAAAGGGAATTGTTGGAAAAGGTATCAATGCTCACAATCAACGGCACAAATATCCAAAATAAATAAATAAATAAATGTTTTGTGACACAAGAATGAAAAGAAAACAACAAAATGAGGCTTAGCTTGTGTCGGTCCAAAACCAAAACTTAACACTTAATGAAAAAGAAAGCAACCGGAAACACCAGCGTATTTGAGAGTAAAATGTACAGGGATCCTGAACTCAGTTCCACAGACATTTAGATTTACCGAAACAGTTATAAGAAGCAGCAAAGTCTTAAAATGAAGAAGAGATGGCACAAAATTCGAGACACAGCAAAACCCGGTCTGCATTTGTGCCAGTGAATCAGGACACAAACGCGAGACAAAGATCTGAAAACAAAAGAGACAGTTATCTCTCTTTTTTTTTAATCACACAAGAAGTTCCAAAAACAAAATTACTTTTGACCAAGTTGAAACAGATCCTTCAGATATTGAGGTGAGGAGAAACAAAGAGATGAGAAGGAGAGACAAATGAAACAGGGTGGATAAACAACACACACACACGCACGCACGCACGCACGCACGCACGCACGCACGCACGCACGCACGCACGCACGCACGCACACACACACGCACACACACACACACACACACACACACACACACGCCATGTATTTACATGGTTAATATAGAACCAACATTTTTTGCTGTTGTTGAGTACGTTTCAAACTTTCGATCAATCCAGCCAGAGGTTTCTTTCTTTAAAAGAAGTCAATTGCATTCTTTTTTTTGCACAGCTCAGTGGCTGCTTCAGAATCAAGGTACCTGGCCTCTTTCTCTTCATGGATTCACTTGCATTTTTTCCTTAACATTTTCTGATTCAGTGGTCAAAGTTACCTTCAATATAATTACAGTTTCATCTTGGCTTTTTCCAAATGGTTGGCTGACCAGTGGTTACGAGTTCTGACATTGCTGAGATGTGTTTTTCTGCTACTTATAGAGTTTCCATTTCACTGAGGCTCTTACATAGATAGAACAGGACAAAGTACAGATGTACTCAGGGGGGCAGCGGTGGCATGTGTGACAAAGCAGAAACTAATGACTGGACAGTCGGAACAGATTTGTTTGGTTAACATGAAATGGACATGTACATTTTGATATTATGGACAATATGTTAAGCCAGAGTGATCGACCTGTTTCTGTCATATGACACTTTGAATAGAGGAGATCAAACCACCCTCCAGTGACTTTGTTGTAGTGGTCACTCACATTGGTAAAAATACAACTTCCTGATAACATTTGGGCTCCATCTCCATGTGGACGGCAGAAACACTGCTACTAGTACTGCACATGCGCAGTGAAGTAAATATTTCTTCTGCTCATGTGTGAGTAGATGAACAATAACAACATGTTTCCTCCAGAGTGTCATAACTCTCAGTCCCTAGTCTCCTTGGACTTGGTAGTTTAAGAGCTGAGCGTCATCCAATCAATGGGTGTGAAAGTGCTCTGAAAGGATTTTATTGTATTTGGCGCTATAGAAATAAAGTAATAATAATAACAATTTAACTTTGAAAAAAGGATACACTGGTATTTGTATTGACAGATGACTAACATTGTTTTCACTTGAAATATTGCTGTGTAAATGGGGTTAAAGTTATTGCTGTTAAAAAAGTGACTAGGTATTTCTCCTGTAAGGGTATTGGGACGTTGTAGACTGGAGAACTCAAAGAACTCATAAAACCAGACGTTCAACAATATACAGAAAGAATAAAAACCCTGGTCAAGTCTGCAGGAACAAAGTGACACCCGAAAGCAGAAACGACTGATTCAAACCGAGACCATTGATAATCAAGCTGAAGGTTCCTTCCCATTATGTGCTTGTCGAACAGCAATCGAATGCTTTGCCATCTGTTTGTGTTAGTGTTAATCATATCTACCCTCCTCCATTATTGTTCCAGATGGCTTCTATAATTGCATTGTTTCTTCTGCAGATGTTTTATGGAGCTCTTTCCGTGTGCAGCCAGCTCCGGTTAATGGGAAAATAACCGTTTTTCCAGGCAGGTTCCAACTTTTTGTCACTAGTCACACAAACAGTGTAATTGCCACTAATGGGCCAGGGTAACCAGCGGACCACCGGGGGCCATATTAGCATAGCTCTACAGTCCAAATTTAGACTGTGGCAGCGGCTCCATTCCACTGAGTGAGAGGGGGGGGGGGGGAAAGAGATTCGCTTGGCACTCAGAATGTGGAAAGAGCTCCAAATGTACATTATGCAGGGACTTCTCATTATTTTGGATGGAGGGAGAAAGCATACACAGCGGCAGCAGCGGCAACAGCGATAGCAGCAGGAACAATGGCAGCAGGAGTTTCAGTTCCAGGGATTAAATCCGAGCAGAGCTTCTCTTGCTGCTCTGTTTGTTTTACATGACATCAAGAGACTGGAAGTATCCAGAGCATGCAAAATGAGAACGGCTCACCCATATGGAGGAAGCAAGTCTCCAATCGTGTCCATACTTTGCTTTAGATTTTAGCATCTGTGTTGAAAACGATGCTGTTTTGGGTGAAAGTGTGAATCACCACTGAAACACCACTATCAAGTGACTGATTACTTTTAACAAATGAATATCTTGGTAAAAACCACAAAAGTTTGTTAAATTTGAAGTTTCCATGAATTTATATATAAATATATATAAATAGAAATCCTGTCAACAAAGATGAGGAAAAGGAATTTTACGGAGAGCAAAATAGTTATGGAGGAGGTGGAGGCCGGGGAAAATATATTATTTGGTGGTCACATGGTCACATCACTAATAAAAGAAAAACAATTGATCTGCATCAGGTCATCACCGCTGGAAATAGTGTGAGAGCAAGAGAGCGATCTATGACTGCAGAGGCAGAGAAGAAGTGTCTGGTGTTAAGGTGGAGGCCAGAGGAGAGTGACATCATGGGGAGCAGCACCCAAGATCACTGCCGAATGCAAAAACAGACCTCATGGTTGTGACGGCCAGCGTCTGGCAGAGTGTTGGAGAGGGAAGGAGACATTTTGGTGGAGACCTCAGCGGAGACTGATAAAGTTGAGTTTTAATCTGTTTATTAAAACTATAAATCAAATATTTGAACAAGGACTTATAAAAAGGCTCAGTGGAGTTTGTGTTTTATTCTCAGGCACTCGATAGTTGGAGGTGGAGGGTGATGAGGAGGTCGTCTGTCTTCAACACTGGTGTGCTCCGCACCAGTGCGTCCCGAGTGCATGACGGTGCCAGCACATCCATAGTGCAGCATTACATACAGCTGTCACCGCACTATTAATATGCTTTCTCAACAATGAGACTGATTGTTACACACTTCTATCAAGCGCTCTGTATCATTTGAAGATGAAACTATGACAAATGACATGAGCTGCAGCTGAAACAATCAATAAACTGAACCCACATAGACATGTAAACACTATAAACACAGGAACCTCACCAAGTAACCAGTTACTTTTTTTATTTTCAGTCATGTCAACTACTTTTTAAAGAAGTAATTATAATCAAGTACTGTTTTCCGTAACTTTTCAAGCTTCCCGGTGACAGACTGCGGCTGTCTGGAGTGTCTGCTCCTGCTGTGAGAAGCTGAAGCACTGCCTATTTTCCCTAATCGCCTATGTGAGCACAACACCGCTGATTCAATCTGAGCTTGACAAATGTTGCTGGCGAGAAGGGGACAGCTCCAGCATCCTACATAGCAATTTTGAAAACGGCCTCATTTTCCTCCGCCATTGTCTGCCTGGCAATAGTGTCTGCGATGAGCTGCAATGGCATTATCCCGCCGATACCTGAGCATCAGCTGCGCCGGATGAGGCGCCGCTGAGCAGGGAAATGAGGGTCACTGAGAGTCACCCGGTGTCTGATTCATCTACTCTGATGAGGCAAAGGTCGCAACATGATTCTGCCTCATCAGCCCCCCCCCCCCCCCCCCCCCCCCCCCCCCCCAAACACAGCCAATCAGCAGGGAAATTATTTCAGGAGAACAGGTGGACGCAAGTAGCGAGAATACACAATTCTTATCAGCCATTGTTCTTAAAGGACAATCATTTATTCTACTGGGGTGTGTGAATCTGCCACTGAGCTCCGCAATCTGTGGAATCAGACGACACCTCCTCGCTTTCCAGAGGCCGAGATGCCGCCGCCACCGCCACCGCCACCGCCACCCGCCACCGCCACCGCCACCACCGCCGCCTCCGCCGCCACCGCCACCGCCATTGCCGCCGCCGCCGCCGCCACCGCCACCGCCGCCGCCACCGCCGCCAAAAGATTGAATTCAGCACATTTCTCTACTTACCGCTCATTATTTAATGACAAGGGAATCGGAGCTATTATCGTCCCATTCGCGTTGCAGGCGGCGACAAAGGAAAGTGGCAATACAATGCTAATCTTCCAGTGAAAAGACGCAGCGGGCCATCTCGTGTTAAGAATCTCATTTCCTTTGTGCTCTCTGAATCAACCCCCGAATCTGTTTAATTAAATCATGTATAATTCAGGACCTCGCAGGGCTGCGTGTTTGTGCGAGCGCTGCAGTCGGCATTACGCCACACACAAAGGCGCGGGGAAATGCCCTCCTAGCAGATACAGTTTTCATTACACGGCTAATGAAGCTGAGAAGGTCTGCGGGATGAATGGAGCGAACAGCGAGGAGGTCGGAAACGGAAACCGCACAGTGAACCCAGACTGAGACAGAACAAAAACCTAACTGCAGTCACAGGGACACATTGCTGGGCTGATGTATCACACAGGCTGGTTGGCAAGAGGGGGAACAAAAACATGTAAAAAAAATAAACGAAATAAATAAGTATATCCTACAAAATATCCTACAGAAATACAGAAATTGCCTACGAAAAACAATCACGAGAGAAAGAGGTATAAAAATCCCAAAATGAAACACACTTCCTGAAATACAAAAACAAAAATGGAGCAGGTGCACGAGAGGAAACAGAAGAACGATATAGAGACACTAAATGACCAGCTGCAGAAGTAAAAGTTAAACAAAATATAATAATAATGAGACAAAATCTCAGGAACTATTAAAAAACAGAAATTCCAGACAACAAAAAAGCACAAAGAGAGATAAAACTAATCAAATGAGACATAACAGATTACATAAGTTCCAACAGAATGAGTACAACGTATTAGTTAACTGTGTGTGTTTTTAATCTGCTTTTGCAGCTTTTTTTATACAAAGTAAATCCAAATCAACACAAGCTGTGACAAAAAGGACACGGTTTTCAGACTAAAGAGTGGACATAAATAAAATTTTAAAAATTAAGATGAAGCTTATGTTAAATAACAAATATGGCCCAAACATAAGATGTAAAATAACCGAATGACAGTGTAGGGGGGGTGTCTGTGTTTGGAGGGTACCTTCACTCCTTTGTGCCCACTGGCCGTGTTACATCACGATCCGCCTGTGAATCCAACATGGAGGCAACAAACCACAAAACCGTGGCAAGGAAGGGGCTCCGAGCATCCGTGTGACGACGCTTCAGAGCCACCGAGCGTGGATGCTCCTGCAGGGATAAGAGGAGGTGAATAGTCTGTGGGCGCCATCAGGAGACACATGAGGTGATCAGAGAGGGAAAATGAAGCGGTGCTTCCGCCGTGGTTCAGGGCACATGAAATGGAAAATAACTAATCATCGGCATCATAATAGTCCCCCGGAAAAGGGTGTTTTGTCTCCATTTGCCGCAAAGTATCCGATTTCGGGGAGATTTAGCAGCCCAGGTCCATGCTGTGCTATCTGCCAGTGCAAACACAGCAGCAGGACGAGGACAGGGACGCAATCAGAAGACGTCTTAGTCAATCCATCATGGCTGCCGGCGGGATCACGGGCGGGACTTTGTAAACCGTCAGCTGCAGCTGACTCCCTCTTTCACTGTGGTATTCCTTCTTTCTTAACCTCGGTGTGCTTCTTTATTCCGACTCAGCGTTTTTGCCCGTTCAACAGCTCGATGACCTGCTGTATTTGCCTTTTCCCTCCAATACGGAGCCGGACTGAAAACATGCTTACGGAACTGCTTTTAAATCGCTTTATCGCCACGGCTCGAGGAAACGTCGATACAATTGTTGTCAAAGTAATTTGGTTACATGTTGTTTTCTTTTTTTTTTTCAGGACTGCAAGCAAGTGAGAACAAAGTGAATGAAAAATGTGAAGTATAACTCAAAAGAAAGGCAAACTAATGAAATCCAGCCTGAGACACAAACAACTGCAACAGGGTGTCGAGCAATCCACTATGAAAGATGTCCCGTTTTACACAACGACCATTATTAAGTGAAAATGTAAAACTTTCATTGCATTTTAGATGCGTTTTTACACAACAACGTTGTTCGGAGCCACTGAGAATGCAACTTTTTGAAAGCAGCTTCCAAGGTGGAACTTTCTGAAAATGCTGCAACACATTTTTAGATGGGGCAAAACAAAATTTTTTGAAAGCGCTGTGTATCCGTCACCATGGAAACGGGGGTAAGTTCGTACGAAAGAATCAGGTTTGGGCCGGTGTGAAAGCTCCCTCGGATCAAAGACGTGAACTCTGGTCCACTTGAAAATGTGGGTCTTCATTCACTTACAAGTGAACTAAGATCCGGTTCACAATTTACAACGGGAATGTGTCAGTGACGATTAGCGAACTCTCCAGCAGAAGGATTTCATGATGTTTGCTCAAATATCAATATAGTAGATGGTTCACTCATCGTAATCGTTCCTTGAGGATATGCTGCAAAAATCTCAATTGAGAATTACGTGCCATCCAAAATTGTTAAACTGAATATTGCTTGTGTGCTTGGTAAGGTATGAAATGGGAAATATTTAATAAATTTTAAACAAACCCGAGACACAAGTATTAAGGCAATTTATGGAAAAAAAAAAAAAAAGAAAAGTAAATGACACTGAGGAAAGAAAATTCAAAATGTGATTATTTAATGAGATGCTTGTCCACAAAACTGTGACAAAAGGATTCAAACACAACATGGAAATGAAGTTTGGATGACATAGAAATGCCAGAAACATGAAAATGAGCGAAAATTAAACAAATATTGTTTCTATTTTGATAACGAAATTGACCAAAATTTTACATTGTGTTATAAAACAGCTGCAAAATGACATTGAGTTGATACCAAATGCCCAATTTAAACCAAATTATGACAAAATAATAGCTACAACGTGATGTAAATGAGCTAAATGCTACAAAACCACAGCCACGACTCATAATTATCAAACTGTGGCCACAAAACAAGAGCAAATAGCTGTGGAGTGATCACAAAAACACAAGAAAATAATTTAGACATTGCCAAAAATAACCAGAGTGTGACATAAAGCCAGAAACCATCCATTAAATGACCGCAGTGTGACGAAGAAGGTGAACTGTGGGTCACCTCCCATTTTCTCTCTCTAACCCGCTGACGGCTCAAGGTCGGGCTGATAAAGGCCATTTTTACAATTACTGCTCGCAATATTTGTCATAAATTTCCTGTCGGTCAAGACACTAGTGCACATTTGATGAATTACGAATATAAAGTAGAAATTGATCAATATAAATTGGAATTCAGCGCAGCCCTCTCCACTCCAGCAGGAAGCCATTCCAGCTCTGAAACCACATCAAATTCTCGGAGACTTCCCACAATGCAATGAATCCCGCGAGTGGATTTATGTCTGTCTGTTTGTTGCTCGCGCCAAACCTCAACCAGAACAGTAGGTTGTCTCCACCTCTGAGTTTGGTTCACCAGCTTTCTCCCTGTTTAAGTGGACTTTTTTCCTTTCCATCATCTCCTCGACTTGCTCATGTGGCATTGTTGGATTTTTCGCTGTAAACGTACCTGTGTTGTGTTTAGTGCTATACAAATCAAATTGAATTGAATTCTCAAAGATCAATTTTGGAAGCGAGACAAACACATTCTGTAACAAACTGCACATGTAAAATCATTTCATTTGTGACTTTGTTTTAAAGGAAGGCTACATTCTTTCATTATTTTAATAGTAAAATGTTTGATCTTTCTGTGTTTTTCCTCATTGTTGCTAAGCAGCTGAAGTGGTTCAGGTAAAGACCTCCCATTGTTGACTCACTAGTCATTCCCTGAATCGGATTAGCACTGACAAGTCGAAAAAGGCCAAGCGTTTTAATGACACAATATGGATTTTCTCAAAATGAGTTGACATAAATCAGCAGATTCTGTCGATGAGCTCTCATGTCCCGACTATGAGAATATTTCCAGGATCAGTTAAAAGCCGGTGAGGGTCGCCGCGGCGTATGAGGCATCTTCAGCTTGGGAGCTTTTTTATTCACCCACAGATGTGAGCGAGTGTTTCTGTGTCTGACGGTGA
This sequence comes from Blennius ocellaris, assembly GCF_963422515.1. Classification (NCBI taxonomy): domain Eukaryota; kingdom Metazoa; phylum Chordata; class Actinopteri; order Blenniiformes; family Blenniidae; genus Blennius; species Blennius ocellaris. The sequence goes on from NC_137652.1 coordinate 22,053,161, forward strand.
AAAATGTTCCGCAATTCAGTAACGACTACGGGGATGAGCCGCAATCAGAAAAATCGCCGGTTTTCATACCTGCAGTATGCTTTACAGGCTTTATTGAACTCCCGAAAAGAGAGAAGGAGGAGACTATGGACGGCCTTGGCTCAAAGACAGAGGACAACCTAGAGGGTAATGTTACAATGGGAGCTTGAAGTAAGTCTTGTTAGCATTTATTAGTATCTACAAGCATTTTTGAGCATGCTGCAGAGCTGCTGTTCATGCTCCTAAAACGCCACATCGTGTGGATGATCGCCCAAAAACGTTAAATGGAACGGCGCTGTAGCGGAAACAGGCTCTAAGTTACCAATTATGGAAGGAATGGAATAAGAGAAGCTATGATTGAAATTTTTGACTACTTGAAAGTGAAAAGTGAATTATCATCCCAAAATGAATGCAATCAAATGAAAACTTTTTCATCTCTTTGTTGCTTTATTTTCAGTGAGTTTTACTGCCGTCTACTCGGGCAACATATTCAGGTAACATATTGTTAATCAACCTCAGGGACAAGTGTTTAAGTATGTCAAGTAAAATGAGTTGCTACCAAACATACTGCATCCAAACATTATTCCACAAATAACCCTGGGTCCCCGGGGCGATTACAGCAGATTACAGATCCACTAAACCAAGTCAATGAGCCAAGCAAGAAGCGCTTCCATACTTTTATTTTTTTCATGATGTATATTCATTAGATTGAGTCCTTACAGTGTAGTGTGGAGATCACGCTGGGCAAGCACACTGAAACTTGATAGCTGCACTGATACTCAGGCCTGCCTCCCATATGCTCCCACTAATGAGGTCAGGCCAAGCTTCACTCTTTTTCAAGCGGTCCAGCTGCCCTATAATAAGCCCCCGTGTTTGTGTATGCTAATGCACCCGCTGCTAATAATCTCATCTGGAAAAGTTGCCGACAGTTCACCTCTCAGATCATTCATTATCCACGTATGGTCATCGCTTTCTACGGTAATATGCTTTTTAAATCGGACCTGCAGGAAAGTGTAGAGGTTCATTAGTCAGGGTGTTAGTGAGAATTACAAAGTCATGTGATCTGTCAACAAACAAAGTAACTTATAGAGTGAAGGGATACTTACTATCCCCGAGAACAGTGATTCTCAACTGGGGTTGGGAACAGCTCGTCAAAAATTTAAAACACAGCATTTACCGTACGGTTCCCAATAGATGTGCCCGAGTGCAACCCTCGAGGAACATGTGAGCCCAAGTTAAAACATTTTGTAAAATACGATAATTACATGTTTCCATTGATACAGACGTATTTCTGCCAACCGTGCTTGTGTACTTGTGCATATCTAGATTTTCTGTGGTCGTGAGAAGGACCCGGCGCGCATCTGGAGTCACCGCCACTGCCTTGTGAGAGACTTCTGGGACTCACCTCGCGCCACGCTGAGGCATGGACACGGAGGGAAGAGGGCTCTGCGAGGTCAGCTGTGCAATGTTTAGAATAAAATAAATAAATAAATAAAAATAATTGACAGGTGTTTCTGCACTTTTACACCCACTGTAACATATATATATATATATATATAAATGTGTGTGTGTGTGTGTGTAAATGCGCAACACTCTTTTAATAGAAATGCTAGTTAGTAGTTCCACCATGGCCAGAATGAATCTTTTGTAATCCCCCCAAGTTGTGACTGTAAGAGCTCTTCTCTTTTTGACTAAATTCTCCATATTTTTCCTTGCGATTCCATTGCCATGGGGTTTTTGCATCCAGTTACATTTCAGTAAATACCGATCAGGTTTATTACAAACCTTTAACTCTGAAGCTCTTTAGTAGAGGAAAACCCAGATTTCATTCACATTTTCATTATTCTACTTTTATTTACCTGTTGAGATCTGCTCTCCTGAACATAATTCCTGCTCGGTGAAGACACTCTGGGGTGTCGTAGAAAGACACAATGAGCTGCTTATTGAAACGTATTGTCTCACCCTGCTCGTTTTGGAGCAGCACACACTGAACTATAGCGTGGTGGAGACATCGGCTCCCTGTCTCATTAAGATACCAATAATATCTTAAAAACCCGGATCTTTAGTGCCCTGCAGGAGATCAATTCCTCTGGGAAAACTCTGAATTCATTGACTCTTATTTTAACGTGCTGCTCAAGACAAAACTGTCTGATGGTGTTTCTATAAGATTGGACTCAAACTGGAGAATCTGTTGATGTTTTCTACCGAGACAATGTGTATGCACCTCCACGATGGGGGAATATTCTCTGCGTAGAGAGGAAAGCTCTCAGAGGAATAACCTTACAGTTGAATGGTAAGTGCTTTCAGATGACCGGACTATAATTGGTGCAAAATAAATAAGACTGAACTGAACTGAATGGCTCACTCAATTGAATCAAGTGCAGAGACCCATCGAAAACATACAGGACTTCCACAGTATGCCTCTTTGTTCATATTTATCATTGCATACTTCAAGGTGTTGCTTTTAATTCACTGCATCTGGATTATCAGAGTTGAAGGACGAAAGAGGGGCGTTCTCAAACATACAAATATTGCTGTGGTGCCATATAAATAACAGTGAAGCACAATATAAACTAATTAAAAATCTCTTACATTGTTTTAGGAAATGTGAAAAGTTACCTTGGTGAAATCTATGAGCAGATCTGCTCAAGAAAACGCAGCACAATGGAACTATTTCAGTTGTCGAGTTGAATTCAGTTAAGTGCATTTTATTTACATGAAAGGCAGCAACTCTTCCACTGAACCTCCAGAGGAATTGTTCATTTGGTTGCTTCACTTCCTTGTTAATAGCATCGAAAAAGTCAAAAAGTGATAAACTTACACCAAGATGTTTATGACTGTGAATCAGTGTTCACAGCTCTTCTGGAGATATCAGGAGCAGAAAGGAGTCATTTCACTCTTTTTGGAAACGAGCCCGACTCCATTTCCATAGAAACGGGGGGAGAGGCAACTTTTCTGGAACGCTGCGACTGCTACTGGGCATCGTGGTCATAGTAAATATTGCTTCCGCAGACGCTCAGTAGATGGACCATAACAACAATAGTGGCCTTGAGTGGCATGACACCCATTTCATATTTTCCTGGAACTTAGGTTTTATAATTGACACTCACCTGTAATAGCAGACCAACCTGGTTGTCTGTCCTTACAAATGTCTTTGTACACACCATTGTTAATATTTATAGCATATTGTTCTTTGCTCACATCTGTGTAGTTTCATTGCGAAAAAAGCTATAGTGAGGCCTTCAAAGTAAAGGGAATGCTACGCTGATTGTTTGCCTGCATTTATATCAAGCCTCACGAGCTGCACAAGGGCAGCGTTGGCTGTAGTGCAATAGATGGTGGCCAGATGCAGTCCAGTGGAGGCTGTGCTCAGTTCAATCATCATGAAAAGTATATATTCAGAGACATGTGCAAACAAGCACAGTGTGTAAGGTTTGTTTACCGAGTCTGGCCACAAAACATTCATAATTTCTCAGCATAATCAATATGTGTTTATAGCAATATATGTTGGTATCAGATGACAGTTATAGTATATTGATGCAACAATTCTATTTAGCTATTGGTCTTTTCACCTCTACAACAGCTGTATTGATATTTGTTTACAGGTAAAGTGGCCTTGTTTATGAAGCTGGGGCATGTTCATAATGTTTGAAAAAGTATGAAGAAAAAGTGTTTGTTAGAGGCGATGCGGGTGTGACAGAAAATACAAAGTAGAGAAGACACTGCCTGAGGCTCTTCCTGTTCCGCTCACAATACCAAAGAGGCAAAAAGATTCGGTGTCACCTCTCTGTCCACTCCTGACTATAATTCCAGTCCATGATCCTCATGGGGAGCTGTTAGTTAGTCATATTACTGCCAGCTTAGCCCTGACAGGAACCAGGAGAATGACATACAGGAAATAAGCCCCAGAGTAAAGGCAGGTCATTTGGGAAGCGAAATGGAGCTCCCATTACTACCTGCAGTGCTAAACTGGCAGACATTTCCACAGCGATCATTGCCGTGGAGCACAGCCTGCAGAATACTGCGCGAGGTGCTCGGGTGTCAGATATTTTGCAGAAGAGGCTTTGATGAAGCCCAGGTCTGCTTCAGCGCTGTCAGGAACCCCAGGGGAGCCAGACAGAGGTGGGAAGCTTTTTCGAAAGGTCGAAAATTGCGGGGGAAACTACTTCCAAGGTCTGGAGAAAGCGTTTGTGAGAGAGTGAGGCAGGGTGGAGCTCAGGGCATCCATTAAGCGGTGCAACAAGTGCGGCATGAATACATCTCGACACGAGCTTCACTGCACGAAATCCAGACCACATCATGGTCCTGTACATAATGATTTGTTGAATTTAACAGGTGCAACATCCCTGAGTCACTGCTTTCCTTCCTCACTGACACACGCCATAGCTCATATGTGGAGCTAATCATTCCCCGGCTGTGATGTATTGGCCCCTTTTGCTAATGGAGACTGAGTAACAAGCTGCCAACGAGAGCTCAAGGTTATTTATGCTCTCTGTTACGGCAGTGTTTCCTCTTCAGAGGGACAATAAGCCCCTCTCGGCAATGATATTCCAATCCCCGAAGTGAGAATGCCTCACAGTAGGTGCAGCATGACAGAGCCACGATAAGGATGATTAATTCTCACCCTCGATTCACCATTAAAAGGAATTTACGAATCAAAATGGGCGGAATGTTCAGGATGCAATCTCAAAGACACAGCCTTATTACCACTGGAATCTGCATATGATACCTTTAAAGAAAGTCAGTGGTTTCAATCCCAGAGACCAGAACCTGGCTGGGTGGGTGGGGTGGGTGGGGTGGGCGGTGGTGGTGGTGGTGGTAGTGGGGGGATCACAACTTCACCGGGGATCACAGCCACATCTGAAGGTTGTCCAAAATAGATTTACACATGGAAAAGAAATTCTTTGATAGCACCTTCAAATGGCAATACATTTTTAATTAAATGGTGAATTAACAAGTTGCTGGTGTTTTTGTGTTTTTTCAACAATATGGTACAGAGATATGGTTCAATGTAGACCAGGGTGGTCAAACACTTTTTAGTTCAGAGGCCACACACAGCCCAAGTTGGTCTTCACTAGGCAAAATAATAACCATAATAACCTTTACATTTTTCTTTGTTGTTGCACAGTGTATAAGTGATGAAAATGTTGATATCTTCACAAATCCAAATAGAAACAGTCTAAAATAGCTGCAATCTAAACATAAAGCTAATTTTACTGAAACCTCCTGGCACAAAATACAGTGAAATGTCCAAAAACCTTCTTTTATAGCTGCTACATTATAAATAATTTTCCAAACTCACACTGACAGCATGGCTCAGAGGCTAATGCTAATTTGCTAGCTTTCATGGCAACTTCACTGAAATCTCAGCTCGGGTCTGGGAGTCGTTTTGTGTCCACTACTCTTAAGAGATTTGTTTGAAGAAAAAAAAAGTTTTCTTTAACATTTATGGTTTGTTTGGTTTGACAGGCCAGATTGGAGCCTCTTACTCCTTACATTTGACATCCCTGATGTAAACATTCATTTGTCAATCGTCATAATGGCCCACTCAGTATTGGGTACAACTAAAACGTGTCTTCACTAATGCACATGATGGTGCAGTAAATGGTGTCACGGCCAGTTTAATGTTCTTGTCTCATGAGTGTCCTTCCCTTCTTGTCTTTGTAGTAACTGGTCTTTTATTCATCGGTCCTAGTTGTGACTTTGCTGCCCAAGTACTTGTTTCATGTCATGTTTTTCTGGTTTTGTCCTCCATGTTTTATGCATTCATAATGATTTCTTTCTCTGCTGTTACACTGTGTGTATACGGCACATCATCTCCCCTTATCTCTTGTGCATTGTGACTGTGTGCTCCCTCTATGATTACTCAAAGTGTTTAAACCTTCATCTTGTCATGACCTTCTGCTTAGTGTATATTTACACAATGTTTCAAATGGGATATTTATAAGATATTGTAATTTTACAGTCGCTTTAGTAATTTTTTTGTCTTGATTCCTCTGAAGTCATTTTTTATATATTAGCCACTGCTGCTGGTGATACATTTCTTAGTTGTAGCTCTTCATTATTATTCAATTTTATCCCATATTAGCATCATTTAAATAGAATGTGTTTATAAACCACATTTCAACAATTTTGTCTTTTTCATATTGTGACAGCACCCCAGTTATTGTACTTTTAAATAGCAAGTGAATAGAGAACACTAATTAATATGACTTTTTTTTTTTACATACTTGTAAACAAACACAAGCAGATGCTTCATCAGTCTCTTGTAGAAAATTAATGTGTTTTGGGTTTGGTTTACTTGAAATGACAGTGAACACACCAACCCATCTTTCAAAGCATTTTAGAAATCTTTGAAAGAAACCTCAAAAAAAGAATTGCAAAATAAACTGTGCTTTTTCATGCTCTTATATTTTCAGTCACTAGTAAATATGAGCATAGCTAAACCTTTATAAACATTAAACAAACCTGGACACATTTACAAAATTCTCCAGACATTTCTGTTTGTGTGCATTTAAAAATAACTACTGGCACAATGAAGAAAGTTGAACCTGACCTGCAGCTTTTCAGCCAAATATCTCTGGATTAATTGCTTTCTCTCTCTCACACACACACACACACACACACACACACACACACACACACACACACACACACACACACACACACACACACACACACACACACACACACACACACACACACACACACACACACACACACACACACACACACACACACACACTACTAGAGAGAGTGAACTCAAGGTAAGTGTCAGAGCATTTTCAAAAGTTCCAACTTTGGAGTAATTTTCAAAACATATCATTTTCAGTGGATCCAAAAATGGTTGCCATGTAAACAGACACCCAAATATAGCAGATTTTCTTGGACCGGACAGGAGCAAAGTACAAAGTCACATGACTGCTGTAGACTGACAAGGGACAAATCACGTAGGATACCTGAAGCAACTTTCCTCTCCTCTGGGTAGTGCAGGACTACCCAAGATGTTTAGTCCATTAGTCATTGAACCATAAATCCATCCCGAGAAATCCTTGACCACCGCAAACAAACAGGATCAATACATTGTAGTCTTAGACCATCCCGGACAAGTCCTGAAATATCAAAACATTTAGATATGGCGAGGATTGCTGGCCCTGGTCCTGGTCTGTTGACTTCGCAAACAGAGCAGATCGGGACAGATTTCTTGTCCAAGACAAAAAATCTGTTGAGATGAAATGAAATGAGACCTTAGACATCTTTCAATAAGCAGAGAAAGTGGACCTCACCCCTTATATTCTCAGATTTACTATTATTCTAGTGGAGCCAAACACCAGTGGATACTTCAACACCCACCAACAGATAAAACACAGATTTTCATTTCTGACTTGTTGAATTTGTTATTGTGGTTTTCTTTGACATCTAAATATTTAATATTGACATTGTGCAGTGGATGACGCCTTGGATTACCTCATGGCATCAATTGCCCACCAACCTCATAGGGGATCCCAGACCCCCCGATTGATCTAGTAAACATCAGTACTTGAGTCATTGCCCTATAAAGGGACAGAGGATAATTCTTGAGAGCTGAATGTCCTGTTCTGGATTGCTGGGGTGGATATTATCACATTTGTCACCCTCTGTGTTGGGCTGTTCCCTTTCATAGCAGCACTTTCACCTTTAATGTAGGAACAAAGCTCGCACGGCTCGAATCAATGCACTTGTCATTCACTGCTATGGTCACATCGGCAGAAAGGTCACGGAGGCCCAAAACGTCGATTCCCCACTATAAAGTATGCAATTCCTCCTCAGGAGGAAGCCGGAGAATATCACCTCGGCCTCTCCGGACTTTCTTTTATGAATCCACAATGTGTGGCGTCACCTGGGTGGCTTTCTGGCCGGGACGCGGCTCTCGTATTCATTTACTTATCATCTTTATGATTCTGCCACTTCGTAATGAAAAAGGTTGCTGCGGCCAAAACAGTTCAGTGCTATTTCATCGTCCACGAGATTTATTAGTATAATGAAGCCTAAAAAGGCACAAATTCAATATGAGCATCCATCTTTCATTAAGTTATGACGATGTTAAATGAACCAGCGAGGAGCAGTTGAGAATTCTCTACCAGAGCCACGTAGTATTATTGTGATTAAAAGCTTTTCCATAAGGCGCAGAGCTTGTTTCTCCATGATGGCAAAAGATTAATCATGAATTATTTAAATGGCAACTGCAGCTGAGGTCAGAGCAGCTGTGCAAAGGTTTCAGGAAGAGTTTCTCAGTTAAACACATTATTTGTATGGGGAAAATAACCACTTAGATCACAGATGCCAAGTACACATGTAGGGGTGTTGTGGCCTGTACTGGTTGTAATCAGTATTGCAGGAACTAATGACTGACTGATTGCCATAAAGACAAGTGTAGGGGACCGAATAGTTGCCTTTTGGACAATTCCAGCTTTTAGTGGTAGTGACGTAGAGGTAGTAAAACAATCCATACTGGTTAGCCGAAAAAGCATGATACCGATAACTGGAAACAGTTTGTTTTCAAGAATACAAAAGATTATTGTTCCCTGTGAAGGAATATACAAGTTAAACATTTGATTTCTGTGGGACAACTGAAGACATTGTATTGTTATCTTCCTACACAGCTGGGATTTCTCCCTGCTAAAGTTGGGAAAAACAAAGCTATAAATTAATGTTCAGGGACATTCCAAGTTGGCTGGCAGACGTCTCTTAAGTGCCCCACTCTGTACATTTTATGGTTAAAGGTAAGATTGGAACAGATAAGAGGTCAGAGGTCACTTTGGTCCCACGGAACGTCAAGCTCTGAGTAAAACCAGTTTTAAGCAGTTTTGGAGACAAAGGAATAGCAACTTCACCAGAGCAACGCATACATTACGAGGAACTGACCAATGTGAGGTTGAGGTGTCGTATGCAAATGTATAAATATGAACCCCGCGTTGCAACGGGGCCCTTCTTCACTGTAAACCCAGCCTATATACATGGGTCTGCAAGGAAGAACGGTCTGAGCTCGTATAATGTAAACTCTGATATGTGGAATGTTGTAGCATTGTATAATCTGATATGCATTTTTGTAATCTCTTGTTTGTGTGATTATTAAATACATTATTGAAGAAATTAACGCTCTCTTTCTGCCTCTCCCGGATCAAACGAACATGCAGGAATTCAGGAGAACACGGGTACGAATTCCAACACCTGTCTTGTAATTTTCACTGTTTCTCACATGGCAACCTGAGCTGCAGTGTATAGAAACAGTGAAGCCACAGTGACGCTTCCGGGATTATTTTGAAAATTCCTCTGCGTTCATACTGCCAAGAACGTGCCGCTGTGAAATCTACATGCGCTTCCCCATATAGATTATAATTGTTGAAGACTTCCCTGGTCGCCATTATTCATCCAAAAGATAAACATTAGACTGGTGCAATCAAAGATAACAGAAAGAAGATTTGGATCTGACTCAGTCGGTGGCCAGATAAAGGAGAACACTCGTGGCTCCGGGACTTCCTGCTCTGAATTCAATTATATCCTTGTGTGTGTTCCTGTGTGTGTATTTGCATGTTTCGAGGTGGTTTAAAAGAACAACTCTGTGTGAACGAGTGTGCCGAGTATAGCGAGGCATTGGAGGAAACATCAGGATGTAAAACTTCCTCCGTCATCTCATACCGAAAAGGTCAGAGTCTGTGTACATCAGCTCCTTCATCACGGAGAGTCATCGTGAGCACAAACATCCTCCATAACCAAGCAAACATCACATCCATTCCTATTATCCACCGCAGTAAAGACCACAGCCTGCTCTGCGTTGATTCCGTTTGAGCTTATTCGCAAAGATTCAGACCTCAACGATATACCTCATCAGGATATTTTCCGGTGAGTTATTAAGAAATTATCTTTGTCGGGTATTACGAAATAAGAAAAATCTATAATCTCCCACTAAATGAAGCAATAAAATTAATGCTCAGAAGTGTTGGAGCTGTTGGAAATGTGTAAACTGCGACACTATCCACTAAAAAGCCATCACTGAATAGGCTAATGCTGCCAATGCTAAGAGCCCTCTATCAGTCTCATTCGAAACTATGTGAATCTGCTCCTATATTTAATTAAAAGTGTCAGACTTTCTACCTTCAAAGCTTTATAAGGTTCTGTTTCATGGTCGTCCAAAAAAAATTTAAATCAGTAGAAAACTAACAGATGCCTCACTTTTGGGGGCAGTGGTGGAATCGAGGCTCGAGAAACAGATTTGGGATCAAAAGTTTACAGGTTTGATTCCCACAGACGACGGTTCACCACTGTGGCTCCTTGAGCATGAACCTATAGTTTCCCAGTGTCTCTCAATATGGCTGGCCACCACATCCTAGATATATGATTAGTAAATACAGAAAAAGTAATTTCCACAAGAGGACTAATAGAATATAACATTCAGTTTGTTCACAGGGTTTGAGATTCTTTTTCCCCCACCTTAAAAATCGTTACTTCCCGTGTGTCGTATCAGATGTGACGCGTCTGAGAACATTGACTGACATGTCAGCACATAGTTATGCTGCAGACCTGATGGAAATGTGAAGGTTTAAATGCTTTATCACCACAACAGCATCGATGTGTTCTGATTAGACTAATGCAATGCAATCAGGATTTGATTGGGAACACAAACCGCCACCGGGGTCCTTATTAGCCAGTCGTTAAATAAACATGAACATTAATGTCACACTGTTAATGTCATCAAGAAGAAGTAACGTGGACGTACTTTCCCAGTACTCCTCATGAAGTCTCCTCCAAACCAGGAGAGTTTTTTTATCCTCCTCCAGGAAGCTGCACATCGCACTATTGTCCAGGATACTAGCAGACCATGAAATTAATACACCGTGATAAATTATTCATTATTCCAGCCCCCTTTTTTTTATCTATTACATCTCAGAGGAGTCCGTGTTGACAGTGCAGGACTGGACGCTGTGTGGCGGCGCTCGTTTGTTTCACTTGGAGCGGCGGCGTTAACAAGCCCAACGTGACATGTTAGATTAATTATGCTGTACAGAAAATGACCCGCAGGGCGACGAGTGTCACATCACACCACTCGCTGTGTCCCGAGGCCTCCAGATCCAGGCTAGCTCCTCACCTGAGAGACATGTAACCGGATTATTGGCCTCAGGCTGTCTCTGCTCCAGCTCCCCACCTCTCCGAAACAAGGAGGTGAAGAGTGGGAGGTCACGTCACCGATGTCTGCTTTACACAAGGAGCCCGGCCTCTAATGCAGGAACTTACTCTGTCACTTTAAGTTTGGGATGTGGAGGATCTGTGCTACTTTTCTTTTTCATCCAGAGGGAGAAAAAAAATCTTTTTGTAAGCCATGCTACCAGCGTCGCTCCCGGTATCACAGAGTTTAGCCTTCTGACTTTGAGAGAGCTCCAAAATCTTAAGTCTCACATGGAAGCTTCAAATTTGTTCCAGACTATCATCGTTTTGATAAAACTACATGCAAATATTTCAGTGATCCCACAGGCTTGTAATTATGTGATAAATGTCCATATTTATCAGTGGAGCAGAAAGTTTCCCTTCTGAAAAGCCAGAATCTTTTTTCCAACTGTCCAAGAGGGCATTTACACGACACTGTTCCAGATGGGAACACGTAATTTTTTTGGCTTTTCATTTCAGAAATGCTTCATGTTTACATGACATTCTGAAAACAATGTCCTATTACAATGATGTAGTTAGGCGTACAGACCTTCATAAGGACAGACAACAAAGTGAGATTGCTATTCCAGGTGACTCTCAACTCTAAAATTCCCAGGAGAATGTATACTGGGAGTCATGACACTCTGGAGCCTTAAATTATTCTTATTATAAAGATTATCCATTATAATCTCCTCGCACATTTGTAGAAGAACTATTTACTGTGGCTGTGGTGCCCATGCACAATAGCAGTGTTTCAGCAAAGGTTTTTTCAAAGTGTTTTTTTCCCTATTTCCATGGAGACCAACTCAGAGCGATTTCGAAAAATTCCACTTGGAAGTCATTTTCAAAAAGTTCTGTTTTCAGTGGCTCTGAGCACTGTTATGCTGTAAACAGCAATTTTTGGCAAAAAATTTTTTTTCCATTTTTTCACTTGAAAATGTTGTAAAGCTGTGGCCCGAGTTTTTTAATTAATGGAAAGGGGAAAATTTTGCTTTTTCACAGTTTTTGTAGTTTGATAAGATTTGGTGGAATATTAAAAAAACAAAAAATAACCCTGAAAAACTCCCTGAAGGCTGATCTTGTAAATATGTAAATATGTAGAAATTGCAGATATAAATGAATCCTTTATGACTAATTAAAGATACTTGACTCCATTTCTTGATTTTTATCTTTTTTTTTTTTTATAAATGTCAGTTTCAGTGGTATTCTTTGTGCAAATATGGTCATATTCATCGTTTCCATGTACTTTGCACCAGGTCAAAGTTGATGGCATTATTTTACCAGTTTGTCCCACTCAAGAGGAAATCTAGCTTTTTGTGACTTGAACTAAAAATAAATTTCTACTTATGGACTAGAGACTGAGTGCAAGTGTTTGCATGTCCTTAAAGTTTTTATATTAATAAAAATATTTCAATTAAGTTTAAAGTTTATATTGGGTCTGATTGAATATTTTATTTATAACTGCAGTAAATTAATATATAGAGCGTCCCGCTGGAAGCTCAGATAGACAAAAATACAAATCGTCTTTATTTATACAATGAAGTTCAAACCTCTACAAGCTGTTGTGTTTGTTGCACCAACATCTGCACATGAATACGGATTTATTTGGAGCTGAATCACAAACTTTTCAAATTGCAAATTTGACTTCATCAACATTCAACAGAACGAGACTTTCTGCTCATAATCAGAGAAAGAAACCAGGAAAACATTTCCTCCTTTTTTTCTTTCAAAGTCAGTTTAACTCTGAAATTGCTTCAAAGGAAATACTTCTATTACATGAGAGCGTAAGTGCCCCAACTTTTACCAGACTAAAAGCCTTTAAATCATCCTGCTGAGAGATGATGAAATGTGGAGTTTTTACTGTAAAATTGGCAGAAATACCTGTATGACACCATCTCACAGACGTAACTCACAGCTACTGTCTCTTGTTCATTATCATATATATATATATACTGTTAATATTCCACCTTTGAGCAGGTATTCATTGAAACCCCATTCCAGTGTTATATGAAGATATTTCAATGCTAAAACAGCCCTATCTTCCATTTATACATGATGTAACAAGTTGAAAAGCATATATTTCACAATTTCTACATTTCAAAGTCTCTAAATTGGAAAAAAAAAAAGTTCTCAGGAATTCTTTAGAAGATCAGTTTCATCCTATTGAGCAGCATATGCAAATCCTTCTGGAGTGCAAAGAGTCCACAGAGTGACTCATCCGATCCGGAGGTCTTTTATGAGATTCAGATCTGGAGACAGTGCAGGTCACTCCATTTGATTCATCACTGATACAACGTCCATGAGTGAGCCAACAGCACACGATTCTGTTAGAGGCTCCAACCCGAGGAGATAATTACAGGTTTGTTCTCCAGATGAAGCTCTGCGGGCGTTGTGGAGGGTCAGAAAATGCCCGTCAGGGCCATCAAGGCCTTCTCTGCAGGCCTAAGAAAAAGATCTGAATCAAGGACTGATGTTGATTATATTTTGTCCAGGAATACTTATTAAATAATTTGGTCTGTCCGCTTCTTCTCATCGCTTCTCCCCCGGCTGTGCTGCTTCCAGACACAGTAAAGCTTTTAGCCAATCACATTTTAGCTATCATCTGTTGCTAGGCCAAAGAAATCTGCCTCCGGCCTTCAGATTCAATTCTGCAGGCGTCTGCTTTGTAAAACTAGTGTTGGTCATGTGCCTGCTTCAACCAATCACCAATGATATTGGTGACTCAGGGCCTTCTGAATATGCGTTGGTGTATTCAAGCCCTGTGATTGGATCATTAGAGAATTCACTCTCCGCCATCAGCTGGCTGCATCTGTAGTGAGATGCATGAACAAAGATTTCTGGTATTTCTGCATGGTAACATGGTTTTTGTAGCCATAAAAAAGTTATTGAGTTGGTTGGATTGACTCAGACTAGCAGTGAAGGCCTGGCTCTGAAATGCACGACCCACCTCTGAAAAATGGCAACACAACAAAAGCACAAGATCCACGGTCTAATTTGGCGCATTCGGGAAAAACCTGCTACACCTACAAACTGCCAGCCAGTGATGGATATGATTTTATTTTATTTTTTGCCCCACCTGGACAGCACAACACCCAGGGCACTCTTCCTCCCAGCCTGACTTTAACTTTTACAGGTCAACTTGGGTTGGTATCAGATCACAATTAATGTGGCCAAACACACCTGTGGGAGCGATCCGGAGCACGGCTGACCTTGGCTGGAGACGCGACCCCATAAAACTCCAACAAGAAACTCCTTAACTGTGATCACGTTCCAGTGGCAGGCCAGTTAATACACTCCAGGGGCCTGTTAATGCAGGTTGAAACCAGAAGGTTTTTGTTTTTTTCTTAAACTGGCGGGCGGATATTTTCTTTTGCAGTGGAATTCCCAGGAAGCAATCAGACAGAATGGTACGGTGATATACCCCTACTGATCAACAGATATCTTTCTGTTGATATATGTCCAACATAACACTAAAAAATTTATTTATTACAATACAATTTTTTTACACTGCAAATAAAGGAAGCCAAAATACAGTATAAGATACAAACACTAAATCTAAGAAGAAAATTACTTAAAACAACAAAATGAGTAGATAACTTTTAAAACAAGACAAAGCATCTATCATGTTAAAAAATAAGGTCTTAAATCTTGGCAAGTGCAAATTGTTGTTTGTAATGTATAATTAAAGCGTTTCAGACCTGCTTATTTCCATACATTAATAGTGAAATACATGCTATTAATGATCAGACTTCGAAACCTTCGCCTTGTGACCCAATATTGGTTGAAAGATTTCACAGAAACATTTTGCTATGTAGAACTGTTGAGGTTCAAAAGCAATAAAAGCATTACCAGAGAGGAAGCGTGAGTGAAAATGCATTGTTTTTGTTCCAGAAATAGTAGTTTGCGTTTACACAGCAAAGTTTTGAAAACGATACCCGTTTCCACGGAAATGGCAAAAGCACTGAAAACATTGTAGTTAGCATACCAGGTCGCATGTTGGTGCATAAATGTGCATGAGATTAACAGGACTATTGCACAAGAGAATTTGTGGGATTTTCAACTAACAAAACTTTGACTTATTTGTTATTCTATTTATGTAGAATGAACTTAGGTGAGTCAAAACAGCTATACAAAGTCTTTATTTATGCTTGTGTTCAATACATTAACATTCAGTTCAAATTTGTTTTAATGAACTGAACATTAATTGTGTACTTTAATTATATTTTTTAATGATTGTTTTCGGCGAATAACCACTATAATTGCCGCATGCTGGGAAAACGGCTCAAACTCAAATCTCTTTGATCAGCGACCTCGCGATAGGGAGGTTGAGAAAAGGACCCAAGAGATGGACTTTTAATGATGATAATCCAAAACCAGGTTCTCTCACAGTGCAGCAAAACAGATTCTGAAATCAAAAAGCTTTAGAGAAAGTCACTCAGGTTTGTTTATTTGGGAGTAAAACAGCGAGAGTTTAAACGGATCAGGATTGAACCGGATGAGAGAAAATTATCAACGTCTTGGCTTCAATGAAACAAGACCTGGATCAAAGGAAATATGTTGTTAATGACATGAAACTCAACATTTCTTCAAGACCTTGGCTGATGGGGTTCAGTAAGCTGGAGGAACCGCATTCTGCCTGGACGAGTCAAGTTTACGGAAGCTTTCTCGCTCACTCTGGGTTCAGCTTTTATTGAAGCATCTGGTCCTTTAAAGCGTCAATGCTGCTGCTGGATCAACGCCGATCCACTTCCTTGTCCTTCTCGTCTCTAAGAAGTTTGATGCCATTGAATCAACCCGAGGGACGTTTCCCTCTACACACAGTCACCCCCCTGGTAGGAGCCCCCCCCTCCTATAGATTCTTTACAAATCACACCCTGAATATTCCCATCTTCAGCCACCCTCAGAGAGGGAGAAAAAAAGAAAAAATTTCAGAAGATTACAACAGCTTCTTTTTCTTACAAATCTTTGCCTTTTCTTCTGGCTTACAAACTCTGCAGGCCCCGCAATTGGGGATTTGTTTGAACTCGGAGCCGCTTTCATGCTGCAAACAAAGACGACGATGGACAAACCACTGAACCCCATTCGACTATCATTCAAGGATATCTTTGCAGAGCTGCGTTTTCGGTCGAGACAAAGTCATCATAAACTCCACAGCAAGGTTGTCCTAAAGTCAGCTTTTGCTCAACAATCATTTGCCAGCCTTAGCAAACAAAATGTCTTATCCTGGCCTCATCTGAATGACATGGAGATAATTATCGAGGTGGGCCTCATCGTAATTCATTAGAAGCCCCTTTCTCTATGAGACAATGTGACTATTATGTCAAAATCCCTGTCAGCTATTTTTATCATATCTGCCGCGGATCTGGTTGTCGGTGAATTCACAGGGAGGTAATTACCTCACACTAGGGTGGAGACGGACCGAGAAGGGGGATGGAAGGGGTTTGGCACACACCAACACCCCAGGGTGGTCTTCCTGCAGGCAGACAGTTAAAATGTATGAGATAAAAATCAGGGAGACAGGCAAATTTATGACGACTGAGACACCCCGAAGAGAGTTGTTGTGGAAAGCGAAATGTCAGCGGCGGCACAGAGTTTGATTAAC
Source organism: Blennius ocellaris (assembly GCF_963422515.1). Lineage (NCBI taxonomy): Eukaryota > Metazoa > Chordata > Actinopteri > Blenniiformes > Blenniidae > Blennius > Blennius ocellaris. Next base: position 22,069,962 of record NC_137652.1, read on the forward strand.
CACATTTCCTCAGAACAAAGCTGAAGGCAAAATGTGAGAGGCTTGCGTTTCATTCATTACCTGCTCCGGTTCAAGGTGTTTCCATACGCCCATCTGTCATGTGTTTTGGTTTGATCGGTGACTTATCCCAGCTTTTCCCCACACACGAATAAGCTCAGTGACCCGTTACATAGGCACTTAAAGTGACATATGCCACAGCTAATTTTGCAACCTGTGAACTATATAAGGCTGATTACTCTCTGCTGCCACATACCCGAAGACTTGAGGGTCTTTTCACACTCATAGTTAAGTTATATCAATCTGGAACAGAGGTGAGGAGAGGATAGATTGCTGCTTTACTTAGGAGTGAAGAGTGTATAAGTTATGGAGAGGCCACTATCTTCTTCTTACTGCTTTTAGTTTCCTGACTCAGCAGTTTGGAGGCAAACACAAGGCGCAGTTTATCACTTGAGGCGCTGCGGCTTTTATTTACCGGTAACTTCAGCTGGGGTTTCTCACTTTGTTTGCTTCACATAAACATGGGGAAAATTGAGTATGTTTTGACTCGTCTACAAATATAAAGAAAAAAAAAAAAGAGTATTGCTGGAGCGACTTTGGTGCCTTCTTGCTAATGCCATTCGCTCAAATATCTCAGTGAAGCCCACTGACATATGGACTGCAAAGTAAAGACCCCGTGCTGATCCCTGGCAAGCCTCCATACTACTTATTGTGAGCACGAGTTAAGTTCTCTCCTGTTTCTCCTCCTGAACAGCTGTGAACATTTCTTACGATTGATTTTACAAGAGATGCTGAAGTTCGCGTGTAGAGGTGTCCGTACCGTCTTAAAGAGAATCAAGCTGCAACTCAGAGCGGCTGTGGCTCAGATAGTTGTTCGGAATTGCTCATTAAGTTTGTGTTTTTGTCTCGTCTTTTTCAGTTATTGTATTTTAAAACTCACGTCTTGTCTCTGTTTCCGGTCACTCATTTCCCCTGTTTCTGCTCTCCTTCTTATATATATATATATATATATATATATATATATAAAATAAATAAATAAAAAAAAAAAAAAAAAAAAAAAATATATATATATATATATATATATATATGTGCCACGACTGTTTATGCTACATGTGAACTCTAAAGGTTTGATTACTCCCAATTCAAAGTTTCCACGAACACATACTTGAAGCTTTGTTCACTCTCATCTTGCCGTTACTGTCAAAGCGGAATAGAGGCCATCTTTTTAGCTTCCCAATACAAACTTTACACTGAAAGACTTTGTGCTAAAAACTTACACTGATAAGTTATCATTTCAGGTTGTAGTTTTTTTCTTTGAGTAATTGTAGCTATTTATTTATTTATTTATTCATTTATTCGTAATTTCGAATTTATGCCTGGATATTCAACCACATTTGAAAATCAGTATGGAATGCAAATAAAAGAAAAAGAAAAAAGAGAATGTTTATTTACAATTTTTTTTCCTGAAAGCTTTCTGGAGCTGTGGCAGAGGAGCTGAAGAGCCACATGTCACTCGTGTGTCACACTGCAGCAGAGATGGTTTGGACATGGTAACCATCCACTCGTATGGATAATGGCGATGGCAGATGAAGACGTGGAGAGACACAGCTAACACAGAGAGACTGAAGGTCGCACACCAACAATCTTCGAGTCACCAATGTGTTTTTGGAATGTGGGAGCACTGAAGCCACAAATGAGGATGGACGAACTATTTCCATTAGCCAGTGGTGGCAGGTTTCATTTTCTTCTGTGAGAAACACTCTGTCAGTGTTCACAATGTGAGAAGAAAAAAGACACTTTAAAAGACTTGAGGGCAAAAAAGCAAAAAAAAAACAACCTCTCCATGAAGGTGGCACACAGTGCAAAGTGGTTGGTGAGGAGATTGTTTTCTGTGTCCATGGTTACAGCCCCTGTAGAGATTGAGCTATAAAGCAAAGAAAACAAATTTGAAGATCGGTGGAAGTTACAGCTCCATCGAATATCCAAAATAGATCAATTTGAACCTAACAAAATGAAAAAATGAGTAACCTTTACCAATCCAAAGAATTTCCAGTTGCGGGTTGAAATGCCATTGCCAACACGTTATCACTGCAAACCCGATGACTCAAATCCTGTTATATGTCAACTAAAATGTTCTTCTTCAGCTGGAGCTCCTAATGCTCACAGCTCTTTGCCAATTTGGCACAATGCTAATAGAATCCACTTATCTGTGTCATTGTTTATTAAAAAAAAAATAAAGAAGAAGAAAATTATGACTTTATGAGCATTAAGGACTTTCCAAAAAACATTTAAACATAGAAAACCTGTTCCGGATCATAGAGATCACTGTCTTTTCTCATAATATAATACCTTCTTAACAAATTGGATGCATCTACAAACGAACTTTTCAAATTTGTTTAAATTTGGTTTTCATTGTGAATAAATTTCAAAATGTAATCTGAAACTTAGTTTAATTTTTTTCATCCATCTATCCATCCATGGGGAGAACATGCAAAATCAACAATGAAGGGCTCAGCTGATTGGTAAACATGGTAATCATATGCTAAAAAAACAACGATTTCCCTGTTATTGTTTCCAGAAATGATTTTACATCTGCAGCTCATCTACTTGTCTAGTTTTCAGGAGCCTTGCTCCAATGAACAGTTTGAGTAAGCCCCGTAGTGCCACTGTCTCATTAAAATCTGTGAATGATGGTTTGACAAAATTTAACCTGAGATAGTGAGCTTAATCAGCTGAAAGCAATACTCATCGACGTGGCCTCATTTTCTCACATCGCACGCTTTCAGAATAGTTAAAAAAGGTCAAAATTGTATAAAATAAATTCAGCACGCAGTGTCGTCGATGTTTCAGTTTCTTGTGACACTTCGCTGCGAAGGACGGAGCAGAAATAATGGCAATAACATCTTCAAAGTATCAGCCTTGCCTGCCCTGCACTCAAATCTGCTCATTTTCATGAAGGTGCAGGAGGAAAAATCGTTCCCCGGGCCTATTTCATCACATCCCCTCCATCACCCGTCAGGTGCGACAGCCTTTTAATTAACCTGAGTGACAGCAAATGATCACATTTATCATGTCGACGCTCGTCGTTCAACCCGCGTGTTGTTGGAGAGCGACGCCGAGTCTCCGCTGCTGCTGATTGGAGGCAGAGATCAAGCGAACGTTTATTAATACCTGGCACTTTACCACTGCATGGAGCAAGCTGGAGAGGAGCAGTTTGTATGACAGGCCTTCCACGCATGGATTAGCCTTTCGCCCCTGGTTCATCGACTTCATTAAGATGTATGTATAAAACCACGATCGCGCCATCCTCGTGAGAACATGCAATATTTACAACCCAGATGAGCGGAACGTTTCATTCACAAACGCCGCCAGCAGCTGTGGTGTATCCCGCCCAAACACGAGCCAACACCTAATCGATAGGATTAGAATATAAAAATTTTCTTCATGCACTCTCGACATCGATATTATGCAAAGACGTTACCCCGCGTCCCGATCCACCTGCCGTAATCCTCTCCCCCCTCAGACAGATAGGCGTGCCTTCGTTTAATCAATGGGTTGCAGAGTAATCTCATCATACAGCGTCAGATGCACATCACACCCCCCCCCCCCCTCCTCCCACTGAACGATACACTCTGATCAAACCATCTTGCTCTGGCTCTTTGCCAGTTAAGACAGTAACCTCGCCAGCCCGTCCCAGCCAGCAGCAGCCTGCCTTGTGTTAATTCAGCACGGGGACAAGGGACTGGCATGCGGACGGGCAGGCAGGCGCCTCGTGGGGGACGAGATTGATGATGTTACCGTGTTTAATTACTTTTATTTGTGTTTTTGGCACAAGGCGGTCTTGGAAGTCCCCCCCCCCCCCCCCCGCGCCTGTCGTGTTGTCAGAGAAAACCAATCACAGTTATGAGGATTTAGAGACCCCAGTTTCATCTTGTCTCTCTCTCTCTTAACTACTTATCATTTATTTATTTAGAAAAGCTACACTGAAAGGGGAAAAATATCTTTGGAGGATTCAGCACAGCCTGAAAGACACCGTCAGTGACCTTGTGGTGCAGATTATTGGGAATGTGGCTTTTCAAGCATTTCAAGTGATTTGAAGAGGATCTCCGGCAGCTAATGAAGAAACAAACACATTAAAGACACCTTTAGGGCTTTTGGTGAAAAGCCAGGAGCCCGGAGGCGCTTTTCTGTTCTCATTTCTTTGGCTTAGCAGCAAAACCTTTCACCTCCTATTTAGCATTTTAGAGCAACATACAAACACTTAATACATCAGAGTGAGTTGACATATCCTCAAAATCCATGAACTCAAGATTGTTTTCATCAAATTCATATCAGAAAACATACAGGTCATTACATTCAATCGAAAAAGCAAATAAACAAGAAGTACAGATTACTGCAGCTTCCAGCAGAAAAGCTGGCGCAGTAGTTCCTCTCCTCCCCTAACAAACACAACTACAAGTGTGGCACACTGGGTCTCATGCAACAGCGATACGAGGTGTCCTAAAACGATAAACAACGACGTTTACCCCATTTCCCAAAACCCAAACAAAACTAGAACAAGTGCCTCATGTGGAGTAAGCTGTGTGGCAGACCACGCAAACGCAACACAACTATGAACAAGAATGTCTGCATTTGTTCCAAAGTAAGGCAACGTATTGCATGATTTTTGTAAACTAATCATACGATATCAATCGCAAAATGCTCGCTGCGATGAGCTTCGTTAAGCTTGCCACCTAGCAACGCTGATGCTAGCCGCTGATATCAACATCGCTAGTTAATTAAGTAAGCTCGGTGGCTAACTATGTCACCAACAGATGCTGTGTTCACCTGCAGTCAGCTGTGACGGCTTGTCTGAGTTAGCAACAGTGACAAAGGGGGGGCATGCTATATTCAATTCAGTTCAACTTTTTATATATAGTACCACACAGTAATTTCTAGGTGCTTTTTACGGAGAGAAACCAAACAAATCCACATGAGCAAGCACAAGCGACTGTGGAAAGGAAAAACTCCCTCCAGCAGGAAGAAACCTTTACATAACCAGGCTCAGAGGTGGCAGCTTTCTGCTATCTGGCTTAGCCAAAGATCAATTCAGAATGAACCCTTAAGGCCTGTTTACATGAAAATGTAAAACTTTTGTTGCCCTGTGGGTGTCTATTTAAATGACAGCAGTGCTCAGAGCTATCATGAACATGGTGGACCCAAAAGCAAACTGAGTTACTGGTGCAGTTCAAACAGAATTTAATTGTTGTGCAGAGTTGATATTGTGGGATACAAAAGGAGTTAGGAAGAGGCAGGTCCCAAAACAAGCAGAAAGTCCAAGTACCGAAGAGCCACGGCACACAAGGAATAGCTGAATGCATTGATCTCGCAGTGGACAGAAAGGGGGAAGGAAGTATTTATACTCAGGGGATGGAAAGAGACACAGGTGAATCACATGAGGGTCATTAGACACGCAGAGGAAAGGTAATTGGAAAAATGAGGGGAGACACGCAGCAGCAGGCAGACAAACACGTCACAAGAACAAACAGATGAGACGGGACAAATGGGAAGACGGAGTTCAAGTGAGTTCAGATGGAGACCTGACAGGAGCCACTGAAAACAACTTTTTGAGAACGGCTCCCAGTGCTCAAACTTTTCGTAAATGGAGGAAGACCTCCCGTGAGATGTTAGCGTTCAAAATCCAGTCGGACGTAAATACAGTCTCTCCTAAAGCCATATGATATTCCATAGTCTTAACTATTGCAATACATATTGGAAAAGTCCTCCTAATAAACCAAATAATGAAAAAGACATGAACACAATAATATACCAATCCGAATAAAAAGGAAAAGGTGCAAGAGTTCCTCCACCAAACATCGTCCGAAGTGCAAACTCGACTAACAAGTGCTTCCCTGCCCCTCAACTCTTTAAGGAAGCACCTTGAAAGGAAATGTTGATTGTTTGGAAGAAAAGATTTCGATAGCCTGGATTGTAGACTGAATCTAGTCAATAGCAATTTTGAGTCAGATGCTTTTCCTATTTGCTTATTCAGAGTTGCTCCTTCCCATGGTGAGTAGAGGGCCTTGGATGACCGGTAGTCTGACTATAAATGCACAAACATGATTAAAAGTAAAGGAAACAGCTGGCTCCCCGTCGGGCAGGTAAACAGTGGTAAGATGAGAGCTGTAAACACACAGAGGTCGAGTCCATAAAACATCTTCACACCAAGGTGATGCACAGTTGTTGTAATTAACGCCATGAGACGGAGGGAGTGTCGGAGCCCAAATGTATTTCAATGTTTGTGTGTAGTCAGAAAGTGTAGGAAGGAAGACATGTGGAGAGGAAGAGAACAAAACATGACAAAAATAAAGAGGCGTCTCAAGTGATTCACGATTTATACACAAAGATAAAAGAGATAGAACCGGATTCAGAGGCAGCCTGCTGATATCTGCAGACACATAGAATACTGACAGGTGGAAAACTGTTGAAACTTACTCATATTTCAAAATGGAATCTCAAAACTCACAGAAGGGCAACATTCTAAAGAACAAGTTGGAGATTGATTTTTCTTCTGCGTTAACACAAAGATTTGAGGAAAGCTTCCTTCAATTTCCATTCTTTACACTACGGTTATGAAAACTACAGATTTCAGATGAAATTTTGTGTGTGCCTGTCGCTCGCGACTGACTAGTACCCAGTCCATCTTGTATTTTTTTAAAACCAGAATTCCTTCCGGATTGACTGGCCAATTTCTTATAGTTTATTGAGATTTACACTGAAACGGTTTGCTTTATCATCACTCAAATTCATAGAACATTATTCCTTATTCAAATTTCTGCAAAAATGGTTTGCCAAATCTTTCCCAAGAGTGCAAAACGTTTTACTGAATTATCCGCACGTTTTGATTTGTTTTTAGTGTACGTGCTCATTATGCACCAAAAATCAGGTGGAAGAAAAAGATGAAGATTAAAAATATACTGGCGCCCAGGATAGTAATGTTTGTGCCTTCCCTCTTGAAGAGATAGGCATAAAGAATAATGGAAAAGACACTAACTGCAATATAAAAAATAATGCTTTTATTAAAGTTACAATAAAAGTAGAGGACAAAATGCAACTGAAGTCCTGATTACACGACAAGGTTTCAAGTGAAAGCACATTATTTTAGCATTTTTGTTACAAAAAGCCTTTTGCATTTACTCGTCAATGTTTTAAAAACGAGGTCCGTTGACACAGAAGGGAGGTTTTTCTTTTCCTCTCTGCTGTCCAATATGTCTGCTCATGTGAGATTATCACATTTGAGTTTTTTTCTGTAAAAGAGATGACGTGTAAATTAAATTGAATTGACTCGTTGCCAATAAACAAAATTCGTCAAATGAATTGTGGCAATGTCTTTTCCAGCCTTCTGTTGCTCTTGTTTTTTTTTACACATGCATGGTTGAAACTAAATTCAAAGCAGAATGTTAGAACATCTGACATGTTGTTTATGTTCCATAATCAATAAAATACAGGTTTACTGGTTCATCTTTTAAAATGAGAATCAACACGATGTCAAAACTTCTTGCGGACTGAATGGATGTCTCTCCGCTGTGTGAACAGTACGGCGCTTGAGGTAAACCTTAGTTTTTCCTCTTCAGCCCTGGTTGTGATACACGACACGTATCTGAGTGAGCAGGAGGTCTGTGGCACATCGCGCCGCCTCCTCATGACATCGAGACGTTATTGCCCAAAATATCAGCGGTGACACGGATCCTCGCAGAGGTGCCACACAAGATGGACGGACGTCCCAGCTATCATCTTCAATCATCAATCTGACTTTCTGCCCATCGTGTGAGTCTGAACCTCTCCTCCTCCTCCTCCTCCTCCTCTTCCCCACCACCACCACTTCCTCCTCCTCCTCTCCTGCCTTTTTAATCTGATGCAGCCTGACATGCAGGTTCACTCTGGGGGAAGTAAAGTAATATTTCACCCAATCAATGCTCTGTTGTACAGGTTATGACGCCTTCATCAGTTCTGAAGACAACAAGCAGAAAGCAAAGGGATTATGCAGTCGGTACACAGAGATAAATAAGATATAGCCCCTTTCTTTGCTGGGTATTTTTAGATCCAAAGAGTCGACAGATTGCTTACTTCACATGAGAGTATCATCGCCTCCAGGGTAGCTCTCTTCTTCTTCTTCTTCTTCTTCTTCTTCTTCTTCTTCTTCTTCTTCTACTTCTTCTACTTCTTCTACTTCTCCTTCTCCTCCAAAAGCACTCACTGTCAGATTCCACTGCAGTATACAACCGTTTCATCCAGCCAGGGTTGGACCTTTCGATAAAAAAAAAAAAAACACCCCAAAACCTCCAGACACAGATGTAAATTATATATTGAGATTCTCTCTTCAGATGAGATGAGGGCCGGCTGATTGAGAATCTAATGAGAGACTGGCATCATGAAGCAGGACAGGGAGCAGGAGGCTGCTGGGAGCTGTGAGGATGGATTAAAGACCATCTACACTGGTTTGAGTGGTTGTATTTCTTTTTGGGAATAAGAATTCCCTGAAGTCTGAACTGAGGAAATGCTTCCCATTTGACTTTTTCATATTGAACAACTTTCCGCAACGTTTTCAAGTGAAAACAGGAAACATTTGTTGCGTTTTGGGAGGGTCTGTTTACACGATACCAGTGTTCACAGCAACTGATAACACAACTTTTGAAAACAGTTCCCATGGAGGAACTTTTCAAAAACACTATTACTTTGTCTCATGTAAATGGAAGAAAACTGACATTTCTAAAAAGCTGTTACTGCTGACGTAGTAAATAGTTCTTCTGCACATAAATGAGCGAATGGACAATAACAACAATGGCATTATCCAGTGTCATGACTCCCAGTCCATATTCTCCAGGGACTTTGTAGTTTTATAGTTCAGAGTCACCATAATAATGATCCAACTTGGTCGTCTGGCCATGCAAATGTCTGTGTACTCGCCATTGTTAATGTTGATAGTGGATTGTGCTCTGCATGCATGTGTTGGTGGTTTCATTACAAAAATAGACAACAGCACCAACTCCTGGACTCATGGCATGCCAACTACATCATTTTCAGTGTTTGTGCTGTTTCCATGAACTTCTGTGAACTTTTCTAAAACTAAAAGCATAAAAACAATGCATTATTACTTGAAATGCTGTCACATAAACTGGGCCTAACTTAACTGTTTAGCAACTGATCCTTGTGCTCTTATTAAGTTACAGTTAATAAAGCACCAGTGGGCTGGTTTTAATAAAAGTCTAAAACAGTTTGAGTTGCATAGCTGCTGTTTGCTCTGCTCACTGAGCCAACTGTTAAATTTAGCGTTAGCATTCTACTAATCTGTTGCCTTCAGTAAAGTGCTGCTCTGTTTCTAATTCACTTAACTTCTGTTTTCTAAAGTCGTGAATCATTAATCCTAAACTGACTCAGTCTTCCTGACAGAAACATGAACGATGTTCTACTATGAGTAGAATTAGCATTTGCTTGCATCCGCTGTACCTGGGATGAGCATTGGGGGCTTTAAATTAATGTTGGCTAATTTTTAATCCGCTGTGGCTTCAGGGGACACAGCAAATAGTGCATATATGTTTTTCAAACTGGATTCTATAGTTTTCTTGTCAATTATTGTTAAAAAAGAGCTTATGGATCATTGTGAAGGAAACAATGTCAGTGGCAAAACTATAACTATGTATTACTGTAACTAATTAAATGAAAATGAAAATTTAAGTATGTAAGATCTGCACTGCTGTATTTTGTCACCCTGTCAAATCAGGAAAAAGAAACCAGGTGACGGATTTGTCATAGATATTAGTCATTAGTTTGGCCAGCCCACCTACAACACAAGTGATATCAATACCACTTCAACTCAGTTCGACATCGCTTCACATCTTTGCCACCTGTCATGCAGAATAAATTAAAAGGCTTCTACCATATGTGCGGTACCAGAGGGTGGCATTTTTTTTTCAGGGTAACATGGAGGTTAGAAAGGGAGCATTCCTGCAACTGGGAACTGGGAAGGTTACCAGTCTGAAAAGTAAAAAAATAAAAAAATAAATAAAAAAACAAAATATATATATATATATATATAGGTGAAGCCAATATAATTAATACATCATACAATTGATTATAGAGCATCTCAATTTCTGTGTCACAGCAACAATACATCGATCCTTTTCTTCAGGTTTGCAAGAAATGTACTTTCTTTGAATACCAAGTAACTATTCAGTAACTCTAATTATATACTTATGTACAGTAACGTTCACAACACTAGATATCACTGCAGGACTGATGATGATTCAAATCTTGAACTTTTGAACTGTTCTCCTTCGTGCCTCATCAACATGTTCTCATTACTCACAGCTTTATTTGCATTATTTATTTTTTAAATCACATCAATAATGAGACTAATCTTGTTCACCTTTTGTGATGCGCTACACTTCCTTAATCTTCTCTATGTTATATTAAGTAAGTTTTGAAGTCCTGGTGGTGCAGTGAATTATTTTAGGCTCTGTGTTTTTTTTTTCCCTGACGGGATGCTCTGCCGTTGCAGTCTCACAGGAATCCACCCTCACGCCTGACACTCAGAAGAAGGTCTCCGTGTGCCTCATTTCTGCCTGAACCTGATGGATGTCTACATCTTCAGTGACAGACACATTCACAACAAACATCTGCCCACGCAGACTTTCATGGCTGGTGGCGGGCTTCTCTGTACATACCCCCCCCAAAAAAAAAAACCAACAAACAAAAAAAACACATGTGCACGCTCAAACCACCTCCCAAAAAAAGAAAACAAGATAATTCACAAAACAAGAGAAAGCAGAAAGGTGACTGATAATCCTCCCGTGGAAGGCGTGACTGATATATTCATGCAGCCGCACTCATTATTGTTCGCTAATTGTCTGGCAGGACAAATCCTATCTGCCCCTGCAGTCCCTGTTTGGAGTGAAGTGATCACAATGTCGCTCCGTGACCTATTTCTTCTTTGTGAACATCTTCTCGCAGTAATGAAATGCGGCAGAAGAGACGATTTGCAACAGATTTACGCCTGCAGGGTGTAGCCGCTGACGCCCCGTTTCAACTCCTGAATCGAGCTGCCTTTCTTCTTCCTACCTTACCTTGAACGGAATGAAGAGTTTGATTGTAAAGAAATGGAGGTTTGGTCTGAGATTGCACCTCCCGCTTTTCCGCTCCTGCCTGGCATGGATGCTGATCATTTCGTAGCTAACCGTGTTGGGATGTATAACAAAAACAAGAGAGAAGATTTATTTATTCTCATTTCGTATTTATTCTCATCTCGTTTTTTTTCTCTCATTGAGAATGAGAGAAAAAAACGCATGATACTCTCTCCAAGCTGAAGTTTGATGTTAGCTGCCATGCCTTTACCTGTCCCCCGATGGGAAAAGTCACGTTTATCTCCATGCCTGCTTTGTTTATCCAACCCGCCCTCCCCTCTCAAAAAACAGTCAGCCTTTGGTCCAGCTAACATATGCAGCGACAGATTCTCGTATCTCCACGACAGGACACAGAGCACCTCCACTGCTCCCGAAAATGGGAGCCAAATCGACAAAGAAGGCATCTGATTTACGAGGGCGGCGGGCGCAGAAGCCTCACGACAGATGCTCACATATGAGACAGCATGTGTGCCTGCAGCAACTGAATACAAATAAACACCTCCGCCATCCACTTTAAGCCACACAAATACAGACAAATAAGACAATCAGCACGGACGGCAGCGCGGCGAGGCTCGCGTCGACCTGTCGGCGCAAAAATGAGGGAATCTCGAGGCAAGACGACATGAAGCGCCGCAGTCAAGAGAGGCATGAAGATGTTCCATGCACAAGCAGAACCGCAGAACCTGCAGCACTTCTCCAACCAGGAGCCAAATTATTCATTTTTAACCATCTCCTGATGACAGCTCTGAAATAAGACGGCACATCACTGGAGCTACTTCTCGTCAGTGACGAGTGTTTGGTTTTGTCATCTTTCCTCTTTCCTCTGTATAATCCAGTGAATAAAGTCGGCATGGTCAAACTGCTTCCTTCTCTTCCACTCTGATTATCAGTTCAGGTGTTAACCGCTCATCACCATTTTTTAAATGTACTTTATCCCACTGAGAGTCTCAGGCTTCATTTGCGCAACATGTTTTCAAGTGAAATCAGAAAATTTGTGTTGCTTATTTGGTGCCTGTTTACTTGACAATGGATCTTAGAGCCACTTTTTGAAACAGACAACTTTTTGAAAACGTTCTGACTCTGTCTCCATGCAAATAGAGAAAACCACAACTTTTTGGAAAAATTGCTAGTGCACACCACGGCCGTAGTAAATAACTCTTCTGCACATGCTCAGTAGATGGATAGTAACAACAATATTTGCCTGCAAGGTGTCATGACTCCCAGTCCATGTTCTCCTGGAACATGGTAGTTTTATAGTTCCTAGTTGTAACAGCAATCCAACTTTGTCCATATGAATGTCAGTGTACTCACCATTGTTAATGTTTATCACGTATTCTTCTCTGCACGCACGTGCGGTTTCATTACAAAAACAAATATGGCCATCTAGTGGCCTGGCATACTAACTACACAGTTTTCATGTATGGAAGTCATTTTCAAAATGCTGCAGTTTAAACACCAAACTTTTCAGAAACGAAAATGCAAATGGTGCGTTTTCACTTGAAACGTTTCGTAAACAGTAAACCATAGTGTGCACTGAGCTCGGTCTACTCTCTACACTACTCCAGCCGCTCACTCTCTTCGTACTATAGTCTTTTGAGCAAATAAGCACATCACATCTGCAGAGATGGTTTCAAAAGATATATGCTGCCCTACGACCATTTTTAGATTGTTTTAAGAAAACTATAACAAGATTTCTTTTTTTTTTTTTTTCCAAAGATCCCTGCAGCAAAGAGAAGTGAGAGACCATTTCATCGCATTTCTTTTTACTTGCAGATAAATCTGATATTTCAAGGCACTGTAGAAACAAAATTAAAGATAAACACGGAGAGAAATATATACGAAAATAGAAGCATATTTAAGGACACACAAGGATGATCTGATTCATTTGCTTTGAAAAGCCTCGGACCTGGACAAATGAGAATATGCAGACACAATAACATGCATTATATGTGGACATATATTTAGAAACGACTTCTAGATTTGATCTAAGCCTAACCTCTAAAACTTTACAATGATCATTTTCTTGTTGGTTGTAGTATAGTGCTATATATTGTAATTATAGTTATTTTCATATTGGGCTGTATGTGGCCCATGAATGAAAATAATATTGACACTTCTAGCTCAGAACGAGAAACACTTTCGCCTTCATTCAGAGGGGAGAATTTCTCCATAAAGCATTAATCTGAGTCAAAGTTCCAACCGTTGAAGTATTTCATCACTAAAACATGAAGCACAGAGCTCATATCAGTTCATCCCGTCAGTCTTCCTCTTCCTCCCGTCAAACGCTCGAAGCTCCCAGAATCATTTCTGCCACTTGGAGTTCATCTGTGACAAAATCTCAAGATGCTTGTATTTCAAGGCCATTCTCGTGAGAAAAAATACCCAATTCATTGTGTAAACTGCAGAAATCGTTCTGTTTATTGGCGTATAATGACTCAGGTTTTCATAAGAGGAAAAAGCAAAAGGCTGGAGAAGAATGAGCTGGATGAACTTGGTTTAATCCCAGCGAGGAGTCAGACGTCAACACTCAAAAAGCCACAAATACAGCCATGTGAAATCATAATGTTCACGCTTGGAATCAAGAAAATGAAAATGTGGCCTTTCCATTAGTTGAATCTATACAAAAGTGAGTGAACCTGCAAATCAGAATATGTTATAGATAATGAATGTGCCTTTTCAGGACAAAAATGAACTCTTTTACTATTGTTTTCACTGGTCCAGAGATATTGTCTGACATTTTAAATCAAACGAAGCAATTATGGAAGTCATTTCCCAAAGGAGATAACACATGTACAATCAAAATGTCAAAGACCTCATATGTACTCTGAAGTATTGTTAGTAATATTTGGGTTTTGTCTTTTCTGTCTACGGTTCTGCTGTAAACAACCTTTCCTTACGGAAATCAGAAAAACGCAGATCTTTATTAAGAGAGTTGTTCTGAGGTTTTAAACGTTGATGTGACAGAGCGGGTGAACATGAACCATTACAGCAAAACAAAGTGATTCGTGGCTGCAAAAAGCAGAAGAGTTAATAATACAGGAGAAGCAAACGGAGGCAAGAAAAACACACATCAAAGCAAAGGTCCAAAAAAACTAATGAGACACAAGCGCGAGCAAACAGCAGGAGGCGCAAAGACCATCTGGAAAGAGCAGCAGAGGTGAGACAAGGGCAGCAGTGCAGTTTGATTCAGTTGAGGGGTGGGTTTAATAGTGACAGGTAACTAATAATGTGGTAGGCCCTGTATTTAAATGCTTGTTATGTAAGATTCGTGCCAATTTTGGCTTTTAGAAGGTACAAGTCAGTCATAACGTCCAGTCTTCTGTCACAGTTTTTCAGACTTTCAGAAGTTATGGTGACGACAACTTAGGTTGCAACTGAGGCCCCACACGGTTTTTGTGTTATCATTTCAGAAAAGTTTCACATTTACCGGGCATTGTTTTGAAAACGATGTCCGTTTACATGGAAATGACATAAGCGGTAAAAAGAATGCAGTCTGATGGAGGTCATATTTAGTTCAGTTTTTATTTGTGTCCCTGAACTAAAATAACATTTTAAAGTCCCCGGCCTCTGAAAACCACTATAAATCACTTGAAGTTCAATGTCATGCCCAAAGATACTTCGAACCATGGACAGGGATGATGGTAAATGGTAAATGGTCTAGATTTATATAGCGCCTTCTAACCACACTGAGTGCAGTCCCAAAGCGCTTCACATATCAGTCATTCACCCATTCACGCTCACATTCACACACCAATGGGACAGAGCTGCCATGCAAGGCGCTAGTTGACCACTGGGAGCAATTTTAGGGTTCAGTGTCTTGCCCAAGGACACTTCGACACATAGACTGGTGTAGACTGGGATCGAACCTCCGACCTCTCACTCCGAAAGACGACCACTCTACCACCTGAGCCACGGTCGCTCAGGTGGTAGATGAAATGAAAAAAAAAACATGCTTGATCAAACCACTGACATTGGTATTGAAAGATGAGTGACCCACTGGACCTACTGGCTGCTCACTCTCACTTTAGCCACAATCAGTGTAATCTTGTTCAGGTCGCTCATGTCCACATGGATGAACCATGTTTGATAGAAACTGTTAGAACATCCGGCTATTCAGGCTTCACATTTCACATTGTAGATTCAAATCTTTTACAAAGACTTCCTTGTGTTCATGCTCAGTCCCCCCCAATCATTTAGGACAGTTTCAAAAGAAAGTAAGTATACAGTTGTGGCGAGAGAAAGGCAACCACTTCCACAGTCGCTAAACGCAGCATGTGGTTGTCCGCCTGAGAATGTGAAGCTGTGCAAATCTACAGAACAGCAGTGGACTTTCTCTAAATCAGCGAAAGGTTAAAGGGGAAATGAGTGAGACTTTTACCGTCTCACAACACAAATGACCGTGTTACATCTGCAGGAGGTTGATAGCGCTTTGTGATCAATACTAGGGACTCGGCCATTACTTCGCCAGGTGCTGGGATTTTTAAGCTTTCAGAGCTTACTTTAACACTCCAGAGCTATTTTAAACACACACTCATGCTGGCACCTTCAATTGCTCATCTGTGCCAAAGTGCTGCTATCAGTGTCAAGTGAAGACATTATAGCTACGGCAGGTAATGAGCCTCATTCTCTGGAAACAAAAGGCAGACGGTTGGGTAATATTTGTGCCGCAATGTCCGACGTCTATACATTAAGTTGGCTCTTTATCATGGGGTGAGACTCATATCAATGTCACACGCAGGCTTTCATGCCGACGCCACAGTAGAGGAGACTTTCAGTTAATTTTAATAGACTTAAAATGAGTCAATGTGTGGGAGAACTACCTTTAGCTGGACCTCGCGGCTTCCAAATGTCATCCGTTAGTGAAGTGATCTCAACGACCTTATTTTATGCATTATTCAAAAGGACATTACAGTGTCTTTATGGGTCAGATTAACAGATTACAAAATAGTCTCGGTTGATGGATGAGCCTGGAAATGTAATCATTCAATTTTGTTGAAAGCTTTAAAATGAACAAAATTATACATATGAGGCTTTCACACACCAATCACACATTTCTATTAAGTCGACATCAGCTTAATGTAATGGTACTGGTACAAAAATGTGTCTGAGCAGAAAGTGTCCTTGGCACATGGGATGAACTGACAGTAATTGGAACGGACACTTGAAATGGACCAAGGACATTTTTAAATAGATGCATTTCCATTCATTTGATTTTCTGATTACTTCCTGTTGAGTTTGAGACTCCTTTTTTTGTTTGGTGTTGAATCAAAGACATCTGTGAACTGTTTCTGAGATTTCTTTTTGTCCCACTTTTGCTCAGATTCAGGAAACTGACAAGAAGCATTTGTTTTATTTGAGCTCAGGGAAGGATTGTGTCATTTTGGTACAAATCATGGCCCAAAAGTAGCTCTCACGTGACAGTGACTTCAAATTAAAGCCTCTGTCAATCAAGTCGTGAGGTGCCTTTCTGAAGATGGGTTATAATCACAAAGGACTGTCAGACAAACATTTCCTATTTCCAACTATTGAAGTCTTTAAAGCAAAATCTTGGTAACTGGCTGAGATCTCTGTAGCCTGAATCTTGAACTTTTTTTTCAAATCAGATTTGAACATCCCAGGTAGAGACCACAGGTGAAGGTCGCACAAGAAGTTGTGATCGGAGGCTGTCAAGCCTCCTGATAATCCCCAAAATAATGAGATGAAAATGGTGGATTCATTTAATTTGGAGTTATGCTGATCCAGAGATGTTAGCATTAGCATCAGCCCGAGAAGCTACCTCTGCAGTGATAACATTAAACTGAGCAATGCATTCCACGAGAGTACCAATTTTTTGCCTGTTTGTGCTTTTTATATACTACTTTTTGATTTTTTTTGTGTTTTTCTTTTATATTCTTTTTTGTCTTTTGCCAACTTTGACATTTCCTTTTTTGGTGGATAGTCACTGCATTTCAGTGCCACACTTAATGTCTACATGACAAATAAGAAAAGCTCATCTGATCCTGTCTCATTTGATCTCATCACTTCGATCACAGAGCACTTGCCTTCCCACTATAACTGCAAACTAATTATTTTGTTAATTTCCACAATTTCATCAACCAATTTCACATATTCACATTGAAAATGCTAACTCATTAAGATGATGCACGTTAACATGTTTGCACTGCAGCTAAATTATTAATTTTCATATGCTAGCTGTTAACTTAAGTTAGCATGCTAACTTACGTATCTAATGAACACAGGCATGACTGTTTTTCTCTTTTATTGGGTGATATTTACAAATTCAAAATGAGAATTTCCATTCTGTGACCAGCATTGTCTGGCTCGTGGCTTTTTGGCCAAGCTTTGGTACTCCTTCACAGATCAGCAAAATCCTCCTCTACCAACAGCTTGGATTGAATGAGACCGTTTCTGCTAGTTTATTCATGTAAAACTCTGAGATCAGATCAGAAATACAGAGCAGAGCCGTCGCTATCATCGGAAACAACAGGCGTGTAACAAAGCAGTAAATCCCTCTTGGAACTAGCCAACACTCCATGCTATACAAACAATGCCCGACAAACTGAAACCCGGTTGAAACTTTCCGACTGATGTGAGAAAATGTCAGCATGCTGAAAATATATTTACCCAATCCTGTTGCCGGTTACAGGCTGATTAATTAAAGGCATGTTTCTAAATCCAAGAGACTATGTTGTGATCGGTCAACAGGACTGTTTAAGAGAGTTTGAGGGAAGAGGTCTTAAATTGTCAACGTGTCCTTGTCCCAGCCAATGGAAGGATTAAGAGGGGATCAGCGAGTGTGTCTGTGCATGAATCAAAGCCTTGTTCAAATACAGAAACACTCTTCTGATTTCAAATGAGACAAGAAAGCTCCAACTACTTTGATAGTATAATATGCATCTCTCTTTTGTAGTTTTCAAAGGACCTTGTGAAAAAAAAAGTAGCCGTCACCAAGCAACAGCTGGTGCAAAATGGGATATCGTGTCTTGTTTGAAAAAGTGACTTCAGAGATGATGTGGAGAGAAAAGCAATAAAAGCCAGCTTTGATTCAGACACCCCTGACAGCAACGAGGTATGCCTCCCCGCGGGCTCTGAATGCATACCTAATGTGTGGTCTTACATTGACCCGGGCCGGGCTCATCCTCCCACACAGCCAAACACCTCTGCTGCTGCTGCACACCAAGACAAAGGGTCAATGATAAATGATTTGGTAATGTGTAAACTGAGGTGTAACTACAGCAGTCTGCATGTGGTTTCAACGCCGAGAAACGTTTTATCTGTTTAAAGCCTTTGTTGCTGTTATCTCACTACACCACACTCTATGTCTCTGTAGTGTCCTCCTACTCACTCCCAATGCAAGCGGAGAGGAGCTCTCCTTTGAACATTGGCCTGAGTGATGATAATATAGCTGTGGGCCGCTAATTGGAGCTGCAATTATAAAACCATATGCATTTGTTGTCGAGTGGTACTTCTCGGTCCATTCCAGATGGGTTAGTGTGGCATATGCTGTGTAAAAGTAGGTTAACATATATTTTAAAGTTCTCATTTCATGCAGTTAATTCCCTTCCACGATAATCCACAACCAAACAGTAGCTGTGCATAACGTATGAATAACAATGATTCTAATTATATGATGACTCCTGTTAGTGAGAAGGACGGATCTCGTAGCAAGAGAACATTTGAGTCCTTGTTTACATAAGTGGAATGCATTTTTTTTGTGTTTTTGTTTCAGAAAAGTTTCATGTTTAAACAGCAACATTTTGAAAATGATGTCTGTTTACATAGAAACGGTAGAAATGCAGCAGCGAACAATACACTATCAATATTAACAATAGGAGTACACGGGCAGTCGTTTGGACAGATGACCAAGTTGAATTGCTGTTATGGGTGACTATCAACTACAAAACTACAGAGTTCCCGGAGAATATGGACCAGGAGTAAGGACACTCTGGAGCCAAACTTTGTTATTGACCATGGCCATGGTGCATGCACGGTTAGAGCATTTTCACCATCTTCTGTACACGGAGACACTTTTAAACTTGTGTTTTCCTTCATTTCAATGGAGAAAGACTTGGGGCGTTTTTGAAAAGTTCCACCTTTGTAGCTGTTTTCAAAAAGTTCTTTTTCAGTGCACTTTTGTCAGACGGACACTCATTAATCACGTTTTATCACTTCGCGCGCCGCACTTCGTCACAGGTCTCACGGCAAAGCTACGATCATGTTCAATCGCGGCTTGTCCCAACGTGTGATGGTTTGTGGACCTGACTAGTTGCGTTCTACTCCGGTCTGCCATGGCACGCACGGTCTGGGAGGAAGCCGGGCCCAGTAGGGGAATTTCATTCAAGTCTGAGCAATCAATGACAGAAAACCTTCTACAAGCTACGCCACTGAAAAAGAAATCAAGGGCTATGAAGGCACAGCGCACTATGTTTTATAGTGTAAAACTGGCTTTAATCCTCAAACTGGATGTTGAAGCTGAAAAATGGACAAATGGGAGGACAGCTGGGTCAGAGCATCTGTAAACCAACGTCTCTTCTGAGGTGTCCTGGTCTGCGATGCTCAGATCCATGAAAGGTTTTCTTTGCCATTAAATGGATGATCTGATATGTGCACATGGCTTACCTGGGAAACCCATCGGGCACCAGGATGCATAATGGGAGGAAAGAGCCGGTGGAGCGGTGGGAAAGTTTTGAGGAAAAATGTCTATGATTCCTACTAGAATATCTGTTACAACCGTAAACTGCAGGAAAAACGTTGTCACTTCCAATCCAGGTCTTTTGTTTTTGAGCAGATAAAAGGAAAATGATCCCTCAAACGAAAGCGACATTGCGTTCACTGACCAGTCACCTTCATATGCTTTCTTATGATTCTTCTTGACACTTTGTTTGACAACTCCCTGCGATATCTGTTTTAGAGCCCCTCCGCCTGATTGCTTATTGACTGGTGGTGATTAAAATGTCCGTTCTAAGTCTCTTCTTTTCTACAACTGTCACGGCGACCCGCGCCTGAGCAGAACGGCTCGCAGCGGAAAGGACCGCCGCTTTCCGATCAATTAACTGCCGCTTTTAGGGGCATTACATGTAATTGCATGTAAATTGGGTTCAATCCTATTTGATGGACACCCCCCGTCCACCTGACCTACCAGCGTCTCCATGAATTTAATTTAAATCCAATGGCCAGATTTGACACATCTATTTCCTCACTGAACGAATCAATTACCAGCTTAACGACCGTCCACGTGCAGCTTGGGCCACTCACGAAGGGACGTCTGCATGCATATTTTATTTACCTGTATGGTTTTATTGACGCCACGCCACACAACAGCAGAATGGCCATTAAACCAGAATGTCAGTGCTCGTTCGGTATTGATCCCAGGGCGATGTAACCTCATTGAATGTCTTAGTTAGGCATCTTGGAAAGTGTGGATCAGCAGAAAAATGAATGCGGTGTGTGTGTGTGTGTGTGTGTGTGTGTGTGTGTGTGTGTGTGTGTGTGTGTGTGTGTGTGTGTGTGTGTGTGTGTGTGTGTGTGTAATTGCACAGAGATGGCTGTTCGCTTATGAATCCTCACAGGTGTAAAGGTTACGAACTGTCATCAGATTAGGCATTGATTTCAATTAGCGCCACTTGCTACTAAACAACCTTTGTCTGTCTGCGATCACTGACTCTTATTGATCCCCCGGCTTGTTCCATTCCATCTGATTGCCAGCAGTCCGCAGCCAATCAGTGTGCGGCGCGATTGCCAGTCCTCCTCCATTGTTCTGTGCGAACTTGACACCACATCCAGCCACATGCTGCACGACAGGGCAATGAAAGGGTGCTAATAAGGTGAAGCTATGCACACGCTCATATAGGTCTTAGAAAGGTTAAAGAGCAAGACCGTTTCACGGTAATAAGACAGCGACAAGGGACATTTCATTGCAACACTAGGCAGCTTCGCGGGAACAATGATACAGCCTGAGAGTTGGGAATATTTTACAGTTGATTGACTTTACTCATAAAACAAGAAGAACAAAAATGGAAGTTTCAGAAATAAATACCGATATTGTGATAACATTTTCTAACAAGAAAATGTCTCTGCTTTTTTCTTTATTTATCTACCCAAATAAATAGTGTAGAAGTTAAAATGTCAATATGAAGGGATAAAGCTAAATAAGTAATATTAGATATCAATATATATGTAAAGGGCTAAGCTTTGACTGGTATTAGCATAAAACAATGAAAAAGACCACAAACAAACACTATTTACAAAGTCAACATATCTTGATACAAACAGCCAATGGGAAATTTCATGTTGCAAGAACATAATAATTGAAGTGAGTAATACTGGCATCCCTGCAGTTGAGACAAAACAAATAATATTGCCTCAAAAACTATATAGTTATTTAATTACAACTGAAACACCAGAAAACTGGATCCAGTTGAAAACAACTCCAAATTCGGGTTCACTAAGCAGTTGAGAAGGAGAGTACAGGATTTGCACAAATCGCAACTGGAAAGGTTTTTTGTTTTATTTTTCACTGTTTAATCAATGCTAATGCTAATGCTGACACCATTCAGCTCTAATGCCCCAACATAGAAATGAGTAATGCTAGTAACGAGCTGCCTTGTTCATTAGCTCAGAGTAAGTTTCGGTCAAGACCACCTAATCTGAAACCGAGTCCAGACCAAGACCAGAGCACCCCAAGTCTAGTATGTTAAGTGTCTCTGTAATCACAGATCGTGCATGAAAAGCAAACCAAGCTACAACCTGAAGGTTTTTGCAAAAAATGATAGTGTACAAAGTTACTTTCCATTCACATAAAATAAAAACCCCACTACCATTTGAAGAAGTAACTGTAATTAAGTTATAAATGAACATTAACATAAACTATTCCACCTCACTTGTATTTTCATTTGAAAGCAAGGTCCATATTTTAGGTTTGCTGTCTTTTTAAATAAAAAAGAACATTAAAAAAATCAGCACACCCTTGTCTTTATAAATCAATCACGATAAAATAATCTCACACCTGATCAGATGAAGTTCTATCCCCTGGTCAAATTAATAATTTCTGTAAAGTCAATGTCTGATGCAGTGGTGCTTCTGGTTAAATCAGAGGGTTAAAATATGAAACACGGCTCTGCTCATAAAACATCATGATCCATTCTGTCGTCACTGAGACAATTAATACCTTAAAAATGCCTGCAGGGGTCTGCAGGGGCTCAGGGAGCTCTTAAAAGTCTCAGATTAGTTTATTGATTCTTTCGCTGTGGTTCATAAAAGTATTTTTCTTTGCTTTAGATGCACAGTTGCTGCTCAACATGGAGGAACCTTGTAGTTTTTTTTTTTGTTTTTGTTTTTTCAGCCTGGCTCCCAGTGGACGGCCACTGGGCCACTTCAACAACTGTCACATTATCAATCATGTAAGGAGATCATGAATCATTCAGTCCATCTTGATTGAATTTAAGAAATGTCTGGTAGGGTTATATTGAGTGCCACTCAGGGACATTTCCAGGGTTTTAATCTGGCTGGCACGGAGCTGGCGTGGTCCCTCAGAGGAGGGGGGTGGGGCAGTGGGGTGGAGAGAGACAAGAATGTCAAGTTTGAGGAGCGCCTCTGCTCCTGTGGAAAGATTTCCAAGCAACTTGGGGACAATTTTGAAGTCAGGCCAATGTGCCTCAATGAAAGAGTCTTCACAGAGAAGCTTTTCTTATAAACATGGGAATTTTTACACATTCAGAAGGATTTATACCCCGTTTATTTTGTGTTTGCAAGTGAAAACTGAAAACCTTTGTGTTTTAGTTGGCCATTTACATGACAACAGTGCTCGGAGTCACTGAAAATGCAACATTTTGAAAGCGAAAGATTTTTGCGTTCTTGTTTCAACAAGGTTATGTGCTTACATGACAACGTTTTGAAAATGATATCAGTTAACACGAAAATGGGTGAAATGCCAAAAAAGATGGAGTTTTCATGTTGGCCCCCGAGTTGGTGCTGTTGTTTGTTTTTGTAATGAAACCACACACACACACACACACATGCACGCAAACAACAATACACAATAAACATTTACAATTGATTTGCCATCAAAGATGACTCACTATAAAATTGCCAAGTCCCTGGAGAATATTGACTGGGAGTCATGACACTCTGAAGGCTTCTTTTTTTTTCAAATTGTCTATGTGCAGAATAATTATTTACTTCAGCTGTGGTGCACATGCACAGTTACAGTGTTTTCAAAAAGTTGCATTTTCATGGAGACTAAGCATTTTTGACAAGTTCCACTCCTGGAGCTGTTCTGTTTCCACAGACTCCGCACTGTTTCCATGTCAACGGGCACCCAAAACACAACAAAACTCGTCCATTTTCACCTGAAAATCACAAAGCAGGATGGGAAAATATGCAGCTCACGTGGGATTAAACACGACTTCTCGTATTTTTCAGTGGAAAAATCCAGAGTGTTGATCATTATGTTGGATTTTCCTCCTGAACATGTAAATCCTGAAGTCTGGATGTATCAGATGCGACGTGGCGCTGTTTCCTGCGGCGACGTTACAGAGGCTGATGAGAACTGAGGAGCTGTGGCCCCACTGCCGCATAAAAAATGGGAAGCCTGCGTGTTTTGCATACTTAGACTTGGTAGGTCACAGAAAGCGAAGTCATGTGCTTCGGACATTGGCCGAACGCTTCTCAAGGCAGCATTGTGTTTCCTGAGCCAACAGAAGTGGTGTGGCCGGCCGGGCGTCTGAGGGTGGATCGATGCTCGGGCTTCTGATTGGTTTGTATTTTCTGAATGTTCCTGTGACATTTGGCTGCAGCCGGTCGCCTCTACAATGGTCAGATGGATCTGTCTCACTTGTTTAGCTGCATCATCAAAGAAAAGGCAATAAAATGATGATATTAAAAAGACGCTCCGTAATAAAATGGCCATCTTCTGCGCCAGCCTTCTGCCGAGTACTCGTTTTGAAGTAATTATTCATTATAAGGAGGCTATGTGAGCCGGCGTAGAAATCAATTAGTGTATATATATACTTTTTTTTTTTTTTTGCCTTTGCCTTTGCTTTTGTCCAAGAACAGAAATACTTTTAATGAGCTGCATGGAGTCCATCTGAGTACTGGTATGGGCTGCAGCTCAGCTCGACACTTTGGCTTCTCACTACCCTCCTGCATCGCATCCTCACACACACACACACACACACACACACACACACACACACACACACACACACACACACACACACACACACACACACACACACACGCGCGCACGCACACACATGAACAGAGTTCAAAGCTGCCAGGACTCAAAGCCATTTAGCAGCTTGTTCCAACACACAGAAAGCCGGAGTCATTAAACACGAGAGGGATAATCAGGGTTTTGACTTTGGAAATGAACACGCAGGCGGAGTAAGTCGCACTGTGACTGCCGACTTACGCCTTCATTTATCTACATTCTCGTTAATAAAACCTAATCATCAATACGGGACTTTAATTAACCCTGCTTTGTACTGAGAGAGACATGCTCTGTGGTGTCTGGAAGCCTCCCCGGTGGCGCTGCAGCTTCGGCTTCAGAGGACATCGTCGGCGTGACCGTCCCTCCACTTCCACCCAATCGATCCCCTCCGTGTCCACACGCAACACGCAAAAAGATGAATGTTTTCATCTATATTAAAGTCCTCTCCACAGATCCCTTTGGGGGAAAATCACCTCTTTAACTCTGCTGGGGGAGAGCGGTTAGTATTCCCTGTGATAGAATATAGGCTCTATCATGCTGCCGTTGAAAGGCGAACGCAGTGTGGTGGGGATGCCACAGCATTAGATAAAGGGTCCTTGCTGTCTGGAGCAGGAGCTCTCATTTGAATACAACTTTGCACTTAAAAAGTGCGAGTGAGAGGAGTCTGCGAGGCGGCTAATGAGCCGATTGGTAATGCAATTATTGCCGCGCGCCGAATATGGAACATGCAGGCCTATTATTATGCATCAGGATCAACAAGGCAGCCTTGTTATTCTATTAGCTGTTCATTATAAACTTGCTATGACATCACTGTCTAAATGCATTTTTTTTTAACCTGACGTGACACGTATTAAATAGCATTACCCTCGCAACCTCAGCGCTACACACGTCACATGTGCATCAAACGTACAAACGTAATCAAGACTGTAAAGAAACTAATCTTACAGTGTGAAATTAGCATGTTGGTATCGTAACTATGTCAAACTGCCATCCTGATAATAACCGCTCATTATGCTTAATCCCAGGCATCAGTCACATTGCATCTAATACCAATGATTTCCTCCTTATAAATACACAAAACCCACACTGAACATGCACGGCCGCTTATTTGTACAATTACCTGTTTTGCCTGACACATGACAGCAGGAGACAGTCTGCATCTGGTCCCTGACATATATGAGTAACCTGCTTCACTCTGCTGCAGGGTCGCAGACATATTCAAGTATTCTGACACTGTTGAAACATTTTGGTTATTTCTAGGCTTGAGGTAATGCAAAAGGTGCTAATGAATGGCAGCAATTTGTATTGAATCTCTTGCAGCAGCAGCAGAGCAAAACGGTGTCATTTTTGCTTTTTTGTTTCAGAAAAGTTCTGTGTTTATATGACAACGTTTGAAAATGATTCATGCAGGGCCAGTCGTGGATGCTGTTGTTTAATTTTGTCATGAAACCACACACACACACACGTGCACAGAGAATGATATATTTCCATGACAATGTTGTCAAATGAAAACAGAACAAAATATTGCCATGGAAAAATGCAACTTTTCTCATATGCTGCTAATGTGCATGCTCACCAGCATTTGTAAATAATTCTTGTGCACACGCTCAGTAGATGTAAAGTAACAACAATGGTGGCCCCCGGTGTCATGACACCCGGTCCATATTCTCCTGGGACTTGGTGGTTTTGAACGTCTCACGTCATAGCAATCCAACGTCATCGTCTCTCCGTATGAATGTCCATGTTGCTAATGTTTATAGCATGTCGTTCTCTGCGTTGTGGTTTCATTACTGAAACAACCAACAGTACCCACTAGTGGCTCAAAATGAAAACTACACCTGCTTTTCTGCAATTTTCATACAGAGTGACATCAGTTTGAATACATTGCAGTCTAGATCGGGGGTTGGCAACCTTCAACACTCAAAAAGCCATTTGGACATGTTTCCCACTGAATAACACAATATTAAGTGGGAAACTCCCTTATAATAATTGTTCTTGGGGATCTTACTGTGTACTGTCTCCTCAATCTCAGAATACAATATCCGAACTGGAAGTGCCACAGCCCAAAGAGCCCAAACACACATCACGTTGTTGTTGTTGTTCCTCCACATGTACTCTCCTCTCGTCGTTGAAGGTCCCTGACTTCCCTCCTGCAGTGAACCGAAGTCTTAACCTTAGCGGTTTCTGCTCAGCAACGAGGATAAGCTCAGTATACGTGTTGCAAGCAGCTGCAGAATTGTTATTTTACATACAGAACAAGAAGAAGGATGTTTGATTCGCACTCCCCTGAGTCCATCAAGAGATGTTTACGCCTGGTTGCTTTTAATACACCAGCAGAGTGGAGCTACAGTGGGAGGATTTTTTTTCCCGGTGTAGTAGGGGAGGTGTAGATTTATGGTTTATGCCCACCCCATTCAGTCCTCTCCTAGTGTTACAGCTCAGACATGGCTGCATCTGTGTGGGATCAATATCTCATAGGTTTGCGAAATTGAGTTTTGGGAGCACAGAGGAGAAGATGTGGAAGGCTGAGGTGTTTGAGAACTTAACTCCAGAATAATTTAAAGATGGAATTAAGAGCGTTCGTTTTCTTGTTGGGGCTTCACGAGATGCTGATGTATGGCGACATGGTTAGCAAGCTAAGTCTCAACACAGCGAAGCTGGACATACTGTAAATGTCATGTTCATTTTTAGAACACTAATGAAGCTGACCTGATGAAAGAATAACGAAACGTTGGGATATTTTGTAAAATGTAAAAGAAAACGGAACAAATATGCAAAAAAAAAAAACCCACACAAACAGTTTGAAAGCTTTGATTTTTGATGGATATGGACATGTGACACCTTTTAATTATTCATATAGAAATTTATGGGAATGCGGAATACCAACACACAGCTTTTCCTTTTTTGTGGTGACTTTTCTTTGGAGATAGTCTTTACAATGATCACAACTGAATGTTATGTGTATGTGTTAACAATCTGTC
This sequence comes from Blennius ocellaris, assembly GCF_963422515.1. Taxonomy (NCBI): domain Eukaryota; kingdom Metazoa; phylum Chordata; class Actinopteri; order Blenniiformes; family Blenniidae; genus Blennius; species Blennius ocellaris. The sequence continues at coordinate 22,097,309 of NC_137652.1, forward strand.
GGAAAGTTTGGACCTGATCAAAATTACAGTGTTTTCCAAACTTTAAGTTGCACCAGAGTACAAGTTGCAGTCTTGGTATATAACAACAATGTTTTGTCCATGTCCAGATGTACTTGACATGCTGCTGTGTACATTTTTGTTTTTGTTGATTTTACATGTTATATTTTCACAGATTATGAAGGAGGTTTTCACAAGTTTATTGATGATGGTTCTTAGACAAAAGGTCTTAGGACCTTTTTACCAGCTAAGATTTTCGGCAGTATTCACTTGAGAATGGTCCCTGGACAATGGTTTCCTGTGTGAGCTGTGTAGAAAACCACAAAGTAATCAAACTGCATACGTATATCAATGTATAATATTTGACACAAGCTGGTACATATCATTCGTGTTCTTGTAGTGCAGACCCAAAATATAGTATAAATATAAAAGTTATTCATGATTAGATTCATTTTTTTCTTTCTTCTACAACTTCTAAAGTTCCCGGTTCATGTGAGTCCAACAATGCAAAGTTCCTCTGTGCTCCTCTGACATCAGACGAATGTGTAAACAGAAATATTGTCAGCAAATGTTTTTTCCTGTTACCTTGCCCACCACAACTCAAGGAAAAGCTTTTAATAAATCAGTAATAAAATGTTCCTCCTGTTGAAAATGTGATACTGTGCTTTTGTAATTGTCTGGGTGTAGTTATAAAGTGCTGCTGAGCTCACGCCAGATATTTGTGTTGATGATACATTGTGAGCTTTACCTTGAAATGTGCTGCTCCGACAAAACAAACCATTAAATGATCTTCTCTGAGAAGATTTAGGTGTTTGAGGTTTAAAACTCGGTGAACCTGTCTTTGTTTATCTCACAGCTGCAAAGGCCTGAACGGTGAAAATACCGGGCGCAACACTCAAGCAGAACATTTTACAAGATACAATTTGTGGTTCAGCTCAGAGAATGGTCGTCTCTCAGTAGAAAGGTTCAGGGTTTGATACGCCATATGACATCGTCACATGTCAAAGTGTCCTTGAGTGAGACCTGCAAGTTGCTCCCAATGGATGTGATGAATAGCAAAAGGTGCTTTGTGCTCCTCAGACAGTGGAAACTTACTAAACTATCCATTTACCATTACCATTTACAACGAAGCTGTTTCAACCAGTTGTATTCACCCGTTTTCCCTAGAACCCACCCAAATCATCGCAAAGAGAGATTTTAGACCCACTCAATCAATTCTTATCCACTAATACATTACAGTATGCCCAAACACTGGTGGACACCCCCACTCTCACCAAGATACTGTACAAAAGCATTGGGTAATTTCTTAATCAGGTTTTCTTTGATATGTACAATCCCAGTTTTGAGAACCTGAGAACAGGCAAAGATTAAGGCCACCTCTCTAATCTGGAGGGCCACACTCCCAACAGGTTCTAGACCCATGTTATGGAAGGTTTAGGTTGCATTTACAATATTATTATTAGAAAACAGAAACGTTTTGGTTTTTTTTGCATTTTGGAAGTCCGTTTTCGTCCGTGTGTTTTCCCTTGTAACGTTGGGGCATAAGTGTTGTAGTGATTAGCATCGTGGTTGCACAGCAAAAGCAGCATTTCTTTGGTTCTGTGGCATTGGGATGTTCTGTTGGTGTTAAATTGCTTTTAATTATACATAATAGTTTCAGGAATCTCAAAATGTTTTGCAATGTCAGTCACATTCACCTATTTGACACATGATTAGATATTGTTCAGTGTATTCTCCATAGAACCTTTTACTCATGGACAGGGTAAGATGGGGTATTGCACCACTGGCATTGTGATCCGAAAACCACTCTCCCTTTCAAAGAGATGTTTGTTAGATTAATTAGTGAATTTATTTCTGCTATTGCCTGCTGTAACAGACTTCAGCTCCCCACCAACAAGATTCAGATGCAAGGTTCAGATTAGAGAGGAAAATCGAATAAACAATAAACACGCCAAATGAAACATAAAAGCTTTGACCTTGTCAGTAATCAAAACTTCTCTGGAACATGTTCACATTTTACTTCTCATTTTTTTGCCACTTCATCTTTCCAATGAGCTCAGCATATGGTCCCACTCTGACATTGACTTGAACGAACACACACACACACACACACACACACACACACACAAATGCACAGTGATCAATGCAGGCTGGTGTTTATCTTTATTGTTTCTACAGTTCAAAACATATTTCTAAAAAAACAAACTCATATGGGTTCTTTATGACTGTTCACATACAAAGAATGTAGAAATCTATCTCCCGTACAAGTCTCTTATAATATCAGATATTCAAACATAATCACTGTGACAGAGGTCAGTAAATACACTATGCAGTGTTTGCATAATAGCAGATGGTGAAATAGGATTCGTGACATTGACTGTGGCCGCCGTATGAATACAACTGAATGGAACCTTCTCTTTCTGATGATTAAAAAAATAAAAGCTTTAAAATCTTTGGAAATGGGCTTGGTTTGTGTTTTATTTACAGCAATGAATGGCTGAGGCCAATGAGGTTTTTAATGGGCTCATAAAATGTAACTCTGTGTATCTCGGCTGGCTCTCCGGGCTCATGCTGTTTAGTTATGTTGTGGACAGCAGGATGTGTTTTGCTGGATGATGTAAAGCGGATGTTAAGTTTTGTTTCACTCCTCTTTTCAATATTTAGATTCTGAGGAAATGGATTGATGTTTGGCTGGTTCCTAAAAAAAAAAAAAAAAGTAGACGTGGCGCAATGCTCTGATGTGTCTGTTTCATGTTTCAGCCTTCTCCTTATGTTCTGATTGCTGTTCTCTTCCCTGATGTGTTTCACCTGCCTGAGTGACTGATTGTCTTCACCTGGTGATACAGCATATATTGATGTTCAGTTCTGTGTTGCATTGCCAGTTCATCTCTGTTTTCTTTTCAATTGTTCCAGTGATCTATTACTGGTTTCTTGAGTGTTTATTGAATTCTCTCCCTTACCAGCACAACTCCACTTCTGCCTGCAATGTCCTCCACCTCCTGTTTACACTGTTCTTAAATAAAGAGAGCACGTGTCTCACCACCTGCTGTGTCTAGCATTTTGAGTCCACCCCTCACTTCTGACACCACCAATGATTAAATGAAGTCAAGGGAAGCTGTTTAATCTCTTTGCAATATGAACCAATCAAAACTACAATCAAAACAGAGGAAAGATGCTTGAAGGGTATTTGATCAACGACTGACGGCAACCTGAATTAATCATCAAAAGAAGTGCGGCAAAGCCATGATCTTGAAATCGACTTGTAACCAGTGTTTGTTCAGAGAAAAAAATTCTAACCTGGCATAGTCCAGATGAATGCCATGACATCCAGGTTGACAGTCAAACTTATATAAGAAAAAGAAAGTCACATGAGTTTTAATGTAGAATTCTTGTGGCAACAAAAGTTAATCGAAAATATTTATCAGACCCACTGTGGTAATGATTTTTTTTCAAGTTGTTCTGATTTCTCTTTCATTTATCTTGTAATATGTCTGAATCGTCCACCTTTTTTGAGGTTGAAGTTTTTTAACTGGATGGGTAAAATGATGACTTCCATCATGTTTTACTGTCTGGTGTTCAGTGGAATCTTTTCTGCTATTTGCCTCAGCGTGTCATGTATGTGGCACATCTTTGAATACCGATGGCATAAACATCTGTTGAACTGTTCAACAAGGAGAGAGTGGGAAGGGAAACCTGATTGATCCACAAGTAACTCTTCTTCTACAGCCTTGCGACACAATCCCATCCTTGAAATTCTCCTAATCCCCCAATCCTGAGGGTCGAATGCTATGTTCAGATCAACCTCGTATGTGGTCACTGCTGGAGAACCATTAGAATCTATGCTTGATGGATCATATACTGGCTTTAAGCGACCTGGAGGCTGGAAGACCAGAAATTATGTTTAAGAAGCTAAAACTCTTGTTGGATCTCTGAGGAAGTGCATATATAATATAATCCTTTAATACCCTTAATTAAATTCAGCCTAATCATAATGGAGAAAATGAATCACAGTGTTACATTACACTGTAACTGCGCAGCATTAAAAAAGCAGCAAATACATTAAGTCGAAGTGATTTGAATTTCCATGTAAATCCAACAGCTTAAATGGGCTCGTAAAGATGTTGAATTATCAGTGTATGGAGTGAAGGAAATCAGTGAACAAAGCTGCCTGGAGTACAACTCTTGTGATGCTGAGTAAATATGCTGCTAATCACAGGTAGGATTCATTCATTCCCACCAGGGCCTCCCTTGAAGATCGTCTAAGAAAGTGTTACATAATCAAATCAAAACCTAAAAGCTTCCACTCAAACGTGATTTCCTGTGCTACTATACCTCAAAAATAACGGGGCACAGAGATAAAGTGTTTATATTTAACTGGGTTATTTCTGCTGCTCTGTGCAATTTAGCCAACTTTATATTAAAAAGATAAATCTTGACAATGTTATTGTTTGGATTAAATGAAGACTTGTTAATCCAACAAGCTGAATTAAAACAAGAAGACTAACAATCAGGATGAAGAAGAACCAAATAGTTGTGAGATTACTAATGAAGAGAGTACTTAGTGACTTGGAAAACGAACTTCTGCCTTAGACTCCATTTACGAATCGACATTTTAAGTGGCATTGTTTTTGTATTTTTGTGTCAGAAGAGTTTCATATTTACACAGCATTGTTTTAAAAACGACGTTTGTTTACACAGAAACAGCACAAAAGCTGAAAGCAATGTAATTAGCAACAGACGACCAAAACCCAACAAAGTTTTCTGTTTTCATATGGTAACCTTGTCATTTAAATGGGCCCTTACGTTGAGTTGCACCTCTTCCTGAGTATGTCTGAAGAAATTGAGCGTAGCTATTTTCAGAACACGACGACAATGAGAACATGCCTCATTCCACACACATTTATTCATTGGTGGTTCATTGAAACAAATAATTAACTGAAATTACCTCAAATGTTTGACAGGTTCAAGCAGACCTTCAAAGGTTTTTACAAATGAAATTAGAGAATTTCTCTGAAAATAATTCATCTGTATCATTATGTTATCAAAGAATGAAATTAATAATGTAAAATAAGATATTATAAATAGACACTAGCACAGTTTTATATAAATAAACCACTCTCATGGGACTCAGTGCCAGGATTGACCCGGGTTACATTCAATAGAACCTAAAAAACCCAGCCAACTCTCATCTCTGTGTGACCCAATGAACACCTGGCCCACAACCTAGCAAATAAATTCAAACATTGGCCCATAGATCATCAGTAAATCACTTCTTCCTTGATAGATGGCGACCCCCCCCCACCTCCTCCTACTCGGTCCATGTCCTCCTAATCCAGTTTATAAGGATCCATTACCTCCTCTCGTCTCACAACATCCCACATCCGTCTCAAGGCCTCCTGATGCTGACCACAATGATGAATTTTCAACACATTTCACTGTAACCTTCCAAATACAGGCAGCGCTTTGAACGCCTTGCAGGACCTGTTTGCGCCACCCCACCCCCACCTCCAACCCCCCTTGTACAGAAGGGGGCTGGATGAGGCGGTCGGCATTCGGTACACATCGACAGCTCAAGCGTCCAATTTAAAGGGGAGGTCTGGGAGTTGAGGCCGCAGCAAAGGGCCCATAATTGGCAACCTTCTTGTCTTATTAAAGGGGAAAGCAGTGGGATGGATCCCCGAAGCCAGATCTGGACCTTTATTGGAATGGTGTGTAAACAGAAGCACACCAAGAGACAGAGAACAACAGACTTACTCATCACAGGGTTTCTTTCTCCTCTCAAGCAGCAGAATAAAATTGTTCAGTTTTTGAAAATTTAACTTTCAAAGTTTTAAGCTTCATTGAAACAGAACTTTTTAGTGTAAACGTAAGTAAATTATCCTTACTGAAAAGTTTAAACATATTCTGGTAGAATATTACATGTGAAACGAAACGCTTCACTGGTTTAATAATATTGTAACTTTTATGAATAGCAATAATCAGACCCTCCAGGGTTTCACAATGTTACGATCGCAACTATTAATACAAATTCAACAGATTTATCTCGGCATGCCACTCTAACCAATCCCTGCAACTTTTCCGCAATTTTGACCAATCGTGGGGCGACCGTGATGTCAGAAAAGCATATTTTCTTTTTCTGATTTCCTCATTCACATCGCCGCATTTATCAACCGAGATTACGGCTTAAGAGAAAAAAAATGGCGTGTCGGTCATGAACGAAAAAAAAGCTTGGAAAATAGACGGAGAAAAAAACAAAACTCCTCAGTAAAGACACACAAATGTTGTTCCTTCCTTCAATAAGACTGTCTAACTCCTCCCGGTAAATGGTGTGTTTGCTGTGTTTTGGTTAATTTAATCCTTTCTGTGCTTATGTTCGTCACATTATGCATTGTACATATTCATATTTAAAATTCCGTATGTCATATTTTTATTCTGTCTTATTTGATTTAACTTTCTTTTTATGTATTCTTTATGGAACAATGCTGAAAGGAACTTCTCTTTAGGATTAGTAAAGTATTTCTATTCTCAAAACGAAGGATGAAACCACTAAAATCAGGTACAAAAACCGCAGAAAAAGTAATGAAATATTTGCCATCCCAAATTGTAATTGAAACTTCATAAATAAGACACAAGTAATAAAGATTTTTACATGTTTCAAAACTTCTTTATATTGTATGAAACTTTAGAAGCTGTGTGTAATCTCTTGTTTGTGATAGGACTATTTTCACTTTTAGTCAAAGTATCTCATCAATTCAGAATCTTAATTACTCATTTTCCAAAGCAATGGTATATAGACTTCATTTATAATGCTCCTTACGGCTACTTGAGCAGCCCCCAAGCGCTTTACATAATTCATCACATTCAACCATTCACACACCAATGGAGGTTGCAGCCATGCAAGGCGCTGTCACTCCAATGGATGCGGTTTAGGGTTCAGTGTCTTGCCCAAGGGCACTTCGGCATGCGGGCAGGTGGAGATGGGATAGCTCTACCTCAGGGGAGAAATTAAAACTATTCGTCAAAACGTTCACTTGTTCTTGCAATTTCACCCCCCGAGCCTGGTTCTGCAGGTTTCTTCCTATTAAAAATACTTTTTTTTTTTCCCCCCACAGTCGCTTATGCTTGCCAATGTGGAATTGTTGGGTTTTCTCTGTAATGCTGCCTTGAAATGATTTTGTTGCGTTTGGCACTATATGAATAAAGTTGAATTGAATTTGTTGCAACTTTGCAACTGTCTGGAAAAGCTCCCGTGAAATCAGGGATTTTGGCAGTGGCGGTTTCAGTCAGTTAGCGGAACATTAACAGAGACTGATGGCACGAAATTCCGGTTTGTTTGTTAAAAATATCGACTTTGGTGTGAATGATTTATGTGGAGTGGTAATGGTGGAAATTAGTGGTAGTGGTCTTGTTTTTTAGTGCATTGGTTTATTCTCTGTGATACCATTTATGGGAAGTATATTTTAAAAACATTTTCTGGTAGAGTAGCTTTCATCAATTAACAAAGTCTAAAATGATCAAACAATATCCTTAAATTGCCAATGGATTTTCTTTAATGGTTCTGTCTGATTAAACCTTTGGAATATACATCTGATTTCTAACAAACACTTCTTAGTTTTTTTTTTTTTAAAGATTGAAGGTTTGCCTCATACAGGAGATTGAAGATATTTTCCCCTCATGCCTGCTTTTCATAAAACTATTCTTTCATTTATGCGCAGCCTTGAGAACTCTTAGTGCTGCAGTATTTTGATGCCCGTGGATAAAGGCAGGGTTGATAGCTCCTCTCCACGGCGTCTCCTGCTTCAGTAAAGCGTGTTGGTTTAACAAGTTTGTGCCGTTGGATGCTCAAGGACTTAATCCCCAAGGGGTGGCAACAAAGATGCATTCAGAGGAAAAAAAAGAAAGTGTTCTCGCTTCTTCTCTTGTTTCTGCACACTGACTCTCCTCCTGACTCGTCTGCATTGTTCAGAGGAATGCCCACTATGAAGAGGACTATTCAAGATCTGCAGCCCCCTCCGAGCAACAAGCAACAGCCCACCTCTGCCACAGCTCTCAGCAGTGCCAGCAGCCTTTTACCCCCCCCCCCCCCCACACGTCCCTCCCTCCCCTCCCCCGGCACGAGCTGTATTTAGAATCCGCTGACATGTGAACAAATCTGACAATTAGCAATTTTAGTGAGTGCGTTGCATTGCAGGCGAGTTAATATTTCCTCCGCAAGCTGAGTAAGAGGGCGGAGACCCTGAGAAGACTCTGGAGAGTGTTTGATGGAGATGGCACACGCACAATTATCATGTTACCCCTGTGGTTTGCTTTAACAGCTTGTTTTTCAAAATGCACGCTGAATTAGCTCCATGAGCAAATTGTGGAGCTCTAAAGACTCGAGCGGCGCACATGTCGCCCACTCTGCAGTGGTTTGATTACAGAACAGCTTACATTAGATGTGCTGATATACCCTTAACCGCCGAGGAATCTACACAAACCATCTTCTGGTCAAGCTGAGTCACAGTAATGATGGTTAATAACTCATTAGATCTACAAGTTACTTCTTTAAACAGAAGTTACAGAAGATAAAAGTTAGTGAAATTTTTTTAAATATCTCATTAAAAAAGCCAATTCAGGATGAGAAAGAATAAAAGTTTCTGCTTATTCACTCACTTCTTATTAATTCAATTCAATTTGATCTATATTGCGCCAAATAAAGTGTTTTTACTGCAAAAACCCAACAATCCCACATGAGCAAGAATAAGTGATGGTGGAAAGGAAACTTTTACCTGAAGAACTCGAGTCAGAGGTGGAGGTTTTCTACTGTCCTGGTTGGGGTTGTCGGATAGGAGGCAAAACGATAGGACGGACAGACTGTCGGGGGAAATCAAACCATGGTTCAGGTACCTGCTAGAGATTCAAGAGCTGATTTGGGTTGGTGGTAAAGCCTCAAACCCAGGTTCAAGTAGGGAATAGGGATTCAAACCCTGAAAAGAAAAAGTTATTTTAAACATGGTGGTCGGGTCAGCGGACTGGGGAGAGGGAGACGGAGATGGAGAGAGAGGGAAAGAGGGAGAGCTGCTTGTCTTTGACGCTGTGCCGTCTTCAGAGTGTGGTGAGAAATATGGGGCTCTGTGAAAAGTGAATAAAGCCCCGGAGATGTATCCGCGGCCTGAAGCCCGTTAAACCTGAAAAATCTATAAATTAGCTGCGTCATTGTATAAGCTGCAGGGATTTTAGTGCATGAAAAAAGTAGAGGCTTATAGGAAATTACAAGACTTCATTGTTTTCCAGAGCACAGACCAAAAAAAAGAATCCAAAACATGGACAAAAGGCAGCAATGAATCAAAACTATAGTTAACCAGATGTGGCGAATATACTGGTTTGGTAGAGTAATAGGTCTTTCATTTTGTAGTGAGTGCTGAGTTAGTTCAAGGTTAATGAATCACACCTCATCCAATAAACAGGAGTTGAGTGAAATCATAACTGAAGAGTCAGTGGCTCCAGGTAATGCTAATAGTTATTGAGTCAGTTATGAGCATGGTACTCCTCATAGGAGCAACGTTACTGCTATCTATTAGGTGACAACACAACACAAGTCACCATGTTGTCTGATGAACCTGTGTTTGGATAACAAAGCTGCCATCAGAGGCGTACAATTATCCGACTGAGCAACAATATGTGTCCATGGAGGACCAGTAGAATAGGCTGTATTCTTCAAGGAGGATATCAATCATAAGAAAGCGTGCTTGTTCTCTTGAGGGAAATTCTCATTTATGATGCTGCGAATACCAGAAATAATTGAAATCGCTCTTCAAAGCTGTTTATTGCTGTGTGACACTTAATGGCAATTCCTGTATATAATGCCACAACAGAATGGTACACTTGTTATTGAGAGTCTCTCGTGTTCATAAACTGGTCTCATACTTGATAGTACTCGGCTTTCACAATCATTTTTCCTGCATTTTCAGGTACCATTTAAAAGGTCATTGAAGAAATCCAGAGATGAACGTTTTCTGACGGAGCTGTTCAACCATTACCGGAACCAACGTGACAACTTTGAAAGAGACTACGTGAGAGCACGACCCAAGGTTGACATTATACCTTTAAAAACAAACCGAGACAATCAAAATTACCCACTTTACAGCAGGCGAGATGACAAACAGGTCCTTTTAACACTGCTGTTAACCTTCTGATCTCGAGCCATTGAGGATACACACACACACACACACACACACACACACACACACACACACACACACACACACACACACACACACACACACACACACACACACACACACACACACACACACACACACACACACACACACACACACACACGAATGGGATGAAGCAGATTTTGCAGCGTCATGGTGCTGGGTTTCACAGTTGCAATTTCAGCAGACTCATTCTACAGTCTGCATGTTAACTTTTTTTATCAACAGAACTAGATTCAAGAATTCCATATTCGTGTATGTTGGTACAAACTGTAACCAAGGACATAAGGACGCATTCCACAAATGCGTGGTCGAAAACGTGATGACCACCTCCAGATAGACGGAACAACAGAAGTTCTGTTCTTTTGTGTTTGGCTGGACAACAACAAACCGTCATCGCTCTTTGCTGTCAGATAACAGATCCAAACTCAGTCTGGATTTGCACGACTGGTAAGTTCCAATCCTTGTGACATAATTAAATTAGAGATTTCTTAACTGCATAAAACCTTCTGGACTGATTTCATAATCTCTTCACTACAACCAGGCTCCATCATATCTTAAAGAGCTGTTAGTCCCATGTTCACCCAGCAGAACACTTTATTCTCAGACTGTTGCTAACTAAATGTTCCAATAGGTTTTCGAGATAGAAAGGGAGGCGGAGCTTTTAGCTATTGGGCTCCTCTCTTGATGAACAGTCTCAGCTCTTAAGGTCAGGCTTAAGACTTTTTTTATTTACAAAAGCTAACAGTTAAGGCTGGGTCAGCCCACCCTGGACCACTTTCTAGTGAAGCTGCTATAGATTTACCCTGCCAAGAGAACTTTACTGCACTTTAACAACATTCTTGAATTGTTGTATCATTTCTTGTTTTTCACCTTTTCTATGAATGAAAAGTGTAAACTGTATACATTTAAAAAAAAATCAACAATTCATTATCATTAGGGTCAAATCATTCTGTCTCATGACAATCCAAACCCTGCTCAAGTTAACGGTTCATATTTCAACATTCCAACATTTGGCAACTGTCTTGACATGATTGAAATTCTTTGGCTTCCTGAGACACTTGTTCCATCATAAAAAGTTACACCCCCAGACAGAATGCCTAACTCCCTAATTAGGACTTCTTAGTGGTTCCACACAAGTAAATCATGTATATCAGGTTTGGCCTCCACTCTCTGGAACTCTGTAACAAATCTGAGCTTTACAGTTTTTCTCATCTCTTTCAAAAAACACTTGAACATCCATTTAACCATGCCTGTCACACTCATTCTGCTTCTCACATCCACTTTTAATGATTTCATCTGCATTTGATCTGTCTTTTTTTATTTTCCTTGATCGCTATTCTGATTCGTCTTTTATATTGAGTGAAAATCTCTCATTCTCTCTATGTACCCCTCTAATTCCCACTGTATTTTCTTGATGTCTCGATTGGAAAGGATTTTGTGTTAATGTCTCTGAAAAGTGCTAAATAAAAGATATAAATAAATAGAGCAATTTATTATCATTGAGTCTCTCTTTGAGACAAACTGCAGATGTTTTCCTCCCACAGTCCAAAAACACGCATTGTCGGTTGTAGTAGGGGGGAGGTGTGGCCGAGTGAAGGTGCAGCGGAGAGCTTTTCTCCCGCTGCTTACAATTTCAAAGTAAATGCTCAAACATAGCAGTTTGGTGACGCAAATACATTAAATGCTGACTCGCCTATTTCTAAGGAATAGAAAAAATGTTATACCTCCTAAAATCAGAAGGGCTTCGTAACCCCCCCCCCCATGAATTTTTGGTACTCTCAACATGAGCAGCAGTGTAGTGATCTATGGAAAGGTGGGTATACTCTCGATTTATGCTTTCTTTTAAAGCAGCCCAAAACATTAACATGTAAATCCCTATTTAGTGAAAATCCACCCACCTATCGCTTAGCAATACTTGCCTCATCAGTTCTCTTGCTGCATGTTAGCATAGACATTAACCAACTAGTAAATGCAACGATTACTAGGCAGAGTAGGGTGAGTCATGGTTTCATCAACTTAAGGGGAAACAACTACTGAGTGGTGCATCAGGGGAATGGGTGGGAGTAAGAAATGGGTGGGTGGAAGCGATGCTGATGGAAAAATTAGTAGGTATGTGCTATATACCTGTGTATACCCTGGACTATAGCACTGCATGAGGTAGTCAGGCCCTCCCGGTTGGGAATGACTTCTCTAGACGACTACTGAATTATATTTATGTCCACTTGAATCAGGCACCGAGTGCCAAATCAATGCAAAACCATGAAAAAAGCTAAAAACTATCAAACACAATTAAAATCCTTCAAGCCATTGACGTTGGGCTGGTCAGCTCTGAATGGTTGTAATTAAAAGAGTCCTCACTGTTAATCATGGAAGCAGTTTAGTCAAATGAGCAGCGGGAGCCAAATGTTACAGCACACGTTTGGGATTTGAAGTTTGTCCACCAGCTGTTTCCATGTTGGCAGACCCCCATCGGCTCTACACATCGCTTGTAGATATTAAAGCCGCCATTATTCATGACGCCGTCTCACTTTGCATCCTTATAAATTAGGAAAGAGGACGAAAGAGGGAAGTAGGGGTGCTAAAGAACGGATGCAGCGGTGGCGATGGTGGCGTGGCACTCGGAGTTTGATGAAGAAGACTGGTGTCAGAAGCGGTGACATAAATGATGTATCTCTGCAGACCCATCAATAACACCCAAAGAAGGCCTAATGGAGGTATAAAACTGGACAGATAAGAAGTTGCGCTCGGAGCTTTCATAAATCAGCCACTCAGAATGACCTATATAAAAATGGACGGCGCTGACAGGCTGAATAAATTACCACCGGACGCTGCAGGAAGTATTACTGTTATTGTAATTATCATGAAGCTTCTGAACACCTTAAACATGTGCATTAAATAAAAGCTGCTAAAATGCAGAGTTTTTACAGCACACGGACACAAGTCATAAATGATTTATAGCCTTACTAATGCACCTTTATAACACAGGAACACGAACCTCAGCACCAGCAACCAAGCTTCATCTCGACTTATTTTCACAGAAATTATAGTAATGTGGAATTCAGTGTGGTTGTGTGTAGTTTATTCCACCTGAATCAACCTGTGTGTGCATGTGTCAGAGCCTTGACCTTGACCCGGTAATGACTCTGCATCTAAGCTGAAATATTTGCAGTGCCCGGCCCATTTTGGAAGCTGCTGCCATTTAACGCGGAGCGATATTAGCAGCAACCTCCTCGTTCTAGCTGGATGATGACCTTTCAGAGCCCGGGCGCCTTTCCACCAGAAACAAAAGGCCAGTGATGGATTGCATTACCCATGTCCGGCCTTTATTCTGTATACCACACACTGGCCGTCGCCTCCGGTCACAATTCTGATGTCACGTCGACAATAAAGGGACAAAAAGCCACCATATTTGGCAGCAATGTATTAGTAATTGATTTGCTATGAAGACATTAGTAATCTATTCATTCTTTGTTTCTTTCGTCTCTTGTTTCATGATCCTTGGCTTCTTCCTGATTTCAGTAGTTTCACTTTTCTTTTTCAGCATTTTTTTCGAGATAATTTTGACCTTTTAACTGTAGTAACCATTTTGTAATTTTTAATTAAAAAAAATGTCTTTACCCAATTGTTTCCTTCTTCTTCTTTTGGGTTTAGCAACAGTTTGCATCCACAATGTTGCATTAGCACCATCTGCTGGCTGGTTCTATCTATCTTCATTGTTTGCCACCGCTCTCTTCGAGTCTAATGACTATTTCCCTCTCTCTCTCTCATCAGCATATTTTTCATCCCTGATGACTGTTTTCTTCTTGTTCTTCACTTGGGTTCAAAATTGCACTAACACAATCTGCCGGTTGCAGCTCGTCCATGCAATGCAAAAAGAAAGAAAGAACGAACGAACGAACGAACGAACGAACGAACGAACGAACGAACGAACGAAAGAAAAAAAGAAAGAAAAAAGAAAGAAAAGAAAGAAAGAAGGAAAGAAAGAAAGAAAAAACAGCAGTTGCCTTTGCTATGTTTTTTATGCTGTTTTTCTTCCTTTTTAATTTATCAACATTTTTATGAAAATAATATGCAAATAAAGTTATAGTAGTTATTTCATTAATTGTCTTTCACATGAAAACAAAGTTGCAGAGCTGATGTCTCAAGGTTTTTAGCTGATTGTTACACCGGCTGATTTTAACATCCTAAAACCAAAAAGAGTCACAAACATAAAGTAAGCAAATGCACACAAGGTTTGGTTGCGATTAAAAAAACCAACATTGTCACTTCCACGCCACCACTGATAACTTTGCCACTGTGACCGATGCAGCAGATGTCGTTACCAATGCATCGATTCTCAAAACATATCACACTTGAAATTTAAATTTGGGATGTACAATACGCACGATTGTCACATATTGCAGAGACATCATGACATGAAAGCTTCATCCATGCTTGTTTGAGCAGAGCTGAACCGAGTGGAGATCATGTGCATGGCCCCCAGCAGTACCCCCCCCCCCCCCCCCCCACCGGTGGGGGGGTCACTGTGCTGAGAAACGACATGCATCGCTTACTTTCTGTGCTTCTGTTCTCAGAGCAGCTACAGGAAGCTCGTGCGCAACATGAAGATGACTTTGCCGTCAGCTGTGTTGTTTGAGAATCTAAATGAGTCTGAGCCAGATTCTGTGAGCTAGCCTGTCATCGGTCAGTACGGACGCCTGGGTCCTCTCACAGCCGATCAGAGATCTAAACCAGCTGCTCCCGAGTCACAAGTAAATTTCTTTAGCTGTCGTTCAGTGAGGTTTGAGCCTCATTGCCTTCATCGCTCTCTCTCTCCCTGTGTCTTATGCATCATGCAGCTGCATTCACTTAGAGCAGCACAGCTCATTTCTCAGAGTCCTAAAATGACATGAAGGTTTGATGGATGTGCCAAAAACTTGCGACCTTCTCCAAAATATAAACTGTATGCGCACAACACACTGCTGTGAAGAAATGCCAATTTTTTTTCTGTCCTGCTTGTCCTCTTAACCTGAGCAGTCAAGTGAAGCTGGACTTTAAGGAGGCAGTGTAGATGCGCCGGGCCCGGCTGGGTGGCGGTTTGTCCGATTCTGTAACGAGATATGTCCATGTGTGAGCTATTGAAGAGGCAGCACCGCTTTCAGCCAGTCTGAATTCAAAGTCGTGACTTTTTCCACTGAGGAATCAGGAGTGACGGGAGGAGAAGGAAGGAGGAGAGAGACGCAATTAGGGAGGAAGACAGAAGAAGGTGTCGCAGATGGAGGGGGGGGCAACAAAGGGAGACCGAAGCACTGGGAGGGGAAAGTGGAAGGATGAGAGGCCAGTGGAGACAGCTTAAAAATAATTTAGCACTAAGCTAAATGCCAACTAAGAATAGACCGTGAATCAATCAAGCCTGAATATGTGGCTGGAGAATTAATATGTCCCCCAAGAAGACATCGACCCCCCCCCCCCCCAAAAAAATAGGCTGAAGCAAGACGTCTGTTTCCTCAATCCCATCTGACGTGAGCACATGTCACAAACCCGGCGAGACCGACGCCCACGCTCATGTTGCACACTACAAGGATCAGTGCTTTAAGACCACATTTGATGAAAGACTGACAATGAAACAGGCTTTAATACGGCAGCAATCAAAGGCGCTTGTTACTTTGATGAACAGAAAGACTGCATCAGCAGCAAAACACAATGAAAGCAAAAGAGTGTCCTCACAAGTGCTCTTCTCTCACTTTGAAGCGCCTTTTCAACACTACAGGTACCGCACTTTCTCGGGAGGTATGACAGCTTGGTTTGGTCCCTCTACTTATTCTCTGAGTTTGTCTGAAATCTTGTAAGAGAACACAGAAAGTGTGTGACAAACGGGGCCCTTGAGGCCATCCACCCTCCCCAACAAAGGCTCCATTTGAAGCAAAAACAAGGTCTCATCAAGCAAGGCTGCATTTACAGTTACACCCCATTCCCACAACACCCCAACACACCACAGCCACAACATTATGACCACTGACAGGTAAAGTCAGTGACACCGAATCTATTTCTGTCATGGCTGCATTTTGTAGCTGGAATAGAGAGTATCAGGTAGCAAGTGAACATTTAGATGCCACACAACAACTTTTCAAGTGAAAATTGCATCATTTTGCATTTTTTGTTTCCAAAGAACTGCGCATTTACATGGCAACATTTTGAAAATTATATCCAGTTACACAAAAATGTCAGAAATTCTGAAAACTATGTAGTCAGTATACCAGGCCACCAGATACCAATCTTTGTTATTGTAATGAAACCACACACACACACACACACACACACACACACACACACACACACACACACACACACACACACACACACACACACACACACACACAAAGAAGAATACGCTATAAACATTAACAATGGTGAATTCACTGACGTTCATATAGACAAAGTTGGATTGCTGTTATGAATGACTGTCAACTATAAAAGTACCAAGTCCCAGGAGAATATGGACTGGGAGTCATGACACTCTGGAGGAAACACTGTTGTTATCATCCATCTACTCGTCGATGAGCCCCGTTGTTGTGTATACACCGAAAACAGTACGAAAGGTTTCTGTAAACTGGGCTTTTGTGATCAAAGTAGATGTTAGAAGCAGAAAAACTTCTAAAATCTGAAAACTGTGACGTTGATCTGTTCACCACCTGGTGGGCCCAACAACATTCAGAGCAGCAAGACCACGGAGGGATGGAGAAAGGTGGTTGTCCAAGAATCAAGTTTTCGTCAAGTGGATAGATGATGGGGGGGGGGGGGGCGCTGCTGTGCACATGAGGGAGTAGACGCGTTTGGACAGTGCTCCTCTCCGATGAATCGAGTATTAATATAAAAAACATCTTTTCTGGTATGACAACTTTTGGAGCTTAACTCTTATGCAAGTAGACGTTAAATGCTGCACGAAAAGGTCCAAGAAGAGGACATGGACAACAGAAAAAACCCGCCGGGGGCTCGGAGAATGACACTCAGGAGTGATCTGCTAGCTTCAACCGAGCTACAAGCTAGCCAAGCTCCGGATACAACAGCTGTTCTCGCTGCCATACAAGAAATGAGCAACAAAATGGACAGCAGATTCAACTCTCTGGAGACTTCTTTGCAAGAGAACCAGGCTACACTGATCGAGCATGCTGGCTGCATTACCGAGGTAGAAAATATGACGAGCGACCACGAGGACAGGCTACGAGAACTGGAGCAACAGGTGGAGAAGTGGGAGGGTGCGTTCGCGACGCCAAAATATCAAAATCATTGGGATTCCTGAAAATTCCGAGAAGGGGCAACCTGCGGACTTTGTGTCTAATCTGTTCCCTTCACTTTTTGGAAGGGAACATTTAGCAAAGCCTGTAGAAGTGGATCGTGCACATAGGCTGGGCAACAATGCTAACAGGCCCCGTGTTTTGATAGCCAGGATTCACAACGACCGAGATAAGGAGCGCATCATGCAGCTGGCAAAGCAGCAGGCTCCCCTAATGTATCAGGGCCAACGGATACACATTTTTCCAGACTTTCCTCCCAAAGTTATTAAACAACGGCAACAGTTTGAAGACTCCAGGAAACGACTGAAAGCAGCGGGTATTCGTACAGGCTTCATCTATCCTGCCCGTATGATAGTAACTCATGACAATGTCACGTCTCGGTTTGACACCCCGGAGGAAGCGAGATCTTTCACGGACACTGTGGCCCCTCGAGAAGGTACATCAAAAGACTGATACTGGATTCAAGAGTTCTCCCCCGACACTTAAAGACTGTTATGGACAATTAGTGTGATTTCTCAGGTAACTATTTCCTACATGTATATATTGTCTTTGTCATCTTCCATGGCAGTAACTAATTGGTGTTTTTGAATTTTTGCTATATTGGAGAGGGGCTAGGCAGTGTTTTGACAGCTTAGCTTTGTACAGGGGAGTTAAGTACTGTTAGAAATCCCCCTTTAACAGTATGATAGGTGTGGGTTTTTTCCTACTTTGTTTGGGAAAGTGGGAAGGATGGGAGGGAGGGTGTTTGTACATGTTCAGTACAGCTTTTTGTTTCAGTTTCTATGTTTTGTATGGGGTTTTTTTGTCCACTGGACCTCTTCAGAGAATGATTCTTATGTTTAACTTTGTCCATAGTCACGAATAAGAACAAGGGGGTCACTATGGTGAGTTGGAATGTAAGAGGCTTGGGTCATCATATTAAAAGGGCTAAGGTTTTCACTCATTTAAAATCTTTATCTTCTGATGTAGCATTTCTACAAGAAACACACATTAGACCATCTGAACAAGCTTGATTAAAGTGTAGCTGGGCAGGGCATATATTTCAATCAACCTTCTCAAGTAAAGCACGTGGGGTTGCCATTATGATTAAAAAGAATATTCCCTTTCATCATATAAACACTATTAGTGACATTAATGGCAGATTTATTATTGTGATTGGACAGTAGTATTCTATGCATGTTACCTTGGTTAATATTTATGGCCCTAACATTGATGATGCTGGTTTTTTTCGTAAAACTTTTGATAAAATACCAGATCTTTCAACTACTAATTTGATTATTGCAGGAGATTATAATGTGGTTTTAGACTGGCATTTAGACCGATCCTCACAAAGACAGACGGATCCTACAAACTCTTCAGTAACTTTGAACAGTCTCATTTCCTCAACCAATTTAGTAGATATTTGGATATATTTAAATGGAGGCTGAGACCCTCATTAATTAATGATACAGATTTTTGTAAATATTTTTCAAGAAAAATTGAGGATTTTATGCTAACTAATGATACAGCAGACACATCTGATTCAATTTTATGGGAAACATTTAAAGTGGTTCTAAGAGGGCATATTAACTCATATGAAGCTGCACAGAAAAGACAAAGAAATTTACGACTGAAGGAAATTGATGGGAAGTTAACGCAACTAGAAATAATCTACAGACAGCATGGTAATAAACAAAAATGATAGGAAATCGTTAATTTGAAATATGAATATAATACTATCTTAACTAAGCAGGTCAGCAATCAAATGTCCCGGCTCCGGCTACGCTATTTTGAACTTGGAGACAAACCACATACATTGTTAGCTCGTCAACTTCGAGGTCAACAAAGCAGTCGCGCAATTCATAGAATTACATCATCAACTGGGGATAATCTTGCTCAACCTAAAGCCATAAATGAATGCTTTTCAAAGTATTACCAGCAACTATATAAGTCAAAGGCAAAAGGAGATACGGATTCTTGGCTTAATAATGTTTCCATCCCAAGATTAGACGACAACTCCAGGGAGATTCTGAACAAGCCGATAACTGTAGAAGAAATAATGGACTCTGTTAAAGCATTGACCAATGGGAAGGCACCCGGGCCTGATGGCTTTGGAGCTGAATTTTATAAAAAATTCTCAAGGCAAATTTCACCACTCCTGCAAAGGATGTTGTCCCATTCCTTTGTGGTAAATACACTCCCTTCAACATTATATAATGCAGATATTGCACTTTTACTCAAGCCTGGTAGGGATGATGCAAACCCGGCATCATATCGTCCAATTTCTATGCTGAATCTAGACTGTAACATTTTTACAAAAATATTGGCTAACAGATTAAACAAATGCATTGAGTCTCTTGTACACATTGATCAGACAGGATTTATCCCAAACAGATATTCATTTTTCAATACTAGAAGGGTGCTTGACATTATGTATTATAAATTTGACGTAAGTTCAAAACAAGCAGTTCTATGCTTGGATGCTGAAAAAGCTTTTGACCAGGTGGAATGGGAGTATCTATTTAAAGTATTAAACAGATTTGGCCTGGGTGATCCCTTAATTTCATGGGTCCAGCTTGCATATCTTAATCCTACTGCTTCAGTAGTTACAAATCAGGAAAAATCATCACCAATTCAGCTTGAAAGAGGCACTCGTCAAGGGTGCCCTTTATCACCATTGCTCTTTGCGCTAGCAATTGAGCCACTAGCAATTAGTATTCGAAAAAGCGCGTTAATTAGGCCTGTTTCGATTGGGGGTGGGGGGGTGGGGGTGGAACACAAGACATCACTTTATGCTGACGATATAGCTATTTTTGTGTCCGACCCTGAACAGTCTGTTCCCTTTTGGAGCTGTATCAGGATACACTATAAACTGGCAGAAAAGCGATCTAGTGGCATTTGGAGCTCACCTGGACCCTGCTTTTGTGACTTCAACTCCGTTCAATATTTCAAACACAGTCAAATATCTAGGAATAAAAATTACAAAAAATCCAAATTCACTTTTATAAACATAATTTCCTGGAAAGATTAAATGATTTGAAAAAGAATATAGAGAACTGGAGAACATTACCACTTATTGGCAGAGTAAATACAATAAAAATGGTCTCTTTACCTAGGTTTATTTATTTATATAAAATATTCCAATATGTATACCAAGGTCCTTTTTTAAACAAATTGATTCTACTATTTTACCATTCATCTGGGGTTACAAAGCACATAGAATATCTAAACAGCATATTCAGAAGCCAAAGGATTGTGGAGGCCTAGGTCTACCTTGTTTTTTGTATTATTATTGGGCTGCTAATATTAGGGCAATGACATATTGGCAATTAAGTCAAGCTCAGGAAACAGTAGCTGAGACTCCCTCTTGGTTTGTAATTGAGAATAGTTTAACCTCAAAAACATCTCTCCGTGCAATCTTATTTTCAGCCCCTAGACCATCTGCAGCTTGCAAGGGAGAACACTTTATTCTATCCAACTGTCAAAAAATGTGGTTACAAATTAGGACATTTTGTGAACTATCAAACACTTCTGTGCATGCTCCAATATGGCATAATCATGCCTTTCCTCCTTCATTTAAAGACTCAGTCTTTAAAGAATGACATCGTAAAGGTATAACATCTATAAAGGATCTTTACATCAACAAGCAACTTTGCTCTTTTGATCAATTACGAACTAAATTTACCTTACCCAATACACATTTTTTTTTCGCTTTTTGCAGTTAAGGAATTATATAAGACTAAACTTTCCGTCGTTTAACTCTTTACCGAATGACAAACCTTTGTCTAAACTCTTACTAGGTCCCCCAGATGCTAAAGGTCTGATTTCATCGTTGGTAAAATTCTTCTTACAAAAGATTGCTCAACCTGCAGTTAAGATCAAACAAATGTGGGAGGAGGATCTAAATATTGTAATTGAGGATGACAGGTGGAAATTATCAATAAAAACAATTTATCAGTGCTCTATCAATGCCAGACTTCAGTTGATACAATTTAAAGTATTACACAGGTTGCATTACTCGAAGGCAAAGCTACATAACATTTTTCCTCAAACCTCACCCCTCTGCGATAGATGCAAGGCAGCTCACTGCACATTAGCGCATCAATTTTGGCTTTGTCCATTACTCCAAGGCTTCTGGTGTTCTATCTTCAGATGGTACTCAAATGTACTGAATGTAAATATCGATCCTGATCCTCAGACTGCTTTGCTCGGCTACTCCAGCACTTTGGAAAATTTGGGTCATAATTCAGCCACAATTATTTCCTATGGCATGGTCGTCGCAAAGAGATGCATTCTAAAAGTGTGGAAATCAGACTCTCCACCACAATTTGAGATTTGGCTCAGGGAATTTGTTGGGATTTTACACATTGAAAAGTTGAGATATGAGGTCTCAGGAAATTCTCAGAAATTTCAGGCTGTATGGGGACCAATATTAAGATATCTGAAGCTGTAGTTGATCCCTAATATCTATAATTTACGTGGACAATGTAAGATTAGGTGGACATTCACAGATTGTTAAACAACTTTATAACCCCTTTATGAGTCTGTTTTGTTCTGATCTGTTTAATTTATTTATTTATTTATTTTTGTTTCGTTTGGATCTGTGTATTGTTTTTTCCTAATATTTTTCAAAACTACTTGAAGGAATATTATTTGTTCTTAAGGCACCTTGATATTTAATTGTATGGATTCTAATTAAGCAATATTTGTCTCTGCACTCCTACTGTGATGTTGTAATTTGCCTTGTTACAGTAAAAAAAAACTCAATAAATATATATATTAAAACAAAACAAAAAGTGGATAGTTGATGGTCTCTGATTGTGGCAGAGAGGTGAGCGCAGCGCACCTGATTCCAATCAGGTGCTTAATCACCTCTCTACCCATAAAGGGGGAGCCGCCCAGGGACAAAGGTTGGCAGGTGGAGGAGATGCACAGACACTGGAGAAATGTTTGAAAGAGGCTGTGGCTGTGTGCAGTTTTGAGTTGGTTTTACTCTCATTTAATTTAATGAAGTATGGTGTTTTGGAAGTCCTTCTCTGTGGGAGAACCTGAGGGTGGCAAACAGGACTACCACAATGGTTTTCTGACCTGGGGAAGACATGACGCCCAGATACATTTATGGGAAGAAAAGTAGTTGGTGATGCAATACGATGAGTTAAATAATGTTCTGCTGGTAAGCCTTGTGTGCTCTATCCATGCGGATGTTGCGATGACACAAAGCTCCTACCTCAGCATTTTTGCACACTTGAATGGAAACTGAGTTCACTGTTTGGAGTCTCTCTGCAATAGACGACTACAATGCAGCAGATGAGACCATTTTAGACTGCTTTTAAAAACCTTTTCAATACAATTATGGTTGATTTGGAGTGTCTTTAAATATATTTTAGCACAAGTGATTGAGGAACATAAAAGCCAGTTGGGATTGTTTCTTACAAAGCTGTCAGACCTCTGATGCACCACACATTTTCAGTGAGAATAGGCAAAACAATGTCCGCTCATATTGTTATGGCTGATCTCTGAATGAGCAGAGAACAGCAAGCAGAGCAGATTTCCATGCTTTTTAAAGTGACATGCATTTTGGCTTGAACTTCCGTGATAACAAGCTCACCCTCTAATTGTCGGGCTGAAGGTAAAAACATTTGCGTTTAAACTAATGAGGCAACAATTTGTCACATCTCTAAAGGAATGAACAGATTCTTCTCAATCCATGAAAGATTCATCATAGCGCCGCTATTATTGTCAGCACTTTTTTTTTCTCTTAAAGATAATGGTTTGAAAGAAGATCCTTCTCCTGCTCGCTTCAAAGCTGCATACAGATTTGTGACAGGAGTTTACGGCGATCTCCTCAGCTGTCACCTCTCCCTGCTTTGAAAAGACCATTTTAAACTGTTGATGAAATAATGGATGCCACGTGAAAGAACATCCTGCAAAAATCCTGTGTCCCCATTTATCACTCTTAATCATTTCCTGCAGATTTCTCAAGACCACATTTATTGAATGCATCTATCTTTCTCTTGTTGAGGCTGCGGACAGAGATGGATTGCCTCTTCCAACACATTTAAGGACTTTTAAGGCCAAATGGCACGCAGCTGACATTCTTTAATTCTTTTAAATCTGAACTGATGCTTTGTCTCAAGAACCTTCAATCTGTTTTGAATTTCCAACCTGTTGATTTACTCAAAGGGTGGCACACCCAAAGCATCACATTCATAATGTATCAGGATAGTGGTAACTTGATTTATAAATTTGTGTTGGAACATGCACCAATAATGCAAAATCTAAATAAAAACATTGATATCACTGCCTGGTTTGGCTGCAGAAAAAGGAAGGGAGAGTTTAGATTAGCACAAGACTGAAAACAGGTGTAACTGGCTCTTCTGCTGCAGATCAAAGGAAACTGAATCTAAACAGAATCTCTGCAGTTTACTAAACCACGAGCTTATTCAAATTTACAGAAATGCTGATGGTTGGTGTAAAAGTTGAGGCGGAAGGAATCGAGTGGGACGGGCAGATAAGAACAGATTACATCCAGATTAAAGAGCATTGTCCTCGCTATCACTGTTGTAACTTCAGCTAACTTCCAGATTATACTGCAGTCAAACTGAGAATGGTCTAGTTTAAAATGTCTTGAGCTGCAGCTCTCCCTCCCACAGACTAAACGCCTCCTGCTGCGTGCGCCCTGTCAGAGGTCAGCGCCCTCATTAGACGCTGCAGAGGATGACGTTTTGAGCCTCCTTTAACTGAATTAGAATATCTTTGAAAAGTGTGTGTGTGCGTGTGTGCGTGCGTGTGCACGCATTGGGAAGTGCTCCGCTGCCATTTGCCACAGTGCTACTCCTGCTAATGCTGCGGCGAAACTCTTTCCTGTTTTGCCTGCAGTACCATTTCACTGTGTAATCACCTAACTCATGAAAATTGCAGAGGTGGTGAATAATTTAAAGTCGCTGCGTTAAAAATTACGTGTTGCACAGTGTCATAACAATGGCGGTCCTGACATGGGGAAAGGAGATGGCGGAGTAGATAAAAAGAAATCCGAGTGATACATTTTTCTTTGTCGCTCATTTATAGTGCTCGCATTACATATTCCTCTGTTTCCAATATTTCTTTATTGTTACTCCGGGGCATGGTTAAATTGAGATGAGGAGAGTGCGCTTGGCAGCAGAGGAGGGGAATGTGCTGTACCTATGGTGCTATCCATTTTAATCTGCCATGTATCTGAGCACATGTTGTGCACCGAGAAATGAAATGCAAAATGTTTCATGAAGGACTCAAAGTACAACAGATTGCAGTCTGAAGCAGAACTGTTTGCCCTGACAAGCTGTACAGACGAGAAAGAAAAAAAAAAAAAAAAGAAAGGAAAAAAAAAAACACAAGCAAGGCACTTGGATGAAGACCTGCACTGATTTTATTCGATTCGCTTCAATCATGAAACCCCGACTCTCCGAGGTGGGGTCTCGTCAGGCTCTTTAGAAACAAAAAGCCTCCGAGTATTAAGAAAATACTTTGTCAGGATGAGAGTAAACACTGTCATTTGTGCTGATGTATTTCTGTTGCGTGTAAACTGAGCGGGTAAGGATTGATTTTACAGCAGTACACGTAACGGGCATGATGTGTTCTAGCACATATGAAAACCAGCCGGGCGTTCCCGAATGAAAACGTTATTAGAGGGATGTGTGTATTTATGGGGCTGCAGACAGATGGGTCACAGTTAAAAAGCACCAGAGTCTGGATGTCTTCCACTTTAGATACCGGCCTGACTGATGAGTATCTGTATAGATTCCCTCGAAAGTGGCTCTCTTTCATGAAGCTCTTCTCATCTAATATCAAGAAGTGATGATATCAAACCTTCAAGAAGGTACTGGAAGTTTTGAAGGCTCACGGTCTGAGGCCCCGTGGGAATGGAAACGTTTGCAAGTGAAAATGAAAAACTTTCACTGAGTTTTGGGTGACGGTTTTCAGGACGGCAGCACTTGAGCTGCTGAAAATGCAACTTTTCGGGGAAAAAAATGCTCCGTCTCCGTGGAAAAGGGGGAAAACGCAACTTTCTGAAACGCCGCTATATAGTTGGTCAGTAACAACAACGTTTCTGAAGTGTCATCATGACTCCCAGTTTATATTCTCCTGAGACTTAGTAGTTTTATAGTCACAATTGAAATGTTTAAATATTGTCAATATCAACTTTTAATACATTTAATTTCTATAGATTTTTTCTTGTTTTATTTATTGAGTTTCTTTTTCTGATGAGCTTGCATGTTCACCATGCGAACATACATAGATAGATAGATAGATAGATAGATATTCGGACCCCAAGGTATTTTGATAATGTTGCACTCAAGCATGTGAGTTTACTCTGTAAAGACCTGCTCACCTGTTCATGAGTAAATCTTTACACAATCTGGTACATACATACACATCCACACACACCCTCAATGTGTCCTGTCAGTAGATCAGCTTCCACCGTATGTGTGCGCAACAGTACATTTGGGCCCATTTTCAAACCGTCACAAGATCAGCTCATAAATTATTTATTGTGAGAGTCTATCGAAAGCCTGACATCAACTAAACCTTTCTACTTACTCTGCATGTGCATGATCTGAGCGTTAAGAGGAAGAGTTTGACTCGCAGTGTTTGAGAGATGACAGCTCTCCTTTACTTACATCTTTGAATATATTTTTAATGCCTTCTGTCCAGTACGAGAAAGACACATATCTCTCCTGGCAATAAAAGTAAAATAGAAGATCATGCATAGACCTTATGTAAACCACATTTTTTTTAAGCCTTTCAGTCCGACCGATTTGTCAGACCAGTAGGAAATTTCATCGCCTGTATAAGTGCCTCAAATACACAGATGATGATTTTCTTTTAAAATCCCTTTCATAACAAGACCTTAATAAAAACTAACCAAATGTATTATTGGTGAGGTAATACTTGCATTAAATTGAAAACCTGCATATTTGCTCTCCCCACCCAATTGTGTTTGGTTTCATATGAAACTACAAATACAATTTGTGTAGCACAATTACTTGAAACTAACGCGTGTATTTTGTTGTCATTTACATTTTAGAGTGACATCTTCTTGTCAACATTAGATTTCATAATTACACTGTCATAGTCCTAAAGAGGCGCAATACAGTATTGATACCCACTAGTGCTGAACTCATTTTAGTTCAGGGGCCACATATAGCCACATTTCCTCTTGAGTGGGTTCATCTGGTAAAGGAATTGTAGCTTTTACATATATGTGATAGAAATGTCTACAATTTCACAAAACAAAACAATGACTCCAATCTCAATATAAAGCCAATTTTAGTGGTACTTTCTGGAGCAAAATATAGTGAAATGTCAAAGAAAATCTCTTATTGTTGTTGCGTTATGGATGTTTTTACCAAAGTCACTGTGAGAGCATGGCTTTGAAGCTCGTTTGTTAGCAACGGGGGAGCGAGTTGTCATGGCGCCACCACTGCTAACTCGGCTCAGGTCTCAGTAGCCGTGGTTACATGAACTAAAAGTAACGTTATTAAATGCTGACCCAATTAAATCATATAAACTCTTCAATCTGAATGTATTGGAACCATCTGATAGAAATTACGATCGGTCGTAGGGGGTGGTTTTTGTTCTGATTATAGTCCAGGTAAATGGGACATTGAGTTACTTTCTACAGGCGGAACTTTGTGTGCAAGTAAAGTGGGTAAAGTCGGATGTGGGAGTCTGTGCACATGTCACAAACATCAAACGTCACAGTACAAAGCAGTATGAGATTGTTTCACTGAAATGTATCGGGTCACATCTTAATGCATATAAACCGGCACAACATTCTGATTACTTTATCCAGTGATCATGTAAATAACTGAGCGTTCTTCAGAGGATTGCAGTGTACAACGTCATTAATCGATGTCCTTTGCTGTAGTTTTCAGGTTGGTCTCAGTTGATCCGGACCGGATCGGACTGGACCACCCCATCCTGTAGTTCAACCCTGCTGCAGCTCATCTTTGTAATGAACTCTCAATTCTGAGCACATCCCCTCTGTCCTCGCCTCTGCTCAGCAGCTCGCTGTGGGATTGACTTTAAGATTTTATTGTTTGCCCACAAATCTCCCCACAGTTTATCTTCGTGATCGACTGAAGTTTGTTGTCCCTTTGAGGTCATTCAGGCCCTTGAATCAACAGCTCCTGGTCATCTTAAAAAAGAATCAAGGTTGGGTCCACTTCACTGCCTGTTTTTAAATCAACTCTTAAGACAAAAACGTACTTATTTCACTCAGTATCAGTTCTACTTCTGACCTCATGTGAGTTAACTTATGGAGCGTCATATGCATGCAAATGACACCCCAACTTCACAAAACAGTGTCAGCGGATGACCACACTCAGTTTTCTGCATCTGTTGATGTATGGATGAAATAAATGAGTTTTGTGACATTGAGGTGTACAATATCAGTGTAAAAGCCTTTTGGGATCCACAGAAAGTAAAACACTGAACCTTTTTCACAAGTTTGATGCTGTCAGTTTACACAAATGATACACGAAGGCTACGTGTTGTCGCAAACCACCTCTGCACAGCCTTTATCTATTCTATTCATTCAACACAGCACATAACAGAAGGGGATGTAAGACCACCACGAGAGCTGTGATTAGTCTGCTCTGCTACATCATGGGGCATGTTAAGAAGATCCTCGTGATCCAGGTGATCGTGTAGTAAAAGGGTTAGGGTTATATTAAAGAGTGAACAGCACACATTACCCAGGGGCAGGACCAGGGCAAAGAATTCTGGTTGCAGGTGCCGTCCTCAATGCTCCGATAATAAGGACAAAACCGTGTACGAAGCTAGCTTGTAGCTCGCTGCTACAGTCTGCTGGCTTGCACCCAAAGCAAAAATTTGCAGCGTCACTGATAATCTTTGTGCCAAAGTGCTCATTATGATAGGAAAATAGACACGACCAATGACTTTTCATGCGGTTTCCTGACCGATCCTGCTATGCCTCTAGCCTCAGAGAAATGAGTGCTGAAAATGAGTTTAAACTGCACCACTGCTGCAGTCGGGGGCGTCTTTTCTGATGGTTCCTGCTCCTGTGTGAGCGCCCGGTGGTCAGCAGGTATAAAGGTGTTTAACTTTGCAGAATCAGAAGACAAAACGTTCAGTCTGCTCGTCATCACCTGGAAGTCTTTGCCGTCTCCTCCCAGCATGTGAACCCCGCAGATATGTCGTCCTCCATATCTCTCCCGCTTTAATCAGCATAACAAGTGGTCAATAATCAAATCTGAGTTATCCAATGAAACAGTGACCTTTTAATGTTTCTGGCTGTGGTTCGTTATTGTTGTTTTTTCTAACATGTCTGTGTCATTGAGAGGTTCAGAGGGAAAACTGAGCACTTGTGGCTTTGATCCAGTCACTGAGCCAGGAGTTGTAAATGCCATCACATTAACGATGCCTCGGGGGGGATCGACAGCCCCCTGCATCTCTCGAGCTGCATGTTTGTTAAACACGGCGAGTCCACATCGCCTTCTCACTGCCTCGTTGTCACAGACACAGCATCGCTTTTAATTACTGCGAAGAACTTCATGAATCAGACTTTTTTTGTATTTTCCTGCTCAAATGTAGTATTTTCAACAACTGCTCTCAGGATCTACATCTCGTTCTGGGTTTTTCATGCTTTTCGTCACTTCATATCGAAAATCTCAACATGTGTGTGCAGATCGTTATCTCCTCAGACTAATGCAGAGACTTGGAGTAGATTAAGATATGTGAACATGTTGCAACATGTTGGTAATAGCTTAATTTACCTCATTTACCTGTTTTATACAGTTTAAGATCGCACTGTGCTTCAGGTCACCGCTACACAACTGGGCCAACCACGATCAGTCTAATGCAGGGGTGCCAACATAAGGCCCGTGGACCCAAAACCGCAAGTGCCTATAATCCGGCCTGCAAAACCACCAAACTAATTGTAAAAACTTTAAAGAAAACATGTATTTTTTTTTTTTTATTTCATAAGAGCGGCAGAGACGGCATAACATTGACGATCAAGCTGAGATATCAGTGGAGGCCAACTAGATAAGCCATGCTACCAAGATGAGTTTGTATAAACATGCAACAGCTATAGGAGAAGTGTTTTAGACATTAGACAAACTGATGATTTGATTTAGACAAGCTATATTTTGCACCGGAAAGTTTCATCATTTTCAAGTGAAATTGTTTGTTTTTCATCACATATCCTCTGGACCACAACAAACAAAAACTTCAAAGTTTAAATGTAAAGGTGATTACGGAGCGATTTTTTTTACTGGTCCACCTCACTTCAGGTGACATTTGAGTGTATGTGGCCCA
The DNA here is from genome assembly GCF_963422515.1 of Blennius ocellaris. Classification (NCBI taxonomy): domain Eukaryota; kingdom Metazoa; phylum Chordata; class Actinopteri; order Blenniiformes; family Blenniidae; genus Blennius; species Blennius ocellaris. Next base: position 22,127,082 of record NC_137652.1, read on the forward strand.
AGAACAAAGAATGTGAAACCTAGGAATCGGATAGGTTGGTGGAGGAAGTTATTGAAGCAAATACTCAAAACTTCGGAAGAATAGAGAAAAACATAATGTAAGAAATGATGTGTCACCAATGGGAAATAATTCAAATCTGTATCTTTGCTGAAGGTTACTATAAACTAAAAATTGGACAGAATCACGTCTTCATCTTAATCTAGTTGCATTAACTCTTCCCAGTATTTCACGTGATATAGTGGACACACCTGATATCCTATATTCATGAAGGCAAATTTGTGATCATGCATGTGTTTTTTGTGTGTCTATCAGATTTGAGTTGGGCTAACAGATCAGCTTTACACCATATCAAAGTTTAGGCAAACCTTTGGTAGATCAGGCCCTGACAGAGCAAAACACAATCATTGGATGTCTTTTATTTTGTCGACTTGAGAAGTGACCGTGAAGAAACATTTAATCCAACCAGGAGAGTTGGTATATTACTCAATTAATCTATGTGTGAGGTGTTGATTTGTTCATCAAATTTTACACACATACACAGTAATTATAGTGTTTTAGTCACCTTCTCTGCCTTTTGTCTCATTGATAGATGGCAGAGCAACGTGACTCTGTTGCCCACATTATCAAGATAAATAGTTGCTATCAGATCATATAAATGAATAAAATGAATGTAGTTACATTATAGATGTCTTTTAATGAATAGTTACTCCTTGGTAGCATTCGACTGTTTCATGGCGTCCGCCTCTTTCCCGGCAGCGGCTTCGAGCCCTCGGCTGCACAAACGTGATGTGTTGGCTGTGCAGCCGCTCCGCTGATGTATCCCAATCCAACAGAAATGACAGATTGACTGTTTTGCCCACTAAAGCCCTTTTATAAAGCTATAGATTGCCGAGCAGAACGTCCGCCAAAACCACAACTCTCCCCAATAAATCTAAAACGCTGACAGGGTGTCTATTTAGTCATAAATATGCATAGTGGACTCAATTACTCAGTGTGTTGTTCGCGCAGCCGTCTGGGCCGTAGTTCACTGTGAGCCCCCTTTCAGTAACAAGCCCCGTTATTTATTTGAGTCAGGTGGAGGAATCCGGGGTGCCGGGGTAATTGTCACCAGTTTTGGAATGATTTGTTTGTGCTACAGTTTCGGGGCAGTAATGGCTTGTGCCACTTTGGTGATTGAAAACAATCGATTGTTGTTCATACAGAAGCACAGGACGGCGACTTTTACAGCATGAAACCTCTGAATCTTCCAGACTCCTGTTTTATTTTTACCCTCTCCCTTGAAACTTTGAGGAAAGTGCTGCAATAGAAATCCCCGGAGCACCTGCCTGCATCTTGATAGAACAGATGTGTCCTAATATCCAGGCCAGCTTATTTCTAGTAATTATGGCCACTATATCAGATATGGTGAGAGTGGTAGACGCTGGGATTTTATTAAGAACGTGTCTCAGATGTTTAACGAGAGCTGGGGAGGTGTATTTCAGTAGTTTTATCAGAAGCAGGAATGGAAATCTTATTTTAACTACACATTTTAAGAATTTCAGGCAACAGAGATTTCATTGAAAGAGGTGAGAAACATCGACATTAGAAATAATGGAACATACCTCTAAACTAATATATGAGCTGTATTCACCTATACACACAGGTTTGCTCTCAAACACACTTGTGTATGGATGTTCATCACCTTGTCTGTTCCTGTGCAAAACAGTGAACCCAAAGTTTTTCCTAATACTGTACGAGCAGCTCGCGTAGCAGCTGTTTTAAGGGAAAACGCATCATTGTGTTTCAGGAAAGTTTCACATTTGCATGTCAAAGTTTTGAAGATGATGTCTGTTTACCTGGAAACAGCAAACACTGAAAATTATGTAGTTTTCATAAAAGGCTACTAGTAGGTAACGTTTATTTTTGTATTTATACCACACATACACACATGTGCAGAGAAGAATAAGCTATAACCATTAACAATGTTGAGTAAACAGACATTGGTATGGGCAGAAAATGATGTTGGATGACTATTATGGGTGACTCTTAATTATAAAACTGCCATGTCCCTGGTGAATATGGACGGAAAGTCATGACACTCTGGAGGAAACATTGTCCATCTACCTGCACTTACGCCGAAGAACAAATTACTACGGCTCTGGTAAAGCCTTTTTTGAAAACTTCCACTTTGGAATAACATTTTTAAAAAGTTACTTTTTCCTCCGTGTCCACAGAAACAGATTCTGAGCATTTTCAAAAATATTCCACTGCATTTTCAGTGGCTCTGAGCATGATTACCATGTAAAAAGTAAAAATGCAACAAAAGTGCCATGTTCACTTGAAAACTTTGTGTAACCAGGGCCTAATGCTGGTAAAAAAAAAAAAAAAAAGAAAAGAAAAGAAAAGTTGGTCGCTCCTCAGGATACAATATTTCTGCAAGGTAACATCATATGGCTCTACTGCCAATGCTTAGTAGCTCGTCTTCAGCGCTGCATCTTTCTCAGTTTTGAGCATTGTTGTAATCTGTTGGTCATTTTATGCCCTTAGTGTTGTGTTATAATCTTTATTCCCACTATAGAATAGAACGTAGGAATATAAAATAGGAACTGCAACTGATTTTTGTTAATAACAACTAAGCAACAGAATGTGCTATATCAGTGAAAGCCATTTGGGCAATTTCTGATATGACCCCATTTTAAAAGTGGGTAAACAACCTTCCTTCATTGTTTCCCAGTGAACTGTGGAGACTTCACACATGCATCATAAACGCGGTGAGATTTTGTCGCCTCTCCTTGTCATTATTCAGTGACATCTCGCATCAGGGAACGGATGCTAATAGCTGCAGAGAAGTAAGACAGACTTGCTTATTAGGCATGCTCAGACTGATGCAAAAAGACCACCCACTGTCTTGCAATTATTCCTCGGTCTCTGCCTCAAATTGCAGTTTAATTGAACTTTTCAAAATCATACCAATGCAAACTATTTCTCGGGTCAAAGTTGACTGAGTGGCGAAGGGCGCTGGAACTTAAAGACATCATTAGCACGGCTCTGCTCATAATTATCCTCTTAGGCCCGTGGCTCTGCTCAGATGTGAGGTCAATTACAAATATACTTATTTGCATGGAGGTGCGTGTTGGCAGGAGGTGCGCAATTTCTTCCTCATGAGAAAATTAATCAGTTATCTGCCAAGTGCAGGAAATACTCCAAAAGATGTGTCCCCACAATAATATACAAATCGTTCCTCCTCCATACGATGATATCCAAGCTTTGGTTAATGGTGAAGTAGATTATGTGCATTATTAGGAGGTGGAATCACAATATTCCTATACAGTTATGCAAACGCCAATTTCCAGGTTACAAAAATAGATTGTGTCTGGAATAAGCAGCCTTGGAATAAATATCGAAAGCACCTTTTAATACTAATCAATTGCAGATGTAAATGTATTTAACATTTATTTTAGATGAATTAATTAAGACATGGCAATATTTACTAATGCTGCAACAAGTAAATTTCTCCACTGTGAGATTAATAAAGGCGATCTTATCTCATGTGGGTGTCTATTACGAAGCTGATAAATTGTTTTTAACAGCAAGTTAATGCTAATTAGATCATAATAATTAAAAAAGAAATCGAAGGGCTTTCTGAAATGAGGCACAGTAGGGCCTCGTGAATGAGTTTTCAAAATTAATATTGTACATAAGAAAATAACAAAAAGCATGAATAAAACATTTCCTTGAAACTACAGCAAACCTGAAAAAACATGTTAGAAACCATAAATTCAACGTGTTTATGAAGAGGAAGTCATTGCGAACAAGTTGCAGGTTTGTCAATGTTACTGGAGCACAATCCAAAAACCAGAAAAACCATGTAAAAAAGTGTGATTGCTATTCTGGTAAAAGCAATATATATAAGATCAGGTTTTTGTTTATGCCTAAGGCCCACATTTACATGAACTTTTTCAAGTGAAAAGGGAAAATGTTTTCAGCATTTATGTCCTCTTCCATGTAAACAGACATCACTCTGGAAACGTTGCAGTGTAAATGCTAAACCTTTTTGAAATGAAAGCTTATCATGTAAACGGGGCCTCAGAGGTTTTAAAAAGAAAAAGCCCCATCCTTTCTCTAGAAACAAAAGGGAATGTATCATAAAAGAATAGAATCCACAACGGCTTCTCACAAGACAGTAACAAAACCAAAGTCCAAACTATTAACCCCGGAAGGAAATTTCTGGCAACAGCCTGGCTTTAAATATAGTTGTAATTTACAACAAAGAGAATATTAAATATATCTAGTCAGTAGACATTAACGTCTGATGGAATAAAAAGTATTTTCTCATAGAAGAGCGCTTGATGTTACAGACTTGGTGTGTGTGTGTGTGTGTGTGTGTGTGTGTCCGTGCGTGCGTCTACTCCTGGATACTCCTCCCCTGCAAGCAATCATCTCGTCAGTCTGGAGCCTCATTACCAGGTTCCTCAGCCACTCGTCACTTCTCCCACTGTGGTAAAGAGTGTGCATTGAAGGACACTTCTAGATGAATGCATGTTGTAGCCTTGCCAAGTTTTGTTTGAAATTGACTTTTACCTCCTCGCCATGATTGCTTTGGATTCCTTCTGCAAACCCAAGTAGAGTCTGCATTTCTGATAATGAGCAATTGACAAAGAGGTCTAACATTTGACGGCCGCAGGAAGGAAAGATCGCCTATGGTACTCTGTTAGTTTATCAGTCACTCATAACACCAAAATAACTTACAAAGAAAACCTTGTATATATGCAAGTGCAAACAGAAAGATATTGAACAGAACACAGGTAGGGAGCAGCATCATCATCAGATAAAAACTAGGAAACCTAAATTGTAGCACGGTGCACAGGATTCAGGCTTTCACTGGGGAGCGACATATAAAACTTTGGGAAGTCTTGTTTCTGATTCCCATTAAACATAAAATGAATCCACTGGATCCTCACGGGTTCAGACGAAGGTATTAAAAATCCCGTCCTCGATCATCCTTGTTGATACAACTAATAACTGTGCATCTGGCGTGTTTTGCTCGTGTCTTCCTACCGCTGAAGGTAAACACCTCCAGCTGCATCACATAGGCGATCATCACGAGGTGAAAAAAACAGCCCAGAGCGTGCTGCTTTTTGGCGGGCCAAACGGAGTGTCTATCTGGATTGGAGTTGGCTAAAGACCTTGGTGATGATACCAAGGGTTTGCTTTCTGATTCACTCATTCACTTCTGGAGTGACATTTCCTGGTACGGGGACAATTATTACTGTAGGAAAACCATTACAAAGTACATTTTGCATGATGTGGCCCCTTTAATGGATTTTGGCACCAAACACTGAAGCTACACAATTGATGAAACTGCAGGGAACAGTGACTCACTGCTGCCACCAAGTGCACAAATCTGGTATTGATTGTAACTATGATTTAAAATCAAGAAGCTCTTTGCTGTGATTGCTCTTTGGTGTATTTATCACTTGCCACCACCGGTGGCCGTGTTTAACTGCATTTTCAGTCTATATTCATGCAGGGAAACCATCACTGTGCCAATTTCTTTTCAACCACTTATTGAAGAGCACCAGTATATTTAAAAGACATCTTGCAAAGCTTTGACTTTTGTGTTTTTTCAAGCTAAATCAACCAGACTTAATACCTCCTTCCACCACAAGATGGTCATTCTACGAATCTTCCTACACATTAAAGCATGAGGAGGAAATTCAATGAGCACGGAAGCTATGGTTAACACAATTCACTGAGAACAGCAACTTGTGAAGCTTCATCTTTAGAAATTAGCTCGTGTTTACTCAAGCGATTTTTTTCCCTGCGAGATGTGATCACTCTATTCACCCTAAAAGTGCAACATTGTTTGCAGTGTCGTGGTTCTCCGCATGTTCATGAATAAGTCATTCCAGGCACAACCGCTGAGGTAAACAAATCAGCCAGATGAGCTCCAACCGCAACGCGACAATCGTACAGATTGTTCATTTCTAGTCTCCCGACTCCTGATGGGAGGCGACACCGCGCTTTGCTTTCCCTCTGAAGGTCGCAGGCACTTTGAACACCCAGCACACTGGCCTGAAAATGAGATTCATTAATAATTATCGTCGCCTCACTCCAAGGATACTAGTAATGTTCTTGAGCAGCAAACATTAATATTTCAGCTTCGTAAGGAAAGCTTTTAAAGCAGTCACTCCTTTGGACCTTTATAATGGATTAGAAATAATCTTGTTCCCTCTCTTTACCTGCCTTTCCAAACCTTCACCCCCGTCTTCTGCTTTGGGTTGATTGGAGAGCTCAAAACGTCAGCAGGAGACTGTGGTGACAGCCCCCTTCCAAAAATGAACCCCCACCCGTTCCACGCCTCTGTTCTCTCCCGGGGAGTGAAGACGGAACAAAAAAAGAAAGGCCTGATGAATGTGAGCTAATTGCTTATCTGTGGATGGACGAACGTGTTGAGTTAACAGCAGGTGGATTCGGTTTCGGCTCCTAAAGTTAAAAACGCGGCTGATTATGTGTTCAATCAGCAGTACTTTGTGGAGGAATCACTTTGGCCTGCAGGATGTTGAAATGGGGGCGGGCGGGGGGGGTTTCTAAGAAGGCACAGAGGACCTGAGTGCTACTAGTGAGAGCTGCCTTTGTATGGGGAAATATGCACATTTCCCAAACAGTATGAATGAAGACATTGTGCACTGAAATGCCTCCTTCAGTCGACACAGAAGTCCCTCCTCCTTCTTCTGTTGTTTACTGACAATTACACTTTCAATGAGGCAAACCGCTTCATTGGTCTTTTAGTTATATTACCCCCCCCTCCAAAAAAAGCCCTCACCAATTTGTTGCGTTCGTGTTTGCTCTTAGTGAATTAAGAAGACTCAAATAAGGTTGGATACTTGGCCCTAGAAGTGCCATTGGGAACTGGGCAGTGGGGCATAAAGTGCTCTAAGATAAAGTCCAGTGTGAGGAGAATGAATAAGAGCCACTCTTTGTTAACAAGTAATCTCCACAGAGAAGAGAACTCAAATTGGCGGACAGAAAAAGCTCCTCGCAGTATGTTCTGCACAGCTCCTCTGACAATGCTGAGCTGCCTGTACATGACAAGAGTCAGGAGAGTGCAAGTCACTGAAAAATATTACGTTGTGATAATCAGTAGTTGCTCATTTAGTGAGTTGGTTTTCCATGACTACACGTGTGTTAATAATATGAAAATAGCTCAGGCTAATTATAATCACTTACTTTAATTGGAGCTCGGTGGAATGGCAACACAGTGCTAAATATCTGAACAACAGCTTTGATGAATGCTCTTTTTGAAATGATCAAGTGGCAGAACCAAGAAAGACGCCAGCTCTACACAACTGCTGTCACCAATAATGAAAGTAATAGATAACAAGTCCATTGAAAATTCCAGTAATAGTACTAAGGTACTACAGCTCCATTTACAATTTCAAGTTAAGATGGAACACTTTCGTTATGTTTTGGGGTTCATGTAACATGACAGCGGTACTCAGAGACACTGAAAATGCAACTTTTTGAAAATGCTCCAATTCAACTCCATGAAAAACATAACTTTTCCAAAACATAATTTTCACAATATTGCCGTGTCGATGTAAAACCTTTCGGATGCATTTTCACTTGAAACATCGTCCGAATATCATACAGTAACCCATTAGTTTTAGATTACTCCAGATAATTGTGGCATTACTTTGACACGTTATGTTTTTTCCAACAGTGAGTCGGAGCCATGTTTGAGATTGTGATTACTCTGAAGCAGCTACCTTCATGTGGGAGATTTCCTCACTGCCGTATTTTGGCACCTCATAGCCATCAAAATAGATCATCCAATTACTGCTTTTCAAACGGCGTGACAATACCGTGTGACAATTTGAGACACTGCAGGATACATGATTCAGGATTTGGAAATTGAATCCTAACTAACGGCTGCTTTTTGTCCCCGCTGGCAGCCTTTTTGGTTTGTGATTTGGGCCGCATCTCGTATCTCACAGACTTGCATTGTTATGGGTGGACGGTTCTGCAATTAATGGCAGTCTAAGGCACAAACATGACAAAAAATGGTGGAAATTGAAAGCCGGTGAACTCCGATATTGCACTCACTCTCCTCCAGCTCATAGCGAGCTGATTGCTGCTGACCCCACGTCTGCTCTCTGCCGTGGATGAATACCAATAACCTGTATGTTACTGGGGAGCTTATTTATCTGGAGTAACTTCCTCTTCTGAGGTGAACATGGGGAATATAAAAGAGCCATTTACTTAATCCCCTCCACCCCACCCTCCTCTTCCTCACTTCTTGTTTTTGACTTCCTGTCTGCTTTTCAGCTTCAGCTTGCTCTCCGACAAAAAAGCTTTGTTTCCACATTTATTGGCCTCTTTTTGTCTCTGGCTCTTCTGTTAGAAACAGGAATGTTTGGATTGTGTAAAAGAGCAAAAAAAACCAACCCATCTCAGTTTGTTCCAACTCTTGTTTGTGATAATGCTGAGAAATGGACTGAGGGGTAACCCCGGGAGCTGAGCAAGGGAGGAGGCACAATACAGTAAAATTTGTGGAAAAAGATTTTATGAGTCAGAGTCGTAGTTCACTTGAATAACTGAAATAGAAAGAGACTGTGTCTTTGAGAATGGAAAATGTCATACGAGGGCTAAAAGTATGGGGGTTACATTTTTATGTATGAGGAGAAGCAAAAGAAGCTCCAGACTGCAGTGTGTTTTGATCCTTGAAAAATTGTATAATGTGTGAAAATGTATCATTGTAATAGAAGCCTGGACTTGGAGAAGGGGGATGGATAGAAAGATCTTACTCTTGATTTTCATTCAAGAAATTGCTATTAGGTTGGATTGCTATTACGGGTAACTGTCAACTATAAAACCAGGAGAATGGACTGGGAGTCATAACACTCTGGAGGCAAACATTGTTGTTATTGTCCATCTGCTGAACATATTTACTATCTGCACATGCACAGAAGCAGCGTTTCTGGAGTCTACATGGAGACGGGGTCCAAGCTTTTCGAAATAGTGTTGTTTCCCTCCATTCACACAATAATGAAGCCCAAGCATTTTCACAAAATGCCACCTTGGGAGCCATTCTCAAAAAGTTGGCTCAGAGCACCATTGTCAGACAAACAGACACCTGAAATGCAACAAAAATACTGTGGGAAGAAACCAGAGTAGAAAACCCATGCACACACAAGGAGAACATGCAAACCCCCAACAGAAAGTCCCAGTGGGTATTTGAACCCACTGTGCTGCAGTGTGGCCCTGAACCTACTCCATAATAATCCATAATGTTATGCCACATTGCTCAAAGCTGCTGGACAGTTGCCCTTTCAGTCTGAGGAGCTGTCTGTCAACATGAAGACTGAACATGGGGCGGAGCACAACCAAGCAAAAAACTACTATAAAGATGGTAAATGGATGTTGGTTTGAACGAATCAACAGTTGGAATCAATCAGAAGAAGAAAATGCCCGCAAAGTATTAAAACCCCTCAAACCGCGTCAACACCATATCCCTGTCCACGATCAAGAGAGAACTCCGTAGAGATGAAGAAAAGACAACAAGTTCAATGTAAAGGTTACTCAGAAATGCACCTGAAGAATAGCCTGAGGAGAAGAAGGGAACAGCTAACGGCTTGAATCTGTCAAACATGGCGGCTCCTCTCCCGGAAACGACTGCCAGTTTAAACTGTCATACCGGTGTTTATTGATGATCTCACTGCTGACAGAAGCAGCGGGATGAATGCAGCAGTTTACAGAAGCTCCCTGCACGCTCCCATTCAGACAAATGTATCAAAACTCTCCAGACAACATTTCAGTATTCAGCCAGGAGAATGCTATTAAACTCCTGGCCAAGACAAGGAAAGGGCTCCTTCGAGAGGGTGGGATGAGGTGAGGTATCTTCAACTGGCTGAGTCAGTGAAAGAGAGAAGACGTCTAGCTGAGGCCGGCTGAGGTCAACCAGATCATCACTGGATGTTTGCTCAGGGTGTGCGAGGCTCCAGGCTCCAACTCCGAGCATAATATTTTACCAAAATTATTACACAGGATCAATTTACTTCAGTTAGTGCATGTCTATACAATGAGTTTAAAACTCGAACCTTCAGGGAAGCTCCCACACACTTTTTCCTAACTGATTTGAACAAACTAACTCAAATAAAGGCAAATAAAAGGACAAATAAATGTTATTGTTTAAAACTAGTCCCGGCTGTAAGTATTGGAAAGTCGTCCATTATGACTCAGGTACTTGTGGGAGTCACTGGTAAGTAATGGATAACTATTTATAACTCGGTTACATTTACTAAAGTGTACCTACCTTGGTGTAATGAATGACGTCATATTTCTCATGACTGAAAGGAAAATTATGCTAACTGTTGACATAAAAGCAAATACATACATAATAAAACACATTTACCAAATAAACTCACATACAAATTGCACCTAAACATAAATGACCCTGACTAATAATGCCAATGAAATATCTTTTAACCTTATCATATGATCATCTAAACCACATATAAAATGATATCTCATCTTGTAAACCATAATAAACTGCTAAAAAATGTTATTGGTTAGGGTTAGAATAATTTGGCCGTTTGGCTTTAACTAATATTAACACTTTAACTTCCTTGTTAACCTGAATTTAAGCATTTTAACTACAACATTCTAATGGAATTAAGCTTTTAACATCATGAACTTGAACTTGTAGCCATGTTAGCAACATTAGCAAAAATAGCATTCTTAGCCACAAAGCTGTAACTATAATCACAAAACAAATAACCAAAAAAGGCAATATACCACCCTCAATGGTTGCATTATTTAAGCACAGGAGGTAAATCATGACTTGTCACACGCTTCAGCTTTTCTAAAACACATTTTGAAATGTATAAACACTTAGAATGACAAAGATGTCATCCCTGCACCTATTAAATATGTCCCCCTGGAAAACATCTGCGACATATAGTTTCGCTTCACATATCACGTCTTTCGGGGTGGGAACCAAACTTTAATAGTCTGTAAGTGAGTTTAGCTTTAACACTATCCAAAGCAACTGTCTTCAGGGTTGAACAGCATTATCATCATGTTACCAAACTCCTGTTTGTGAAGAAGAAACTCTTTATTAGAGCTGGACAAACTCAGGGCATCCGTCCAACAGAAGGTGTGACTCTGTATAATGTTTGCATTAGCCTTTGTTTTTGGCAACTCTATTTAACATTACCATTTTTAATCTTTTTAGTCTTAATGCATTAATATTTACACTGTTTTCACGGTAGCCGTGAAGTATTTGCATCATACAGGTACTCTAATGTTTAATACAGTTCATTGGAGTAACTGCTTACTGTGATCACCTACTTAATCTTATCAACATGCACAACACTGCTAATCATTGTCTCAATGGTGGCTTTAAGAAAAAAACAACCCCCCCCCCCTAATGACCTGGTTTTGCTTTTCAATGTGATTCTTCTATACTTCACTGTTCATCCCCAGTATGTTTTCTGTAATGTGAATGAAATGACCCTTCAAATGACTCTGTCCTCTTTTTAGAGACGACCACTCCTCCCCTGCTCTGTCCTTAGTGGAGACTTTAAAGATGATAAGTGCTGCCTCTTTTCAGGGCACACGACATTAAACAGACAGATTGTACTGGATTAATGGTGCTGCAATGGACAGAGCCCACATGGCTTCTTGTAGACACTCATCAAGCTCTCTTCAGCACTGTGTGTGTGTGTGTGTGTGTGTGTGTGTGTGTGTGTGTGTGTGTGTGTGTGTGTGTGTGTGTGTGTGTGTGTGTGTGTGTGTGTGTGTGTGTGTGTGTGTGTGTGTGTGTGTGTGTGTGTGTGTGTGTGTGTGTGTGTGTGTGTGTGTGTGTGTGTGTGTGTGTGAGAGATGGTAACTGTCTTCACACAGCATCATCTTCCGTCCCTGTCTGGAGTCACCATCCATTCACAAGGAATCGATAGCATGCCAATAGCAAAAATGGATTTCTGAGGACGTTGCAGAAGGCAATATGCAGGCCTGAGCACTCTGATTTGTATGTGGCACCTTGGACTATGAATGCACAACAAGATGGTGAGCTGCGGGGACCAGAGGAAGTGCTCGTGTGCACAGATGATGGGGTTGCATATGCTCTCCTATCTTAATATGAACTTGAAACAAACTATAAAAGCACGTTTGAATCCCTTCCCTTCCCATTTAAAGTCTTTTAAATGGCAAGTGGGCTCTTTTTATTACAATCTATTATAAGGCAATGCATTGGCATTTCTTATAATCCAATGCTATTTAGAGGTGGAAATCTTTTTATGTTCCTAATGGGATGGACTTGGTTGGGAAACTGGCACAACCTCATCTGGTAAACAGGAATTGAATTAAGTAGCGACTGGTGTGATCCTCGCTATAGCTGACGTTAATGCTGACGTTGGACTCACTGAGCGAGACAGAGATGGACGGGATGGATCAGAACTTCAGTCATAAAAATTTTAAACATATCAGAGAGTCAGAACATGTAAAGATGTCCAAATGATCTAATTAGAAGCTCCATCAAAAGTAAAAAAAGAAAAAAAAAAGACTTTCTATTTGAAAATGTGTGACTGAAATGTAATTAAGAACTTTCCTGTATAATGACGGGATGTGTTGCCCATGTTAAGCATGCATGTGTGACTTAGTGGCCTCATTATGATTCACATGGAGCGAGAGAGGTGGAAATTGAGATAAGGTGGAGCTGCTCTTGGGAAACAGTCAGATTCTCTCTGGTCATGAATGTGGAGCAGCGCTGAGCTGTGATCACCACAGATGGGTCATTACCATCCGCGACATCAACATCTTTATACCCAGCATGCTTGTGGAAAACATACCACGCAACATGTGTTGAGATGAATCATTCGCCTGAAAAGGAAATTAAAGGCAAAACGTCTTTTTGGCGTTGTTTGGCACTAATTCAATTATCCATTCCTCTTTAATTTCTATTTTCAGGACTTGAAAGATATTTTCCTTGTGGTGAAATGAGTCACCTCTCCGGGATCAATCTGCCTGTTTTATTCCCTCCCAGCAGCTTCCTGTGCTGGGAGGGGAAAGCAACCAGCTGTTGTGGTCGTCTGTGACCATTTGTATTTCCCTTTGTGCTCATCAGCAATCACCATAACCTCTGATGAGATGCACAGAGCTGCAGGACCGATATCGAAGGGATGGATCTCCAGAACGGTCGATCTGCCCGTCCGCGCATCACACTTTCTGGAGGCTTGATGGGCTGCAAACATGTGGTAAACACGACATTCAGGGGGCACCGTTCAGAAAACGCATGGTTTATGCAATAAGTAGCATGTCGTTGAGAAACTGAGATGTAGGCTGAAGTAAAGTGTTGGAATAAAACACCTGATACTAGCTGACATGGTAACGTGGTCGTACCTGAAGTTAGTAACTCTGGCCCACATAAACTTCAGTAACTGTAACAGTTACTTATGACTTTGGCCACATTTGGTTATAGCTTGAAAGCCAAAGAGCTGTTCTGATCAATATTAGCCTTCAGTAAACATACAGGTAGGTGTAACTTCCTGCCGGATTGATTGAGAAAAGGGGAGAAAACTACAAAAATAGTGTAACATCTCTGCAATTGTGTTATTGTTCCAATGACAAGGTTTATTGATAATGTTTGGAAGTTCAGTTTTTTTTGTGACACCTGATGCACTGTGAGAGCGAGTTGGCCTGTGATTGGCTGAGAGTGAAGAAGGGGGCGGGTCAGGTGAGCTTCCTTAGCAAGGTGTGGAACGTGTGTGCGTGTGCGTGTGTGTGTGTGTGTGTGTGTGTGTGTGTGTGTGTGTGTGTCAGTTTGAACCAGCTGCTTCTTCGTTCTCCAGTTTAATACTAAAGCAGCTTTACAAACAAGAAACTCGTCTGGCGGGACGCTACAACAGTAACGCACAGTGACTTGGCTAAGTAACTTTAATCTGATTACTAGTTAGAAATAGTAATGCGTTAGATTACTGACAAAAAGTGGTCATATGAAAGCAATGCATTACCGGCCTCACTGCCAAGAACATAAGGCTATGAACATTAATAATGACAACTACACAGATATTCATATGGACAGACGAGGAAGTTAGATTGTTATTCCGGTGACTCTGAATTATAACAAACTTTGTTGTTATTGTCTTCTCTTCGAGCTCATGTGCTGAAGAACTATTTTACTATGAATGTGGTGCGCATGTGCAGTAACATTTTAGAAAAGTAGTTTTTTCCCCTCGTTTCCATGGAGACGGAGCGTTCTAAAAGTTCCACTTCGGGAGCCATTTTCACAATATAACATATTCAGTTGCTTCTCTTAGAACAGAGAAACAAAACGCAGTTTTCCCTTTAAAACATTGTAGCCTAAACAGGAAGCTTTTCTATAAATTCTGAAGCAAAACAAGAGCGCTTTGTTCAGAAATAAAGCTGCTCTCTTTCTTCCTTGATCAAAGAAACCTTTAACATCAACAAAGACCTGTTGTGAGCTTTAGCATTCCTCCTAACACATCTTTGTTCATTGAAATAATGAGTAAAGCCATGCACATGCACTGTGCCATCTCTTGTAAATAAGAATACGGGATCAATGAATTACAAATAGTCACATTATAGGAATCAAACCTTTTTGAGTATGAGTAATTTTAGTCATACTGAAGCGGATTAAAGGACACAGTGTCATCTACTGATTTGCTGATGATGCCAACAATTCAATCAATATTGAAACCTTTTGATCTGCATGTTTCAAACAAGTTGATTCTGAGAACAAATATGTTGTCTCGTTTTCATGCACTTTATTGATTTGATTCTTTTAGTTTTTATTTCAAATATGTAATTTAACTGATCCATAATAAATGTGTAAGCAATGCTAAGGAATGGTCAAACATTTTTACTTGAGAAAATTCCTGCGTTATATTTGTTCACCATTGTCAAGAAAGGTACGTTTAAATATCATGCACATAATTTATAGGCTTTTAAGATGAGTACGTAAGCACAATTTCTTTTTTTGAAATTTGAATTCACATCCACAGATATTCAATAAAACTAGCTCTAATGATAAAATCCTGTGTATGTATATCTTTAAAACTTATTTTAATGTTTTTTTTTTAACAGAAAACCTCGCCTTGGCCCTCATTTTGTGCAGATGCAGGATCGCTTACTTCATGAATGCAGAAATATGTTGCGCCTGGGAAAAAAAAAATCATGTTCGTTTGAGAGCTGATAAATTCTTTATTGCTGTTTAATAAGTCACACAATCTGCCATCCCTGACACTGCTGCTAATTGGAAACATGTTAATATGTTCCAATTACCACAAGACCCCTGTGGAGACCCGAGAGAAATGGATCCAAACAAGTTCATCATAGGTAGGAAAGAAAAAGAAAAGGTTTCATTTGCTAAATGGGGAGATTTTTTCCTCTCTGGAGGAATATTGATATTGATGACAAAATCTGCAACAGGAGGGGAAAAGATGGGTTAGGAAAAGATTCAGTAAGAAAAAAAAAAGGTGCTGTGGGGAGAAATAAAAAAGCAAATGACTATATTAGTGACTGCTTTAATTATAGTCGGCCATATGGTGGAAAATAACAAATATGGAAAAAGACAAGTCGCAATATTATCCTCCCATCTCTCCTCCGTCTGGCTCCTCAGCTCCTCCTCCCCAATACGCGCGCTCGCAACGCGCGCAGGAGTGGGGCTTCATTTCATCAAATCCTCCAACTTGGACCACTTAGAGCTCAGCCGCACTTTTTACAGCACCGCATTTTCTGGGGGCAGCGCCACAACAACTCCTTGCAGCAGTTCGCAGAGCGATCGGACGACCGGAGGGACTCCAGAATCCACAGCAGCAGCAACAGCAGCAGCAGCATCCGGACGATGGAGACCGGCGGGGTCACATCAAGCCCGAAGGGGCACAGTGCGCTCTGCGCGGGGCTGCTCCTCATGCTCTGGGTCTCCACCGAGGCGGACATAACTTGCAGGTCGTGCCAGCCTGGAAATAAGTGGCGCGCACGGGAATTACTGCTGAAATTTGACGCGTCTGAGACTGCAACAGGACCGAATGGAGGAGAAGTTTTTGGGGACGGTGGCAGCACGGGGGGTCCCGCGGCGGCAGCAGCGGCGGAGACTCAGTGGTTCCGGTGCGCGGCTGGCTCTGCCGGGGAGTGCGCTCCGGAATACGCCAAACGGAATAACTACAACCTGCGCGCAAAACGTGACACTGACGACTTTGCCCGCGTGAAAGTTTCCAGCGGCGGTCAGCAGGGCAGCGGGGACGGGGACACAACCACACGCGGTGCCGTCACAACACGCCCGGGTCCGGCCCGGCGGCGGGACAGCGGAGCGGCGGCTGCCGGACGCAGAGTGACGCGCTCCGAATTGCGCGCGGACGACCGGAGAGCCGCCGGTTCGAGGCAGGAGGAGCTAAAACTTAACAGTTCAACCTTCGCACTGACCGGAGACTCGTCTCACAACCAGGCAATGGTGCACTGGTCCGGCCAGAACAGCAGCGTAAGTCCCGCAGCGTCCCCACATCCACACAAAACACGCAGCGCGAGAGTGTGCGCTCTTCTCTGGCGCGTGTGCGCCCGAGTCCGGAAGATTTTTTTTTTTAATGAAACCTGACATGTTTCCTTCACTGTGATCACATGAAAAGATCTGCTGTCTGCTTATTTCTGAGTTGTGGTGACCTCCAGAGAGGGTGGGACAGGTGCGTGCGTGTGTGTGTGTGCGCGTGTGCGTGCCTGGGGCTTTATCTCCGGAGCTCCTTGAAGTCTGAGTGGCTGAACTGACTGGGGAGGTAAAGCTGTTGGCGTTGAGCTGCGAGCATCTGTCCAGAAGGCAGGATTTTCAAGCAGCCCGCAGGTTGTGGGAGAGGTGAAGCAATTTCAGCCTCCATCCTCCCTCTATCCCTGCTTCATTCCTCCATTTCTGTCTGCAAGAAATGTTTCTTGGGCTGCAAAAAGTTTCCGTCGGAATGAGGAGGTTTAAAGGTTGCTGGTTCTGTATTGGAGATGGAGACGAGCTGGGGATCAAACCTGTGTCCGATCAGCTGAGCCGATCAGTGATCTGCACTGTCGACTCTGTTTGTTTTCAAGTTTTCCTTACAAAAATTTAACTCGACAGTGAATGAAGTGGTTAGAAATCGCAGTTGAATTCTTCCTTTGTTTTTTGTGCCTTTTGTGTTGAGTCGAATAAATCCAGCCTGCGATGATCTTTGGAGTGAATCCCGACATTCAACACACAGCAAGAATAAACACAAGTTCAGGTTGAGGAAAGAGCCAAAACAGAAGGCTCAGGGTGCTTAAACACAAGCACCATGAACCACAAACACAAACAATCCGACTCTTATTAAAACCAAACACAGTGATGTCATTGACCTTGTGCTCAGAGGTTTTTTTTTCTTTTGCACAGATCAAACTGTGGGAGTTGAGACGAAAAATGATTCAATCCCAGGTGTTGTTTCACTTCATACCTCAGAGCTTCTTTCTTTCTTTCTTTCTTTCTTTCTTGCGTTCTTTCTTTCTTGTCGTGTCACCTGCATTTCCAACGTTTCATATGTCCACCTCGGATGTGTCATCAACTTCAGGTTAGCTTCCACTTCCTGGGGAAGTTTTCTTCTCCAATCACAATAACAGCTTCACAATGATATTCAGCTTCTTTGAACATTTACAGTCACTTTGTTTCTCCCTTTCAACAAGGCGTCTCAAACTCGAGCTGCACTTTAGAGTTGGAAAAGTACAACATTTTATTTAAAATTCAAAATGATATAACCTGTAGGTGAGTTTTTATTTTTCCATTTATTGTACTTTTGTTTTTTCCTCTTTCTTAAAGCAGCTCTCCCTGGAAACATTATTCTCATATTTTCTTAATAAATAATAAAATAAATTTAAACTCCTGCTGTCAAATGATTAACATTTTAAATCAATAATTTTGATTCTAATTAATCACAATTGATTTAATCTTTATTTCATGCAAATAGAAATATGATGTTCATCATCCATAATCACAATTAAATATACAATTTTTAATCTATATTAATGGAGTTTCTTTTTTAAACATATTTGCACCGAGCGTGTTTATTAAACGTCTTTAACAGTTTGATGTAAACAAAAGACTTTTATCCACAACAAACATTTATCCACATTAATATGCTCCTGTTACTCCTTCATCCAGCCACAAACTAACTCGTTGACATCGTTCGACGCGTCACTCGGGTCTGTCCGCTCCGGATTTCAACCAAACCAACATGGCGGCTTGGTCACACATCTTCTCTTTTAATACGAAAGCAGTTGAGCGAAAAGTATTTCTTGCTAAATCTTCCCTCGTTTTGGTTCCACTGCAGCGAGTTTAGACTTAAGTTTCTTGATGCGCTGGACCTCCGCTCTGCCTCATTTGCATAATGTTTGCAGGATCCGATTTTATGCAAATGAGTTTAGGTCTGCTCCGGTGACGCGCAGCACAACGCCCAGGATACGTTCCACATAGACAATGAATGGGATCTGAGAAATTCCACAGATTCCGTGGACAAGTATCTTCATTCTGCGCTGCAGATGGGTTAATTGTGTTAAAAAAAATGTAATAAGATTAATCATGGTGATACATTAATCCGCACGTGTACATTTTGAACTGCTGGAGCTGTCACTCATAGTCAGCTTTTGTTCAAATAATTGCTTTTTTAAAATAATTTTAAGTGACCCCTTTTGGGTGTCGTTTTCAAATAGTTGCATTTTCAGTGATTTCGAGCACCATTGTCATATCAACGGACTGCAAAACGTAATGAAAGTGCTCTAATTTTACTTGAAAATGTGTAAATGTCTTAGATGCATTTATGTGACAAGCTTTGTTCGGTTGTGTGGTGAAGTCCATTTTCTTGAACATCTTTTAATGTCCTCAGTTGGCACTGCATAAAAGCAACGTGTCAGAGTTAAAAATGTGTCGGGATTCCCGACCAGACCAGAAACGGGTATATATATCCCCCAATCCTCTCCAGCTCACAGCATTTGTATTTCCCTCCGCTGTAAAGACATTCTTTCAGCTGGCTGCTGCTTCACGGTCAACACATCATCGAAACATACACAATCCGCTCCTTTCCACTAAAATCTGAGAATTCTCATTGTTGGCGTCACGTGTTTGAAGTTCTGACTGCGGCTGCATGCAAACTCGCTCTGTAACTAAACCATTTAGAGTCAAACATGCATCAGGAGCCGCTCGGCTCTCGGAGGCTCCGTCCTCATCCTCCCCAAACAGCTGCAGCTCAGGAGAGAATTACACCAGTGAAAAACACAAGTGTCTCTTTCACTGTTACCAAATTCATGACACTTTGTGTGCATCCTGAAACCCCCCCCCCAAAAAAAAAAAAAAACAACAAATATTCATCAGTATTTAGCAACCCTTTTGGATTTTTCTTGCGACGTTTTGCTTTGTGACTCTTTGTCCTGATTCTTTCAGTCGGTGCGAAAACGTCAAAGTGGAGCCGCGCGTGAGAACCGAGGCTTCTACATTAAATATGTAGGCTTGTTGCTATAAGCAGGAACAGACGCGCTGGGTCTTTACAATCTGAGCCGCTGTATAAATAAACAGATGAGTCAACAACAAGCCATTCGAATGAAAAGGGATCCAGATACGATGCTCTTAATAGTTAACCTCTGAGGGATTTGGAAAAAGGCTCCGTCTCTCAGTCGTCCCATGTTGATGGAAAACGCGTCGTCAGATCACATCGAGATAGTGATTCTAATCCAACTGAAGGTCGACCACGAGAGCCACGCATGAGCAGATGTAAAAATACACTTGGAGCAGATGAATGGGCTGTAAATGATGGCAAACTGCCGACTTTAAATACACGGAGGCTTATTTGATTGAAAGACGTCAAAACTGAAAGACAATCCATAAGACTTTTCAGAAAACGTTGTCAATAAATGTTTGAGTATGGTCTTTACTACAATGAATTTGAATTTTTGCAGTTGAAAGAAGTGCAAACACACACACACACACACACACACACACACACACACACACACACACACACACACACACACACACACACACACACACACACACACACACACACACACACACACACACACCAGTGGTAAGCTGGTTCATGTGGTTTTTACTGATGAAGTTTTGTGAAGAACAATGGTTGTTATACCCTAGGTAAGGAACCATTGACCTATACCAGGGGTGTCAATATTTTTGCAAAAATTAAACAATTTCTGTGGAAAATGACTACAATCTCAACAAAAACCCAATTTTAATTCAACATTCTCTGGCAAGATACAGTGAAATGTCTAAAAAGCTTCTCCTATAGCTGTTGCATTATGCATGGTTTCACAAACTTACCCAGGCAGCGTGGCTTTGAGGCTGTTTTTTTTTTTTTTTTAGCAATGGGGTAACACGCTTTCCTGGCAGCATCACTGATATTTCAGCTTGCATTGTGTTATGTCTGCCACTCATAAAAAAATGGCTCAAATTTGTTTTCTTTAAAATTTTTACAGTTTGCTTTGGTGAGTTCGTGGACCAGAGTGGCACCTCTTGTGGGTCGGTTTTGGCCCATGGGTTTTTTGTTTGACACCCCTGTCTTAAATGGAAGAACAATGGTTCCATATTAGGCATCTGAGACCCCCTTTGAGCACCACAGATCGCAGGAGGATGCGAGGATTTGCCTACTAGGAGCATGTCGAAATGAGATTATTCCTGTCTTGTTGTTTTTACTTGAAAAGTCACACCTTCACATATAAATAAAAACCATTGTTCTGTCCCTGCTGTGAGGGATTTTGCAAAAAGGAATCTGACACAGTGGTTCCTAACCTGGGGGTCCAGGAACCAGATCACTAAGTAACTGACTAACTAACTAATCATGGTTTATTAAACCGTTTATTTACCGCCCCAGGACAGCGTGCATGTAGGCTTTTCCTACTCTAAGGTTCTTCGAATTAGATTTTCTCATCAAACAAAACCAGAATAATAGTGTTTGGCTTCACAACACTGTTTTAGCAAATCAGACACAAAAGAGACTCCGCAGTCGATTAGGTAAGATCGTGTTTTGAAGCGACGAACCAAAGCAAAATCTTTTAGAAAACCATTTTGATGCCTAGTTACCCTTGTCACAGCTTTAAGTGGATTTAATACTGTTGTGATGGAACATGATTGGATTTGTGACCTTATGAGGCCTGTAAAACATTACAGAGTGCTCATTAGAAGGCTGGACCGGGTGGTTCGTCTGGACATAAACGTAAAGCCTCGTTTCTATATTAGTACACGTAAAGCACATAATGTCAACAAGGTCATGTTCTGAAGTGAAGTGAGCAATTCATTTAGAATCAAACCTTTTTCTAAAACATGTTTTCGTTTAAGTTGAAGAAACAGAACAGTACCAGAACAGTATTCATTATGGTTGAGGAGAGTGAAGCATTAGCAGTGTTTTGTCCTTCCAGATTGAAATTTCTCGGGAAACGCACATTGGAAGAAAGTAAAAGAGAAGATTTCATACCTTACTTGAGTTGAATTCAATGTGATGTGCCCCCGATTTGCCCTTGAATATTCATTTACAGTGCAATTCAGCTCAGACAACTTTATTTCTCCCTCATGGGACTTTTTTTCTTCTTCTTCTTCTTTTTATCTTCCTCAGTCTGCACAAACAACTGCCGGTCAGTGTAGTTAAAATGTCAGGGAACATATTAAAAGCAGAGGGACATATAACAAATACGACAACCGGGAAGAAGCTGAGTCACAGTGAAGCTACATGAAAATAAATGAAGTAGCCTTTAGCTGTGCGGACTCCCAACTTCACCCGCGAACTCAAGTGACCCAAGTTTGGTCCGACGTGAGTCAGCGACCCAGAGCTTAACCTTCTCCAAAACTGAGTCAGAGCTAAAGTTTTAAAAAGCTCTCCTCTACGTTGACTTCAGGACTTACTTTGGTTCACTCCAACCCCCCCGTGTGTGCGTGCACGGATCATCGTCTTCCTTTGTCTTCTCCGGTTTATTGCCGCCTCTGGAAAGACGAGCGACAGATCAGCAGATCAGCTGTGAACTGGGAGCGAGGAGCTGTGTAGGTGGACAGCACCGCGCTGTAGTGACGGCACGGAAAGATCTGAAGCGCCCGAGTCAGGAATCATACGTCTCTGTCAAACAGCGAGCGTTCTTCAGAGGCGATTCACTCTTTCTTGTCTATATGTATAAGACACGTAACAGCTACACTTTATATTATACTTAGCATTTCTCTCTTGGTGTTTTTTTTTTAAAAACATTTTTGTTTTCTGTTCAGGGCTGCTAACGCTCGCACGCTTGACTCTGAACTCACATTCTCATGTGAAACTTGCCTTTCCTCACAGCAAACCGCAGCCATCAGCTCATGATGGGGTTGTTCAATATATGGAAGACGTTTCGCACCCAAACGTGTTCCAAGAAATCCGACCAATTGAGGCGCTGTTTACAAATTTGTGTGAAAACAGAAAACTTTAATTGATTTTTGACTGTCCCATTATATGACAAAGGTGGAAAAGCACTATATAAGTGAAGTCCATTTACAAATGAGAATCTGGATGAATTACAAAGTTGCGTCTATCATTAATCCACATGATTATTCTGTGTCTGTGTCTCCACTGCAAAAAATATAGGTAGGCCAAATATAAGATGTAAACACAAAATTAGAGAGGAAAATGACTTAAAATGAGTGAAATTATCTGTCCATGCAGCAAGTAAAGTTTACTTGATAAGAAATTAAATTTGTACATCTCGATTTGGGAGTACATAGTAAATTCAAAGACTAAAAATAAGTAACTTTTAAAACGAGCTAAATGATCTATCTTATCTAAAATGAAGATTTTACATTTCTGCAAGGTCCAAATGATTTGCAGTGAAGAACATAAGACAGCTTTGACTCGGCCTTGACATTTCTCTGATCCTAAAATTCAGTACAGCATCTGTGGGATGTGCTTTATAAATAAGCAACATCTATGGAGGCTCCAACCCACACCATTTCACAAAATCCACACCTCCATGGGTCAAAAAGGAAAACGTACACAAAATTAGCCAGGCGGTCCTAACTTACACCAATCAGCCATAACATGACGAGTTAAGAGTATCTCATTTGATGTCTTTAGAAAATGAATGAATATAATCCAATGATTACGCAACTGCTTCCACCCAAATGTGATCTTTGAGTAACTGAAGCAGAGGAGGAATAACGTGATTTAATGAATATCTGCTGAGTTCTGGGCGCAGCATTGATATTCTGAGGAGGAAAAAAAATAAAAGGTTACAGGTAAAGAGCAAGCTTGCTGTGGGCCGCTGGCATATTGCTCAGATGGATGTACGACATGCGACGGGACAGCATTATTTACATTAGGAAATGTCAGGCATTAAGTACTTTGGTCTGTCACTCAGGTGGATTCGAGCTGACATATTGTGTGTCACCGGGAGAAGTTTCCTCTTGAGCTTCTCGCAGACACAGAACAAGTCACGCTGGATCACGTCCAATAAAGAGCAAACACGAGCGGAGAAATGAAAGAGTGAAAAGCCCGCAGAGGCGATGCAGGGTCTCCACGTAATCCACTAAATTAATGAGGAGTCGATCACATGACGCTTTGTGAAGAGTTGTGAGAAAACTCGCTCACATATGCCGCCTCAGCTGACAGTCTTGCACGTCTCGAGGTGTTGAGCGAGTCTATTTGTGGTTGTGTGTACACCTTCTGGTAGCCATGGCAACACGCCCAGTATTACACCAGAATCCACATTGGTTTCATTCAAATCATTCAAAGTCTCAGCTACACTTATTTTATTTGTCGACTGAAGTTGTCATCGATGAGTTTTAGGACAAAGCTGTGACTGATCAAATACTTTTAGGCCTTTGAAAATCAGGAACTGTACAGGGACATGAAAACTAGGAACAGGGAATTAAATAAGGTTATGAGACCCTGATAGATTTTTACATTTTTAAAAACGTTTTCAGTGAAAAGGAAAAAAACGTGGCGCTCCCTGTTGACGTCGGAAAACGCTTTTCTGAAACTCTGCTACTGCAAAGAGGCATCACGGCCAGAGTAAATACTTCTTTTGCACATGTGTGAGTAGCTGGACAATAGCAACAATGTTTTCCTCCAGAGTGTCATGACACCCAGTCCATATTCTTCTGGGACTTGGTAGTTTTATAGTTGACAGTCACCGTAAAAACAATCTAATTTCCTCATCCTTCCATACTGTTTACAGTGTGTTTTTCTCTGCTCACATGTGTGGTTTTATTACAAAAACTAACAACAGCACCCACTTGCGCTTGTACATGTAAACTACCTTGTTGTCAGCGTTTCTGCTGTTTGCATGTAAACACAAAAGCATTGTGTTCAAGTCAAAATGTTTGCCTCTATTTTGAAAGCATAAACTTTATTTCATTTTTTTTTAATGTCATTTCACTTTAGGATTTCACAATACAGTATGTCACTAATTTATCATTCTTGCAACACCGAAAAGTGCAATATGCATACTATAAATGACTGAACTATTAGGAACCTTGTTTCCATGCTGTGTGCAGTAAAGCTCTACAAACTCAAACTGATTGAATTTAAAAATTAAGTCAAAGTCTGATTTGCATCAGTTCAGTGATTATTCAAATCTTAAGAGGCATTTGGGGGTGGGGGGGGGACCCAAAGTGTTAGCACAAAACAAATCTCCAATCATTAAAAATACATTAATATCATCTGCAAGTGTTTGTTTTTCTGAAATTTGTATTGTTTTATTGCAATATTTCAAAACGGTATTGTACATTCCCAAAACATCATGCTCATTGACATTGTTTTTGTGTTTATTTATTTATGTTTGCCTCTCTCTGATATTTTTAAAGCACAACAGATAAAGCTATTAAACGTTGTTATAGAGCTTCAGTAAACAATATGAATCCAATTAAAAGTCACCACAAACAACTGTAGATGATGCATTTCTTTCATCCGTAACGCTTCACAGTCTGTTAACACAATATTTTCCAACAAGGGAAATCTGGCTTGTAAAGACACCAGAGATTACAGGCCGACCAAAGGCTTTACCTGCTCTGAGATAATCAAAATTCAATTCTTAGAATTAAACTTTTTAAAAACAACTCAACAATCCATGATCAAAATGCCAAAGTCACTTTAAATGCAGCCAACTTCTCAACATCATGGTCACCTAATGGAAAATTTAGAATTCATTAAATTAAATTAAATAAATAAATCTTTTCCAACTATTAAAGTAATTTTGTGACTAGAATCAGTTGAGATTCTAAACCTGTTTGAAATATATGCTTCAAGTGTTCGTATAATTAATGTTTGAGAAGGAAATAGGAGTAATCGCTCCTTTTTTCCAAAGCAAAGACTCTAATTACTCAAGCTCATTTTTCTTTAGTTCAGCTGGCTGTTGTGCTAATAAAGTCTGTCTACCA
Source organism: Blennius ocellaris (assembly GCF_963422515.1). NCBI lineage: Eukaryota > Metazoa > Chordata > Actinopteri > Blenniiformes > Blenniidae > Blennius > Blennius ocellaris. The sequence goes on from NC_137652.1 coordinate 22,152,457, forward strand.
GTGAGAGACTTAATTTTTGAAATAATTTAACATTTTGAAGTATTGACCAAACGTTCTGAGGTTGTCTGAATTAGATTTGAATGTTGAAAAGAGTAAAGATTAGATGCAATGCAGTTTCGAGATTGGCTCCACTGCAATGTTTCTGGACCTTGTCGTGTTTAATTGGTCTCATTGGTCGCAGCACTACGAGTGCATTTTTCTTAAATCTGTGTGTTGCCTAGTGTCATCCGTCTCCATTCACTGCACTCGCATGCGCTGCGTGTCTGTTCGACGGTCCTCCTGTGTAACGCCGCAATTACGACGCCAGCTTCCAAATCAGGTTGTGAACATCCACGTTTAATCTGCGTGGAGTCTAATCTGTGTGCTAAGAGGAGAGAATTAAAGTGGTCGGGGGGGGGGGGGGGGGGGATAACGGTAGAAAAGACACATTGAAGCAACAAACAGAGAGCGAGAGCGGAGCGGCTTGTGTGGGCTAAGCGATCCTTCGGGTACGTGCCTGGGAGTGATCGGGAAGGCGGACGCCGTCACGCTCTGCTGAGCAGCGTTTACTCGCCATCAGGCTGCGCGAGCCGGTAAACAAACTGGATTCCCAGTCTCTCTGTCTGTCGACACGCCGAGCATCCCCCAGTGCTTCCCACAGATAAATCATTATTCCCTTTTAGTCTGAAGTTATCTGCTGTAAACGTCCGTCTCTGGAGGAGACTGTCTTCCTGCCAGCGGAGTCGATTACTACTAGTCCTCTTGTCTTCGCAATGTGGTGACATTGCTGGTTACTGGAAAATAGAAAGCAATGTGAGCAAGGCATTACTTTTGATAATATCACTCAGTGTTTCCCGTGTTAATGTGCGGGTCAGGTGACCGAAGTTATATCAGTTACAGGGTGGAAGATGTCCTATAATCTGGATTTTAGCTGAAGTTACATTTGATAATGAGAGTAAGATGCTCTATATTGTGGATTTACAGATTTCTCAATGGATTAATAGTTTAGACAAATAGTTATAGAGTTGAAGACAAGAACTTTGCATGATACTTTGTTGTTGCTTTGAAGAGAACTGAGTTTGTTCTCGATTAATAAGGTTCTTCTTGACCAGTATCCGTTCCTTGCTAATGCTAACCTTCACACTTAAAGTTAGGATTAAAGCGGCTCCTCAGCCCTTTTAGTTCCATGTAACGTACATAAATAGCAATAAATGATGAGTGTTATTCCGGCTGTCTACGAGACAGGCGACATTGAAAACTCGTCATTTTGTGGATAATGTGTCAGCCAAGCCTGCGAGGCGTCACAAATGCAGACTTTATTTCAGGAAGTACCCTCGGGTGCTCCTCAGAGAGCTGCTCCGATTGCTCCCGCCGTTCTGTAGTTTTCAATCATGTAACAGTACTGCTTCCGCTCTCTCTCTCTCTCTCTCTCTCTCTCTCTCTCTCTCTCTCTCTCGCTCTCTCTCTCTCTCTCTCTCTCTCTGCCCACTCAATTTGTGGCACCTTCAATTTACAGTAAGTGAGGCAAAATGCACACACACACTGTGGGTTACCAAGGCTCTCATACAGGTGAGTGTCTGCTGGCTTCCACTTCACTTCTCCACATTGCTGTGGAAAGACCCAAGTTTACAACATATTTACAATCTGTGTGCTGCTCGTTATCTGATGCGGGTGAAAACCGGCGGTGGCCATGAAACTCCTGAAAATGTGACTTTAGTTTGCTCGTTCTTCATCCACCCCGTCCAGGTTTTATGTCTGTTTCTCTCAGCAGGTGAATGATGCTCAGTGTGGTTGAAGTTTTGTTTTTGTGCCCTATCTTCCTAAAAACAGTTTGAAAGTTTGTGAGATTTTTGAGCAATTTTCACCAAGCAGGCAGTAGACTAGACTAGATTAGACAACATGACATTACATTAGATTAAATTAACTTACATTAGATCAGGGGTTGGCAACCTTCTAAATATCAGTGTCAGTTTGATATTCAGTCAGTTATTTGGGAAAAAATTACTAAAGTATGACTCAAATTTGAACCAGGGCTGGACTTCGACTCGTTAATTTCAATGAAATCACTGCTGGTAAAGTAACATGTTTAAAAATATAACACATTTGATCCTAACACCGAACTTTCCTGCGTGAACCTGAGAAAGTTTCTTTCCGTTTCTGACATGAGTCATTTGCTTAACATAGACATATAGGAGTAGACACCACAACCACAGTCTCTAAGCTATTCACTTGTATTGAAGGATGAAGTCCTGACATTATAAAACAATCATGACTCACACACATATTTACACGGTTTGATGTGTGACGAATAACTATAGTGGCAAATGACGAGGAAGGAGCTTCAATCAGCCATGCTGCTACTTCACGGAGAATTCATTTGTGCTGCCAGACATATGAAGGATGATGCTTCCCCCCCCCAATAAAATAAAAGACAAAGAAAGAAAAACAAAGTAACCCAATGCTGAGAGAGATTTTGCCAGTGTACAAATGATTATGGTTGCACATGCCTGCTGTGACCCATGTGCATGAGGTTACTGACCCCTGGATTAGGTATTTATTTATTAGTGCCATTGTGAGATAATTTTAGGTTTTGCAAGAATAAATGGTAGCCTGCAACAAATATATAGACAATATGCTTCCAACATCCGAGTGGAAAAATTCATTTTTTGACACATTATGCAGTAAATCCTTCATATTTCAAACACACACAATTGTTCTGTCTGTCTCGTTGTGTTCGTCTGTCCGGGTGAACCTGCCTTCACACACAGATCAGACCAGATCAGTTGCATTAAGGAGTTTAAAAAAAAAAAACCAGATTGATACACATTGGCTTTCTCAGTATAAACATAACGGAGTCTTACAATGTGTCTGAAATATCTCCAGAAGGGCAGGGCGAGTGGATAATCATGAATGCAATGTAATAAGATGCCAGTTCCTTCCTCTCATTTCCAACAGAAGTCATCTATTATTCAACATGTGCTTGAATGTACACGTAATGACACAACAGTTACCTCTGACATAACCTGAAGGCGAGCTGAGACGGATGCATGAAGCTAACTTAATGTGTGTCGGTACATGGAGACCTCGCAGTGAAACAAAGCATCTGGCAGGAAGCCAGTGGTCTGATTGATGCTTCAGCGCCGTGGACAGAAGAACGTGGGCATGCGTCACACTGTTTTACATGTTTGCACACCTTCTGCAGACCAGAGACTTTTTGTTCCTTCACACCGAAAAGCCTAAAAGGTCTTTATTTTAGTCACTTCTTCGAGAAATCCATTCACCTAATCTTTGCTGCCACCCGAGTTTTTGCCTTTTCTTTTCTTTTTCTTTTTTAGTAGCACTTACCTCTGTGATCTATCAGTGCATCTCTGTGATACTTAAACTTAAAAAAATGTTCTGCAGTTTGTTTTTGTCTCTGTTTCCGCTGTAGGTTTATGGCTTTTTATCTCTCGGTACAGGAGATAATAAGGTCTGGGTATCTACGCCGTTTGTGTTCAACCTGCACCAAGAAACAGTCACAAACACAGTTGCAGGTAGTTTTTATTTGAGGGTTGCGTATCTCTCATAACACTGTGAAAAAAGGGATATTTTCAGGGAAGGAAAGGGTGAAATAAAAATACAATAATAAAATTGAGTTTGTGTATTTTTTTTTTTTTCTTCCTGAAGAGATTTATTCATACTTCAACATTTTACCTTATGTAATCTAATACCTCGGTTACCCGGATCTGCACCGTGCATCACGTGATAACCGCCTGTCGTCATGTGATCCAGCTGTGGTCCCAGATTTTAGCCTCAAAGTGTAGAACATAAAGCAGTCTCCAACGTTTTCTGCACTACGGACCGGTTTTAAGTAACATAATTTTCCCGCAGACTGGCAGGATGGTGTATGAATGGAGGTTAACGAGAGCTTAACAATATATGAACAAATTAAGTTAAGCGCCAGAAAGAAGTTCTGACGGAAGTCAAGCGTTTTGTTTTTCCCCAAATAAACGTAAATGCAGAAAAATGGAAATTTAAATGCACATTTTTAGAATACAACTTTTTTTTGTGAGAAACTGTAGTGCGTCTGCCCAACACTGTTTTGATCATCCAAACTTTTTAATCAGTTTTTCTATGTTTGTAATAATAAGATGGTTCTTGTGTCTATATTTCTTTACAAAATAATACTGTTTGTCTAAATTCTATGTTAAATTACATCCAATACCTTTTATTGTTGAGGGAGTTTAACATCCAACAGTTAGGAAAGTGACTGATACTCTTTAGTAGTTTTTGAGAAGGGTTCTTATCTTTTAAAATGTTATCTTCACTAATTGATTAATTGATTTTAGTTTTCATTTTAGCAGTATACTGGTAATTGCACACAAGTACATATTGCTGTTTCCTGCTCTCAAGCCACATTTAGAAAATCAGCAGTATGTGACAAACAAGTTAAGCATACTGATTGTGATGCTAAACCGCCAAAGATTCTTTGCATTTTATGAATAAAGTGCATTGAATCACCAATAGATTGCTTGATGTTATTTTGTATTGTGTGGCGTGCAGATAAAAATGAACTGACTCAGGTGCTATAGATCTCTCCTCATAAAGATTAATGTTTGTGGAACATGGTCCTTGGCAAATAAGCAGAATAATTTGAATTAATGAGGCAATCATGGGAGTTAGTTGCTGATTCCTATAACAGATATTTACATTAGCAGCTTTATTTATGGTGGAGAACAGGAAGGACGTGCAACATAAACACAGCACTTTCCTCCGTCGGAGACATTGACATTGACTTTCTGCAAAAGAATGTCAGCTGTGTCCAATCCCAAACATCGCTGGTTCTCCTGTTGAACTCTGGAAGGTGAAACAGACTCTTCACAACCTCAACAAATAGACCACTACTCTACTCAGCGCCACTTAAGATTCAGCATCTTGGTCAAGGACATATCGACAAATGAACAGGGTGAGATGGCGGATCGGATTCCCAACATTGAGCTAAAATGATGCCAAACCGAGCCACTTCTGTCGGTGGGGTATCTAGCACTTCAGGCTTTTTACACAACAGTTTTTTCAAGTGAAAATTAAAAACTTTGTTGCATTTGGGGGCTCCATTGACACGACAACGGTGCTCGGAGTCACTGAAAACACATGTTTTTGACAATATTGCTATATTGAGTAAATAGTTCTTCTGCACATATGTAGGTAGATGGACAATAACAACAATGGTGTCACGACTCTCAGTCTATATTCTCCTGGGACTTAGTAGTTTTATAATAGAAAGTCTACTTAATAACAATCCAACTTCGTTGTCTGTCCATACGAATGTTCGTTTACTCGCCATTGCTTGTGTTTAGAGCATATTATTCTCTGTGCACATGTGACTTCATCACAAAAGTTAACAACAGCATCCACGAGTGTCCCTGCATGAAAAGGACAGTTTTTGGCATTTCTGCCATCTTTGTTTAAACTGACATAATTTTCAAAACGTTGCCGTGTAAACACAAGACTAATCTGGATGAGTTCTCACTTGAAATGTTATATTTCGGAGCCTCAATGCTGTATGTGAAGCAATGAAAATAAATTATATTGTTTCTATTCTGTTTTGGTTTGTGAAAAAAAATTGTGCTTCGTGCTTCTTGTTGGTAGGAACTGAGTAGAAAATATTTGTTAGCGTCGAATGACAGCAGATTCATGCCTGCTATTTTTAGACTCCGAACAAAATCAGTATTGTGAGCTTAAGCTTTGGCTCGTCTGACTCTGTGATCCAGCACGTGTACTGTACGCAGTCAAGCTCTTATCTCCCCTCAGACATCAGTATTTTGTGTTGCGGCTGGCGACGTGACTGCAGCTGCCCCGACGGCCCGTACTGTGATTGACACTTTGATGTGAGTGATGGCGATGGAAGTGATGGTTGTGTCGGCGAGAGGAGCTCTGCACACTATTAGGAGAGCGCTGGAGCGTGGCTCAAAGGCCGAGCTGCAAGGTGGAGTGGTACGCTCGCACATCAGATTCTGTCTGGACATTTGTGGAAGTGATGGCTGGCAAATTAAATTTATTCCGTGCACAGAGAGTACTAAGAAGACCAAGGATGTAAAATGAGTCAGGGGGGAAAAAATGATTCAAGAGTTGGTTTCTGACATGGAGGTTGACTATACCATAAGGCTTCTTAAATTGTGTGCAACATTGTTGTTGGATTTTGTTGCCTCTTTGAGATCAGCCTGGACAATCCAGCCAACAGCATACTGGCTAACACCTGGGTCCTGTGGTGTGTCCAATCACCTTAGTCAAAGCCAGTTCTGTCTACATTTGTAGAGCCTACAAGGAGATTATTGTCTTTAAGCTCCCAAAACTAAATAAACATAAAGGAAGTCTAACACCATATTATTTATGTTAGTCAAAAGTTATGTCATGTTGTGGAAATGCTAATGAAAACATATTTGGTCATACAACAAAAAACACAAAGGCAATGGGAGTCCTCACTGGTTACAACACTCTCCTGCTTGCATCCGCACACAGTTTAAAGTCCATTCTCTCCATAGGTGATGCTGATCTAGCACTCAACATTCCCAATGACAAAGAACTGTCACCTACAAAAGAAATTCATTAGCCAGAAAGGGTGAAAGGTGGATGTTTCTGGTATCTTATCATGATGACCCCCTGGTGTATGTAGGAGTTAGTCCAGGTCCCGTTTAGACGCAATGAAAACAAATGAAACTGTAAATATATCACTGCATGTTGTTGTGCAAAACGGGGCATCAGAGCCTGCTGGGGAGATTGAGTCTGATTTGAACAAGGTTTGAAGTCCCAAACCTCGGAAGTTTCAGCGGACAGGAAATGTGTTGGGCTTTGTGAACTAAGTAGGGGAAAAAAGTGGATATCCAAAATAAGCTTCCGATCAGGGTGCAGCATGTTCCCACTGATATTCAGTCTGAGGCACATGGATTCAATTGCTGTTTATACATTATCTGCCCCCCTTAAAGCCTTGCCTCCAACTCAGATTGACAGGGCTGATTCTTGCAGCTCCAGTGAGGTTTTCTCTTTAACAAGCCAGAGGCTCGTCTGATCGGCCTCCGAATGGAACGAGACATTCCTGTGGCACAAATTGAATCCCTGGCAATCTGTAAACCTTAGGAAGTTGCCACAAACTGAAGGCCGGTCAAATTAATCGACCAAGTCTAATATCGGGCGGGCACATGGAGCAGTAGAAATAGCATCACATCAGAAAAAGACGAGCAGCAGGAAGAGCGGCGCTGGATGAATGGCTCCCTCGCAGCGCTTTGCCGCTCACACTTTCTGATGAGCAGCTGTGTTTTTTCCTGCTCCGTCTGCATATGAAACAATGAAAGACTTAAGAAGAGACCTTGTGTTGCCCACTCATGCTCTTGAAATGGGCACAAACCGAGTGTGTGATGTTCAAAGGTAACAACAAAGCCTTTTCTCCCCAATTTGTTTTCTCTGCCTTTGTAGAGGCAGATGTACACAAATTATTTCACTTTTTTTATATCTCCAACTGCAAATCTTAAACAAATAGTAATAAACCAGTTTGGATACAAATGGAAATGTTATTTGTACCTTTCTGTATTATATTGAGACGACTTATTATCAGACCTACTGTACATATGCTGTGTAATGAAATATAGTCATACTTGATTAAACAAATGCCATTATGATGAAGTTAATATGCAGTCAGTTATTTTAAAAAAGATTATGTGAAGCCGGTAAGGCTCAAATATGATCACTGAATAAATTGGTTTAACTTTGCATTTCTTTACAATTACATGTCTTCGTATGTGTGTTCGTATAAAGACATATGTAGACACAATCATGGCTGGTCAGTACTGAACTCTAAAATGTAATACTCTTCTCTCTGGTTGAATTTGACTAACATTTGAATCAGATCTTAGGCCTAAAAATTAATCAATCAAATGTCGACACTCAGCTATAATTATGACTTGCAATCAACTTGAAACTTTGTATACATTTCAGACTCGTCTTAATGTAATAACATTTTTTTTTTCTTGTTTTGAGGAAAGCTTATAATAAACACACTTAGAGCCATGTCTTACAGAATTACTCAGAATATAACGATACTATACCATACCATTCTATCCAATAAGCTTTCATAATGCAAGTGCTCAAACAGAACCTGGTCCCCACAATAGTAATAAATACCCAGAAACACTCAGTCAGGCTCCTGCATGCAGAGATGACCAAACATTGTGATTCACAATATATTTTAATGAGTCTGCATCACGCGATGCTGTTCATTATGATCCATGCTTTCTCCTCGCATCCTTGTGCAAATATCACTGCTTGAAGAAAAGGAAACAAAAGAGGCAAAAAACAAACAATGCTATTTAGAACCAGTGTTGCAATTCATTTTCTGGCTCATCTCGATGGGTGGTGAAGTTCACACACGCTGTTTCTCTGTGAGCTGCCAAGAATCCTGAGGGCTGGTGGAGGGCTATTGGGGGGCGGTTTACAGGGCTGGTTTAGAGCTGACATCCATCCATAGTGGGTATGTAAGTGTATGCTGGAGCAATGGAGCTGCTGTGTACATGAGCGATTGAGATACTCCAACAAAGGGGCAAAAAAATACTTGAATCGGTACTTTGAACAATGGAAGTTATGGGAGGAATGATTTAAAGTAAAGCTTAGCACCATTTTATTGTTAATTGTGGAGGAGTAGTTATTGAATGATCAAAAACAATCTTGGTCAAGCTTAGAGTATCTGTCTTGGTAGCTGTCAGGATTTTCCATCAGATTTTCAGTACATGAGCAAAATGTCCAACCTGTGACAGAACATCTTCCAGATATACCAAGATTTATTTCGTATATTCACTGTCAGTACAAATTAAGAGGAGCATTATTTGGGGTGGGGTTTGAATGTCTCCAAATGAATTGTCATTGTAAACGTCATTATACATTCTTGGACCTTGATTTCTTAAAGAAGTGACTGCATTGTTCAAGGGGGTGGGTCCCTATGCCAGACCAGTTTAGAACAAATTCTGGTTTTTGTGAATGGAGTCTCTAAATGACCACCTGTATCAGTGATCCTGTGGTCAGTACTCCCCTTTATTGTCGTCTGTTGACTTGCTGTCAGCATTCAGTACTCACAATGCTGCGGTTGATCTGTGCATGAAGCAGGTAGTTTAATCCACCATGTGGCTTTTAAAGCTCTTAATTCTTCATGTGTGAGTAGTAGCTAACATGTCTTCTCGGTGGAGGCACATAGTGCACGCAAATAAAAACAATGAATTCTAATTGGAAGTGTGAAAGTCAGAGTATGCACTACAGTCTAAAACAGACACTTAAAGCTAATCCTGTAATTATGATGTCTGTCGACGGAAGGGTAGCGTGCAGAAGGAGGGGGAGTCTCGGGAGCGGTTGTAATGAGTTTCACCACAGCTGAGTGTCAGGATGCTGTTGACTGTTTAGAAAAAAAAACAAACAACTGACACTCATCACCTTCTGTGGTTTAGCATCTTGCGGCAGGTAGCTGGAGCTCTGAGTGCTAACACTGTCAGATGAACTACAGACCCTGGGCTGTTTTCATTGGGTTTTGCAGCCTGGCTTATTTACAGATTTGTGCTCGGAACAGAAAACAGTGTTCTGGTTTCCTCTGCAGTGGAGCAGAGTTGCACAGAGATGACACCAATTAACATGTCTTTGTTAGGAAGCCGGCTCTGCAGCACTTGATATAGGAAAGTTGAGATAACAACATGAGACTAATTTTACACTGGGGCCAGACTTAAAGAACACTACACATCAACATATTTTTCCTCATTTTTGTCATTTTGGAGAATCTCAATGCGCGTAGGGCAGGGGTGCGCATTCCTGGTCCTCGAGGGCTGCAGCCTTGCACGTTTTCAATGTGTCTTCACATCAACACAGCTGACAGCAATTAGTGGCTCAATATCAGGCTTTCTGCAGAGCCTCATCATGATAAGTCAGCTGTGTCTGAGCAGGGAAACATTGAAAACGTGCAGGGCTGCAGGCCTCGAGGACCAGGATTGCCCACCCCTGCCGTAGGGTCAATTACAGGTGTGAGTGTTGATCGAGCCACTAGGGATGCACCGATCCAGGTTTTTTCACTTCCAATCCGATCCCAATACCCAAATTTGGATATCTGCCGATACCGATGCTATTCCAATGCCGGAGCTCTGTTTGCTTTAATTTTATTATGATCATTTTTGTTGATTTTATATGGCACTGTAATAAACTCCTCTCTTAAATAAAGTATGAAATGTAATATATGCATGTATTCTCTCAAAAAACAACTTGAGGTTACTATAAGGTCAGAAAAAGATGCAGTACAAACTCTTTTTGTTCAATTTGTGAAAACATAAAGTCTCCACAATCTAAGATCTGTGAGCCAGAAGGTTTCAACCTGGACACTTCTTGCACTGAGACGTCGGAAACAATAAGTTATTTAAACGTTACCAGTTTCTGTTGGAGGAAGTCTTCCATTTAGAGGCTGAGCATCACGTGTTTTCTAAAAGGAAAAGTGACTTGAACTGAGCTTTACTTAGTGCTCTGTACTGAAAGGCACATTATGTTTGGAGAAATTGCCGGTTCATGATGTATCATTATGTCCTTTTTGACTCGCAGATCAAGTGGCTCTCATGCAAAGGTGCCAGGTAGGAGGTTTGAGGGGTCAAAAGCAGCGAAAAACCCGTGACCTCCCTTCTGTTTCATTTTGCACTCCATTGTTGACAGTTTTTCATCCGAATGATTTGCGGACCACTTGTGTCAACACCTGCTGAAGTGCCATTTGACAGATCTGTACTGCAACCCCATTAACCCTGTCTAAATATTATCACCGTGTGGCATGTGGAGGTAGAAATAATGCTGTGCCTTCAGAGGATAACACTCCACGAGCTGTCCTGATGCACCGTTTTCTTTTACTTTTATGACCGAAGGTAATTGATGAGCGCGCGGTTAAGGGACTGAATAACGGAGCGGTGACAATAACGAGGATTTATGAAGTAGAACTCTGCAAAATCAAAATTAAATTGCAGCGCAGTCGCGAGTAAATGGCCGCCGTCTCACAAAAGGAGACAGCCATGTCACGTACAGGTGTGAAGTTATGTGTGATATGCAAAGACCAGCCAAAATATTATAACCAGGTGGAGTGAAAATGTGCTTCACGTGCGTGGGACAGACCAGCACCACATTCTTACCTCCAAGTTGATGTTAGAAGCAGAAAAATTAAAAATTCAACAATGACTGGATGAGATGATCTCCAAACCTGAAGCTCTTGTTTCCGGTCTGCAGTGGTCATTGAAAGTGGTTCAAAGAAGAACATTGGATCTCAAACTGCAGTTCACAGTGAGAATAGCATCATCATCATCATTAATAAACTCACACTCACATCAATACACTCACAAGATCAAAAATTTGCCAAAATCAAAAACAGCATATCTAAAAACATATTTTGATATTTGATCACAAAATCTTTTCCAAACAACCAGAAATTCTCTTCAGAAAACAGAATATTTCTACAAATTCTTTGATAAAGCTTGACAGAACAACATTGTCGCTTTTGAAAAACACAGCATTTTGCAGTATTCATTGTGCACGAATGTGACTGTGATGCTAATGCTATTTCAATAAACCTGCTATTGGACAATTTATTAAAAGCAGTTACAGGTTATCAAAAGTTGTCCTCAGTGTCTTATTTCATGTATTTAACATTTTTTTCAAGGTCATCCAGTGAGTCAGATTGGGCCCTCAGGCTGCATGTTTGACACCCTTGATTCATAGCAAAATTATGGGCACTTCACTTGGTCCTTTTGACGTCCACAAGCTTCATGAAGCAGGGATAGTTTGCAAGCAAAAGAAGATACTTCGTACTTTTTGGCAGGCCCCATCTGTGTATACCGTCATCCTTGAAAAAGCACACCAGGGACGGATAAAGACATCTGGAGGTACAGTAGCTGCCACATCTGCTGGTGTCTAAACACATTTACCTCAGCCCTGTCATTAGCATGTGAATTAGCATGTATCTGTTGGCTGCCGCTTTGATCGGCCCGGCTCCTCGTGTCACAGCAGTTGAAGGCAGCATCCAGCCATCACAGCCCATTAGAGAGCGGCAGAGGAAGGCTGTTGACACCGGAGCGAGGGAGAGGAGTACATCATATTTCAAAAACTTCCTTCTGCTATTAATGGCTCCCAGGCAGGCAGGGAGAGGGAGGACGTCTCTGGAAGCTCGTATGCACTTCAACTTCTCCAATAATGATGGGGAGCATCGGAATAATAGATTTGGGGTGGTTATGAAGACATTATCGTGAAGTTTGAATCAATGAGAAGGAATTATGGCTGTGGGCTGTTTACACGTACACACTACTGAATCTGATGAGCACCATGTCTCCAAACTCTCAGCACGGAATATCCAGTTGTGACTCAATAATAAACGGAACTGAAAGATGAAGGTCGATGGCAACCCCACTGGTCCTTATCAAGGAGGAACTTCCAGCATTGTGTCATGTACGCCCCTATTATAGGACCAGATAAAATAAACAACACATTTCCCTCGTTCTGCAATTACCTCCCATTCTGTATCAAATCATTCTGTGAAAATATTCACAGTATTTTCACATATAAATTCCTCTCCATTGGTCTTCCTTTTAAACTGCACCAGAAGTATCATGACTTATTCTGCTTCCAGTATAAATGTTTGATTTCATTTCTAAGCCCCCCCGTGACTACAGTTTCTATCTCTTTTCGCTCCGTTTTCGATCTCCACCAGAGGAAATCTGCGTATTTACCCACTGAATGCGACATTTAAATTCCCATCTACGACATCAGTTGTCTTAAAATTAACCATTCCTACTTCAGCGTTCCACAACAAAATGTCTATTTAATCTGTCCTATTGAAGGTGTTTTGTAATTTTGCTTTGAAATGGGCCATTTAAGGGAATCATTACATGCAATTAGCTGCTGCTGCTTCTGTAGCAAATAGACCAAAAGCTGTTTCTCTTCCGTTTCAAACATTTCCTTTTACTTTCAGATTCCTGGATCTCTGCAGACATTTTAATGGCACAATCATTTTGAAAAAGAGAGAGAAAAAAACAGGTCCATGGTTACGTTTTAGTGATGAAGTGCATAACCTTTAAAGGTAGAAATTTGTCAAGGAAATGGAATAGATAGGAAGCAGATATTTTTTTTCTTTAGTTATTTTTTTTTGTCTTTATTTTCAGGTTTTGTTAGTATTTTATTAAATTTTTGGGGGCTTTTTATCAGATCCTTTGTTGCTTCATGATTCACCGGCATGAATATGTACTGTAAGAAAAATGTGTATGTCTTCATTATATTACAAAAAAGAATTTCACAATAACATTTAATATTGCGGAGTTAAAGCAAAAATTCCCCATATCACTTTTGAAATCAGCAGAAAGTAGTTTCTTTTTTGGTATCCTGTCAACTACTAACTACTACTTATCTGGTAAAATCGCCCTAATTGGCATGCTAGAGAGATGTTTTCATACATCCGTTGTCAGATGCAATAGCTAAAAACAAAAGCCAGAACACAGAGGGGTTTTAGAAAGAAAGGAAATGTTGGTTTGGTTGTCGTTATTATGCACAGTGGCAGGATGCAGATGGCAGCATGATAGATTGGATAAATGGGTCTCGGCATATCGGGCGGAGGCTCATTGGTATTTCAGGTCTTTCTGTTGGACACCGAGCATAGAGAGATTTAATCAATTCATCCACTGAGCGGTGAGTCAGTCCCGAGGGCAGCGAGGACCTCATGAAGCACGACTCCGCCGCACCGCTGACCCCAGACGTTGCATCGCTCGGGGTAAAGAAAACATGGCCGCCGTCTCAAAACGTCATACATTTCAGACTCTCAGGAAGCCGAGGCTGGAGTTCAGCTGTGTGGGATGACGGGATGGTTTCCTTCCTGCAGATTTCATGAACTATCAGAGTTTAAGTTGCTTTCCTCTGCCTGCAGAGGCCCAACTCTTTCATTTCTTGTTCTCCTTGCTATATTGTATCTTTATTGTTTCTCACAGTTTTTGATCACTTTATCATTCCTTGGGATTATTGAAGATATCCTTGACGTTGACTCCTTGTTATCAGTACTGTTGTGGAAGAGATGGGCTCTTCAGGTTTCCACTGCCCACTTGCCTGGCGGTGTAGTGTGGAGGTGTGGAGGTGTGAGTTAGTGGGAGGCTGAGGACACAGGTAGCTGCCGGATTCAGTAAATCTGATCACTCCTTTGAACATCCTTCCTCAAACATCAAGTGTATCATTCAGTTTTAAACAATATTACACCATCAACATATTGAGGCAGAATCACTCTGGTTGCATCACATCTACGATACTGTTATATTCATATCATCAATATTTTGAGTTATATAATATGGTTACAATACTGCTCTTTGGATGAGTTATTTTTCTTTATTTTTTTGTTGTTTTATTCATCTTTGATTTTTTATCTTGGCTATACATGGAATTATTAGCTATCCACAGTCAGTCATTGTAACTTTCTTTTGGCTTTGTTCTGTTCTTTGTATTTTCAATATCTGTAAAACTTTAACTGCTTTTCTGGTTGTTCACTGGTATAATGTCTACAAAACAACTTTTGGGATTTTTTTAACTTTTTGGAGTCAACCATGAAATTGTATTGATTTCACATCAATAAATGACAGGAAAGTAAATATTCTGGAGCATTTTTATGTTAAAATGACATTAACCACAGGCTCTGGGGCAATGCTGTTTTAGTATCTTCTTTGAAGGATCTCGATATTTGGTCTTGGTGGTGTGTTCATGATGTGTTTGCTTCCATCTCTCCACCTACTGCAGGTCCTTACTGTTCTCCATTGTACAGGAGAACCTTACAGCAGGTCACTATGAACTCCATCCATGGCTGCCATTTCTGCTGCAGATATACAGAAAAATATCAAAATCTCCTACAAAATTGAGCACATAAACAAAATACACCCTCATTTAACAGTATTCAGTTTAAATAAAAGTCATTATTGGCATGGATGGACCTCAAGTTGGGAAACATTGTGCTAGTAGTGACCCAAAAGAAAAATTTCTGTCCAAAAATGATCCCAAACAGATTTAGATCTTCCAGAGAAACACTCATATTTTGATTTAGATGGGATTAAACAGGTCAATACTGTAGAATATCAGCAGTATTAAATCTTTACTCAATTAACATGCAAACTTAAATTCCCAGTTGCTTTAGATGAAGCTCTATAGCAGTGGAAGTAGTTTCTCTTCTTTGGTTTAATTTGTGCTGCTGTAAGTCAAGTGTTCTGTGTTCTCTGATCCCTCAGGGCCATCACCACTAAAACTGTTATTTGTGGGTTCATTTAGCTGCGAGCCTGCTTAATCTCGGAGGAGCATCCCTTTCCTGGATGCCACGGTTCGTGCGAGCATGAGATGCATATTAAGCTCCGGCAGCGCTGCCCTTTGAACTTCCTTTGCTCCATTTGGTAACCTTCCAGCCAGAGGGCCTTCACGCTGAGTGGGCCCATCCGACTCAAAGTGCTATCTCTCCACGTTGGGCAGGCTGCCAAGGAGCGGCTTGCCAGCTTTGCCAGGTGCCCGTGGCCCCGGTGTAGGGGCCAAAGTCAGGTAGAGCTCCTCAGGCCAGATGGCCCTTCCATGGGGCTACATCACTCAGCCCTCCCCCCGAGCCTTCTGGAGACCTCTGGCCATGAAGATGACAGAAATGCACATCTACAAGCAACAGAGGGATGGAGAAATTCATACATAAACACATATTGTAGAATTGGATTGTAGCTTACTTTCGATATAAGCTCATAATTTCAGGTACTTCCCTTGTAGAACTGAGGGCTGCACTGATACCACTGTTTAAAAGATCGAGGTTGAGAACTAACCTTTAGCTATTTGCAGATACAGAGTACCAATACGAGTACTTATCCAATGCTGTAAAGCAAATCTATCCTTTATATGCAAACCACTGCTCTCAGTGAAAAGGCGCTATATAAGTGAAGTCCATTACCATTACCATCCCTCTGGGTCGATGCTACGCTCACCTCGAACTTTCTTGAGGGCTACGGTATTCTACTGCGATTACAGTATGCAGAGAGCAGTGTGTTGCGACTATCTACAGTACAGACTGTGTACTGTAGACTGTAGACCCAGGGAACGAGCTTGCTGTGTGGCGCCAAATGCTCCAGCTCGCTGTTAATGAGTAGATCAGTGCCTTCATCATGTGTAGCATGTAGCATCACTGGTATGTGAGCCCTGAAATTCTTTAGCATGTAGCATTTAGCACAGTTTAGGAGTAAAATCCTCCTGGATTCCCTGAGCAACATTGAGCTAACTGCTGGTCCAAATGTCATTTGTGGTTATGTCGCTGGTGTTGTACGAACAAAATCTTTCATCTCCTCTTGATATTTTGGCGGAACATATATTTACAGTCTGTCTTAAGTTTGTCATCCTCATTAATATTAAATAATCTCCAAACTGCTGAGATTGCTCATCCTCTCTTGTCTACCTGCTGCTGACGGATAATGTCACGTAGCACTCGGTGGGTTGTATCGAAGAACTTTCTCAGGTACGAGTAAGAGTTTGCCGTGCAGCATCGGACCCAACACCCATCCCTGAATCCCTTATATAAATGGTCATCAGATGTGTGGAGCTTCTTCTGCCTCTTCAAAATTAAATGCCAGCTATTCTTCACACCATACAGCCCATCAGGACAGATTTAAATTCATCAACTCACTCTCCAAAACCGTCGGCCATGTAGCTCTTTTTCAATTCCACTCAGGGCGCTTGATTGCCGTAAATCACGAAAAGGGGCGATCGATGGTTAAGTGACAGGCTGCAGTGCAGCACGGCCGCAGCGCGCTGTGGGAAGCTGAAGCTCGGAGCGATCCGGCCACTCACTCCCTCACACACTCCTCCTGCACACCCACACAAGGTCAAAGTTACCGGCAGAAGAGACTGCCAGTACAAGCGTATCTGTGCAGCTTGTCTGTAAAAAGCCGCTCGGTTGGTGACTCGCATGAAATGTCCTGGAGGCTGCATGCGCCCTAGCTGCTGATACAACGTTATCTGTCTGCAAGAGGAGATCCTGAGCTGTGATAGCGGCACGCTTGTTTTCTAATGGCTGGGTTTCTGTCTGTGATAATGAGCCTGATGCAGTGAAACACACTTAAATTAAGAGGAAGATTACAAGCATTCAAATTTTTTTGATGAATCTCGTGATCGTTTTTTCAAGCATCTGAAAGGGGTGGGTTTTCTTGACTTATATCCCCTTCCAGAGGGGAATAGCTGATCCCCATGGATTGTTATGTCATTACTTTATGCAGCTGAACTTTTGTCGTCGGTTAATGTAAATATCTCATTGGGTGGGGTGTTCATTTTATGATGTGCTCTGCCACCCTCTCCACCTGCTGCGGGTCCTTCATGCTGATTCTCACAGTGTAGCAGAACATGAGGCTCTCTATGAGGATCAGATGTTAGTATAGAAATGATGGGAGAACATTTTCAAGTGAAAATGGAAAACTTTCTTGGGTAACATTTTGAAAACGCACCAACTCCGTCCCCACGGAAACGGTGTAAAACAACTTTTCTGAAATGCTGCTACTGCACATTCACACAACGACCATCATAAAATGTATCATATATTTTAAAGTCGTAAATGTTTTCAGTGACAAGCTTCAAATTTAAGCTTAAATAAACTTTTGAACTTATCCATTGCCATCCTTCTCTTGCTTCCCCTAAATTAAGTCCCAAACTGTTTATGTCAATAAACTTCAACGTGACAAGAAAGCCGAGAAACAGAGTTTTAGACAAATACACAAGTCATTCCACAACATCTGCAGTGTTCAATCACAGACAATATTCAACAGCTTATATAACAAAGAAACATGAACTTCCCAATATATTTTGTCTTTTTTTTTGTTCTTAGAAGGAATGTCTATGCAACTCCAGGTGAGCTCCACACATTCATTCATCTGCCTCATAAAATCCCTCTAAAATGGCTGTAAATTCAAATATTTTCCCAAAAAATATATTAATTTCATTGCACTGAACACATTTTGGAATAAAGAGCCAAAAGCATGGCACAATAAACCTGAATGCATACACAGATTAGAGAATGTACTGTATATGACTGCTTTTTGCGTGCAAGCTCATTGTAACTTGACAGATTTGACACAATTGAAAAGCTGAATACATAAAGTTTCTATTACCTTTGTATTTGCCATCCATCCATCATCCATCCATCCATCCATCCATGAGAAACCCATGCATGCAAAGGGAAAAACATGCAAACTCCACACAAAAGGCTTCCAAAATGACTTTAAATAGGGAAATTTTCACTGCCGGATGAGTGCAAACCACTTCACCACTGTACAGTAATATGCATTCGTAATTCTGTAGATTGGTGTATTTTAGTAAGTTTCTTCTAACCAACCATCTTTGAAAATGAGCCATTTTTCTGGTTGCAACAAAAGTCAACCCCTAAAAGAAAAAAAGAGTCAGTACCCACAACATGGTACCTCTCACATTTCTGTGCGGCAGAGAAACCGACGGCAACAGTATTTGCTTTGTGTAGGGGTACTTCCTCACATCTCTCTCCTTCCACTGTTTATTCCTCCATCTCACTCTCTGCTGTCAGATGTTGACTGAATCAGGTTAGAGAGGGGAGGTGCAGAGACAGAGGCATCGCTGATGAAAATGACAATGCCTTTCTGCCCTGTGTGGGTATCCAGATGCACAAGCCTGCCTGGAAAACACACGCTTACGTAAGAGACGGAGAGAGGAGATGGAGATGAGCTTCGCAGGTGTGCTGGGGTAATTGGAAAGGGAAACAGATTCAAACACAGATTAAAAAACTTACAAGCGACGACTGTTAAAATATTCATGCGCACAATGTGGAACGCTTGGAAGAAACCTGGCATGTTGTAAGACAAGTGTTTTTGTGATTTAAAGGAAGCACCGGAACACAGAGTCATAAAGCGTCTCTGCAGACAGAGATGATGGAACGCTCCACGGGTTTTATTTGATGCGACTCTGACATTTACTGATTTGTTATTCAAATAATGTCTGACACATTGAGCGCAGATAAGTCTTGACATTAAGGCGCTGAGCGTAGTTGGGACTTCCACCCTGGACGAACCGTGAGTTCACCTTTCACTTGCTGGAGTAACTGAACAATCATGTTTGGTGAGAGAGAGAGAGAGAGAGAGAATGTTAAATGCTTAAGTGCCTGGAATCTCTTTTCCTCTGATGACTGCACTTAGGAATTTTGGAATGAATCACACATCGTGGATGTGTTGATTCGTTTTGATGTGATGCGGGGTCTCGGGTCCACAAGTCTTCTTGGTGACGAGCTTTAACCGTTTGGTTCTGCGGCTTCAGAGAAAACAAGGCACCAACAACCCAAAAACCTTAAAAATTCACTTTGTCACTCGATTCCTGGCCATCCTTCAGCTTTTTGGCACTTTCACCCACGTGTAAACCGTCTACTTGGCCCGGGTACGATTTGGCCCGGACAAAGTGGGAACTGGGAAATGAAGGTCGTTTTTAAATGATCTGCAGTTTTGGCGGAGATCTGGCAAGTCGACGAGAACCATATGTGAATCTCTAATGAAGGCAAGATTTGTGATTTCTAGAGAGAATTAATTTTTTTAAACAAGTTCAATGATAATATTTCTGACCGCAAACAAATATGAGCATTGCACACTGTTGATACACATTTAGTTTACTACCTGATGGAGAAATGTAGTTCATATTCGGGTTGTTTGATATCAGAACATGCTGTTTAGTTTTGATGTTTATTGCATATATTTTACAATTAAATAAAATAATGATGTATGTTTTGTTCTTTATTGATTTTTCCTTTATAATTCTTTAGATAATCAATGATTTTGGTGAATTACTTGCACTTAATCACTTTTTCTTACACAATTGAAATCCTGTCATTTTGAGCATGACTGCAGTGTGTTGGAACGTGAAGAGTTCAGTCAGTCTTTCATGGTAAAGTCTATTTTGCATGTTGATATTGTGATCACGATACATTTGAGAACTATTGTGCTCAAGGCATGCATGGCTTTCATTCAGATAAGTGTTTTTTTTATACTTGAAATCACTTCATTAGTCTCTAAACATACAAGTTCTCTAGCTTGGTGAGGTACAGTTGAATTAATGAATACTGAAAGTGTCTCGTTCGTGCTATTAGATGACCGCACTGTGTGAATTATTAACTCGGAAGAAGATTTTATGACTATGATCTGGTTTAAATCCGTGTGTAAAGATGGTCACATTCATGCAAAACCATCAGATTATCAGTTGTTGACTTGCAGAACACATAAGCTCAAGGTCTTTTTAAGTGTCGGTGGAATTCAGCATGATTTCTGGGAGGATTTTTGTGAATCAGGCTCTAATACTCATGCTTACATTTTGACTCGTGCTGAGGAGAGGTGAGTCTCATCCAGCCTTTTCAAGATGTATAAATGTATTCCACTGATAAAACAGAGAAATTCAATGAAGTTTCTTTCTTGTGTCCTTTAATGTTGTTTTTTTAGATACATAAGTTCATCTGTCTTTTGAACCATAAAGGTGAAGCTGGCCCTTGAAGATAGTTATCCAGCATCTCTTTAGGAGGAAAGTTGACTCATGGAAAGGTTTTTTTTTTTCTTTCCCTCTGCAAGAAACTGAACAAAGTCTCGACTTCTTTGAAGCTATTTTTATCTGGGAGAGACTTTTTTCCTCCTCATCTTGACGAGACTTTTTTCTGTTTATATGTGCTTCGTATGCAGGAGCTTCAGTTCCTCCACCTGGGAATCTAAAATATCGCTGGTTGGAGCACTTTTACTTCATCTCATGGTGGGAAATTTGCAGCTTGGCAGCTTTCTTTTCTTTCTTTTTTTTCTTTCTTTCTTTTATTTGAAGGCGTTGGTTTCAGTGCCACCGAGGCACATCGAGGCGAGCCGGATGTCTTTGTTTCTTCAGTTTGCTACTTCTCTCTCTTTTTTTGTGTCCTTAAACCCAACTGCTGGGATTGCTACAGCTCCACATTGTGATGGGGCAGTCGCGCAGGAGAAGTATTGTGCCTAATGAGATTTCCTCATGTTTTTCCTCCTCGCCCGGGGGCTCGGGGAGCCCCGCTTAGTTCAAGTGGAGGTCTTATTACCGTAAACCTCAATCGAAGGACTTTTTTCAGATTCGCACCTCAAGCAAATTCCATCCCGTTTGATCCCTCTTCACTACACTGATGAGTTGATCTGAGAGTAAAAAAATTATATTATACAGGGAGAAAAGTGAGAATTTCACTGTCAGATGAGAGGTGGAGTCGTGCTGCGTCTACGCTGCGCTGTGCAGGTTTTAATTGCTGGAGTAAGAAAAGCTCAGTGGTGCATTCATTGTCGTGAGATCGAATAATCCAAGATCTATAAGGAAACCAGATCTGGTGAAGTGTTTATTCTTTTTAGAGCATTCATTGAAATACTTGGAAATTGAACATTTTAACCTTGCAGAAGACATTTAATCCTTTTTGAAGGCAGTCTTGAAAGGATCTTTGGGACCACAATTATCCTTTGAATTGTACCTTCAAAATGCGATTGATTTCTCTTTGGATTGCTGTGAAATTCATTCAATGAACACGACTGACTCCTTTTGCTTGACAGTGTCATTCACATGGAAGTACCTGAATTCCTATGTAATGCTCATAATGGACCAGGTTCTCAAAGATCTTCCATGAAGTTTGCCTGTGTTCCGCTGGTGATTCGACTGAATAATACCAAGAGTCACATTACACGGAAACAGGGACATTTAAATTAAGGTTTTTGTGCTTTAGACTCTTTACTGAAGGGACAATTTGCTGGAAATGGTTTGAAGCTCTACCAAGAACATGTAGAGTTCAACTTGTTGGTGGATGAAGTCATCGATGAACTAGAACCAAACAAAAAATTAAGTTAAAATTTTTCGCAAAGTCAAAATCTGAGATACCATCCATCCATCCATCCATCCATCCATAAGAAAACATGCAAAATCCACACAGAAAGGCCGGGCCGGTATTTTAACCCATGCAGACTCTACATTTTGTATTTCTCATAAATTAATTACAAATTAAAACGTCCATAAAAATTCTAAAATGATGGTAAATTTCAGGATTCTCAGAAATTCCTTTTCTATATGGATTCAAACTGATTTTCAAATTTCCATCGAGTCTATCTTTAATTCCTTGTTCAATGTGTGTGGTTTTTGTTGTTTATTTTATAAAGACTTTCTGCTGTCGTACTCTCGGCTGTGGTTGTGGTGTTTCTGTGGGCCAGCAGGTGCATTTGGCTGCAGCTCTGCTCTTCCAACAATTTGATCTTTGCATATCCAGACGTCAGAATCCAAACCCGGTGCCGGAGCCGTGCGGGTAATTACGGCGCAGATAAAAAAGACGTCTCTGGCGTGCGTGCGGCTGTTGAACTTGGCTGATGGGATTCGCAGGGGAGGAGAGTGGAGGCAGTTTTTTCATTAGTATCAATCATGAAATTGTTAATTTGTGTGATTAATGTTGGCTTCAGTCTCCTCTATTTCTGCCTGTCTTTATCCACATATTTAGCTCATAGTGGGAGGGGGACGCCAGCCAAAGCAATGTCGGAATGAAGGGCTTTTAACCCCCATAAATTAATGTTGCAGGAATGAATGTGGATGTATAATTAGGAGTCGTCATTAACAGAGAGTAATTTAAGACTTAACGATGAATCGAAATGAATTGTTTGTTTAAAAAACACTTTATTGGGAAAGATAAATGATGGTTGCAAGTAGTTGCATGCTCACATCCCTAATTTGGTATTCAGGATATTACCGGCTGTCTTTGGAGCATATTTATGAGCACAGGGGCTGTAAACGAAGACGACAGACTTGCGTATGAGCAGATAATACACAGAGCCGGCTGGCTTCCAGATTTCGACTGTCAGCTTGTCCTTCTTCCTTCTCAAATCTGAATTCAACCCGTTTTTATTGTCATGTTTTAATACATGCACTGCTCCAACAAGAGAAAACTCCATTTTACAGGAAAACACTTCTACATATAAAGAGCAATTAACAGTAAATATTCTGTATTTATCAGAAAGAGTGGTGCTACAATACACGTGACACGTTGATGTTGGTAACTTTTAAAAACTATTTTACACAAAAGACATCATTTATTAAAAATACTATGGAATGCACTCACATGATGTACTATTTGAACATTTGATTATAGTCAGTATGAATCAGTCAAGGTTATAATAAGACACAAGACACATAGAATCCAATGTGACCTCCAGTGAGCCACAACTGTAAAATGAGTGCATCATTACTTTTATATAAAATTGGAATCGTTATGTTAATCTCTTTTTTCCCCAAATGGTATTATTCTAATTGTTTGCATATTTTCAAATTCAATTATTCATCAATCCTTTAGAGGTTGAACATTTTAGAAAAAAAACCAAATGCAGTTTGATATTGTAACCTTGGTAATGATGCACTGTGGTCTAAAATACATTATAATGTCCGTAAAGTAGCTCCATTATTGGCGTCCTGCATCCTTCAGCATGTATGCTCACCTTCATTGTCTTGCTTTGATGCAAATGCTGCTTCCTCGATTAGGTCACGAGCTTCCACCGCTGCATGGCTGACTTCTCAGAGTTTGCGAACGTGTGCTCATTCTTCTTAAATCTCTGCAAAGAAAGATCATGCAAACTTTGTTTACTAAAGCTCTGATTTGAGATTGGGCTGCGTTGGTATAACGCAGATGTTTTTAAAGTGTGGGACAGAGATCAGAGGGCTACAAGGAGAATTAGGTGTTTTTACCTCGTGTTTTAGAAGAAACCACAACAATAACTGGCATATTAAAGGCCACATTTACACGTCAACGTTTCAAATGAAAACACATAATTTTTTGCATTTTCAATTCAGAAAAAAATTTGCAATTTGCATTACAACCTGGGAACAAAGTTCAATTTTCCCTGTTTTCATGGAGACGGAGATGAAGCTCTTTCAAACAGTTACACTTTGGGAGCCGTTTTCACAACGCTGTGCTTTCAGAGGCGCCGAGCAGCCTAAACGCAACGCAGGTTTTTGCATTTTCACTTCAAACTGTTGTCCTGTTAATGGGGCCTGAGGTGTCTCCCTGCTTCAGCACACCTGAATCTAATAAGAGTATCATCGATAAGCTTGTAAAAAAAAACAATAATGAGGCCCTCCAGGACCTGGATTAGACTGGATGCCCCTGACTGGACCATGCAGCCACTTGGACAAGGATCAGAGAATCTTGATAAAAGCAAACAAAAGCACAAGTAAATTCACAATACTTGCAAGAAGAGAGAAAACAAATGTTCTTTTAAAAATAAAACATCAGCTTGTTGACTTTGAGATGCCGCCTACCTATTTCATATGAGCTGAAACTATAAGAAATAACTGTAGTCATCTAATCAACAGACATTAGTACCACTCAAATCTCTGTATGATGTGGAGAAATAAGTCTCAGTGAAAAACTCTGACTCTAAAAACACCAGTTGAAGATCTCACTTCAGTTTTCTTTCATATTTCTTTCTTTCAGAGCAATCTGAGCACTTGAAGCTTATTATGGTCTGTGGATCTCAATAATATTATATCTCATATTGTCAAAAGGCTCAGGTTAGTGGTTGACTTCAACCTAACATAACAGCTCAAGGTATTAGGGTTTCATGATCCCGTCTATGACATGTTTACCTGTTAGATATTTGTCTAGAAGCCTTCTCATAAACAGAAGGGGCAGTAGTTGCTGGGGGAGACACTTGATTGGAAATCTGCAAGTTGGAGTCTGTGCAGGGAGAGGAGGAACGTGTCCAAGGGGGTTAATAGTTTTCTTTCTTCTGCTCGATATGCAAACGCAGAGATTTGGTGAAATGAGCGGATCCACACTGTGCACCTATGCAGCAAACCTGTAAACCCTGTAAATGAGTCTCCGTCAAGTGGGGTGGCTGCAGGAGGAAACGTACACTGCACTTTCCGCTCACTGCGCCTCACCTGCACCAGACTTTAATTACGTTGCGGACAGCTTGGCACGACACATTTAAAGTGACAACTTTTCGCAAGTCGAGCGATATGGAAGCATGCGCTTTGAATTATGCATTACGGCTCTCCGTCTGAACCCTCCGTCACCCAGCTGAAGTTGTTTGCCTGCAATTATGAAGCGGTAAACTCCAACTGGCGTGTCACAGGGCGACGCGACGCCCGACACGCCTGCACGCCGTGAACACGGCGCGCAGCAGGGGATTTGTGGAGGATGAGGCAGGAAAGAGGGCAGCTGTCGTCAAACTTCTCCGCGGAAGCTGAACTTCTCTTGCGCGCCTCCAGAGACTGGATACTTACATTCGCTCCATTTGGTTTTCAGGTAATTTTTGGATTAATTAAAGCAGCTGTAAAATCTACATCTTCAAAAGATGGATTCTATTCACTCCCCAAATTGCATTTTACCTTGTTTGCCCTCTGCAGGACGAATACGTCACCACCCAAGAGTCTGAAAGGGTCTTCAGGGTTTCCGGTTTACCAAAACACCTAATCAGACCTTTGGAGTTTCGCTCAGACAAAAACAGGCTGTTACACTTTAGTCAGGCTCACTGGCTAAAGTCCCGCCATTTTCCTACTTAAACCAATCACAGCAAATAATATTTTATGGCAGCATTTCACTTTTACCAGCAATTGGCATGGAACTTTTTCAAAACTCCGTGAATACAGAAAACTTTACTTTTCTGCCATTTCTGTGTAAATGGACATTGTTTTCAAATCATCGGCGTGTAAACGTGAAACATTTCTGAAACAAGAACGATGTGTTTCAACGTAAAACGTTGTGTTAACGGGGTCTTAGCGCAAACTCATTAGCATTTAAGTAATCACACTTATATGTTACAAAAACGTCTGGTTGATTGCACTAAGTTTAGTGTGAAAAAGGTTTTATACTTCATACTTCTTCACACTGAAAGTAAGTATATGTGGATTTTTGATTATTTATAGTTTTCTATAGATGCTGTATGATTATTGAGTTTGCTGGTTGTGGCCTCTGAATAAACTGATTTCTTCATTTGTTGTGGTCCGAGAGTCGGCGTGACAAGAGCGACTTGGCTTTCATTCACACTGAGACGCCGTCCGAGGCAGAGAGAAATCAGACAAGTCGACGAATCAACAATTTGTGATCAAAATCTATTTAGCTGAAAATTGGACAAACATCTGTTTCCTTTTTTTATGCTTGCTCCTGTTAGTTTAATCCCTCTGCTGTGTATGTGTGCATGTGTGTGTGTGATAATCCAGTCATTTGAATGGCATGTTTGCTCTCATGTCTGCAGTGTGCACTGCCGTCGTTCCCCCCCCCCACCCCACCGGGAGCACCATAACTCTCTTCATAACGTCAGTAGCATTTTTTACTGTGTCCGGGCCGTCGGCACGCAGACAAGAGGCCAGGTTCTGTCTATCCATCAGTCATAGTGTGCAGTCATTACATCAAACAGGTAGGAGTTTCAGCACTCTGATCCGCACCATATTGTAATTTGTAATTCTACTTCACCCCTCCTCCTTTCGTCGGGGGAAGATTAATGTTGCGACACAGCTCGCTTCAGAAACCACTCTCTTTTTTTTTTTCTTTTTTATCGCTCTCTTTTGCAAGAGTGACGAGCATCTTCATTGGAATTACGAAAACTCGAATTAAATCAGCATGAAGAACATTTACCGCGTCACGCTCTAATATACTGCTTGCCCAGGGGAAGGCTGCTTGTAAAATATTAACAGAATTATTGCTTTATTAAAGGTCCCCGATAAAAATGAGAGCTGCCTCGGTTTGTCGGGGAGGGAAACGGAGCGTGACGCAGAACAATCTGCAGGTTAGATAAACAGCATTTACACGTCATTGGGTCATGAGGAAAACTCGCATATCAACTTTAGTTTCACACAGTTGACTGAGTGCTGTTGGAGTTCTTTCCACTCTTGTTGAGTTTCCTTCAACTTAAAGGAATGAAAGCGTGCTCGTTTCATTTATGGAGTGGAAACTGTTTCTCTCACAACGTCATGGTGAAAGTGAGAAATAAATGTTTCGTCGTACACGTAATGATGAAAAGAAACGTAGATTTTCACGCAGATGTCATTTAATGTGTCGAGTTATCGGGCGAGTGCGTAGAGGAGAGAATATCAAGCCATGAGGATGGCGTTACTTTTTAAGCGACAAATGGATCTGACGTTGTCGTCATCTGAAGTAAGGTTAGAAGATCAGATATTTGATTCCAGTTTTGTTCCTGAATTTGTGAAGTTTGATAAAATTCTCAGTGGGTTTTGTGGATTAGTTAAATCTTCAGCTCAGTGTGACCTCTGGTGTCAGCTCGTACTGAGATTAATGACTAATTTAATTTTTTTTAGAGGACACATCGCTGATTAAGCCCTTTATTCTAAAGGCACATTGCTTTGTGTTTGCTCATGTTTGATCCACTGAAGTGTTTTTCTTCTTGTGTTTTAGCTTCTTTAAACTACTTTTGTTTTTGTTTTTACATATTAATATGTGCTCCCATCACATCCATGTGGCTCATTATAATCAAATAAGCTCCACTTATGCCTGCCCGACCCTGAATATACAGTCAGATATTGAAACAAAAACATACAACAAAAGAGCAAACATTGAGTTTAAACCTGTGAAATAATACAAAACTTGAATTAACTGTGCTCGTGTGTCATGTGAAGCCTAATTATTGGACCAGTTAAACTATGTCTCAGTGGTCATGATAAGTACGAACAGTCGAGACGTGTTTCTGGCCTGAGTGAGTGATTCTTCAAATAAAGCGTCAAATATTCACGAATCACCGTAGTTACAGGTTTGAATTGAATAGCAGATTAAACTTAATCCTTGATACACATCAGACACATAATTTGAGAGTCACTAATGGGATCACGAGGCTCTATAATCTGGATTTACATCAGTTTGATGGAGGAAGATGCTCTAAAATCTGGATGTTACATCATTCAGCAGGAGGAAGATGCTCTATAATCTGGATTTACATCAGTTAGATGGAGGAGGAGGCTCTATAATCTGGATGTTATCTCAAGTTACATCAGTCATTTTTTCATGTGCACTGAAAACAACAAGCTCACACTCACTTTCTGCTAAAAATAGTGAGTTTTTTTGTCACTTAAAACAGGTTTTCCTGTCGTGTTCGTGGCGCTCGCAGTGGGAGGGCAGAAGACTTTTGAAGAGGTTCGTAGCATTAAATGTGATTTCTCTGTGTTTACGAGTGAAGACAAATCAAATAAGGAGTCTCGGTGTGAGCGTGAATGGAGGCAGTTTGTTATCCTGCGGAACAGCTGGCCCACACAGACTGAAGCTGAATCCTCTCTGGGTTTGTTTTTCCTATCAAAACGCTGCAGAGAACAGAGCCTCGTGAAGAATTGCATTACTCTGCATAATTACAACAAATTATGCGGCGTGGTTTGTCATCCCCGCGCTGAAAAAGCTCATCAGACAAATGTTTGGCTGCTCGGCATGTAATAATATCGAATTTCCTTTGAGAGTCTGCCGAGTCATCTGCGGGGACTTTGGTTTGATTCCCACAGAGAGGACGTGATGCCTTCACTGACCACCTTAAAATGTAATCGTCCCGGTTCCCTGAAATAAAAGAAAAGTTAAAAAAACGGCCTACCTTCAGCTCAGTTCTTTTTCTAATTGTATATTCTATTTTTATATTCAGCCCACATTCATTAAATATGATTGTGGGTGTTTCATAGTATATATGAAATAGCCGAGATTTCTGCCAACACGCTCCCTACATCATTTTAATATATTCATAAAGCTATCGTATTTAAAGAAACACTTCATAATTTATGGCCGTGGCTATGAGTTGCAGTAAGTGTGCTTGTGGTGATTCTGAAAGGTCCAGAGACCCGCTCTCTCCCACCGGAGTCATTTTCCAGCCTGTAATCACGACCCGGAGACGTCCAGCAGAGTTTAAATATAGAAAATAACACTATCACAGAGATGTTATTTGGGTAATTGCTCGTGGTCTTCCTCGCACACTGGTGAAGGAAGGTTTCAGAATCTGTAAAAATACTCCAGCGGGACTGAAAAAAAAAATCAGGCATTAAATATGTATTTGAGATTAAAGCATGCAAGTATCAGGATGAAAATGTTCTTTTGGTTTTCTATTCATGTATAGGTGGGAAAGGGCATTTACTGTTGTGGATGATGTCAGATCAAGATCAGTTTTAGTTATATGTACCGTTTCTGTATTATTTTGCTGATGATTGTTATGTTTGTATTCTAATCTAATTGTATCCTATTAAGTATCCATCCATCCATTTATATAAATATATTTATTGATTCATTGGATTTTTAGCAATTCGTTAATCATACAGGGCCAGAATATTTTGGATTTGGAGACATAAGAATTTGGAATGGTTTTTTGTTGATTTCACTTAGGTCCTGTTTATGCAATGTTTTTAAGTGAAGATGTTTCATTTTCAACCTCCTTTTATAAGACAACGGTACTGAGAGCCACAGAAAACACAACATTTTGAAAACAGGAACTTTCCCAAACTGCTCCAACTCTGTGTTAACGGGGAAAACTGAACTTTGCTGAACATGCGCACCACAGCCGCAGTAAATAATTCTTCTGCACATACTCGAGTAGATGGACAATAACAACAATGGCCAGTCCATATTGTCCTGTGACTTGGTAGTCTCCCGGAATAATGACCCAATGTGGTCGTTTGGCCATATGAATATCTGTGTACTCCCATTGTTAATGTTCACTGCGCATTGTTCTCTGCACGCAAACAATAGTGCCAACTCGTTTTCTGTTGTCATGGAAATGTGACCTTCAATACACAGTGTCAACAGACATTACAGTGTTTGTATTTGTCAAGAGGCATTTAATCAAATCCAAAGCAAAGTTTTCTCAAAGTAAAAGTACTGCTAGAGTGTACTTCTATATGTGTTGCAGACTCGTCCGTCCTCTGTCCTTGTGGACTCCCAGCAAACCCGGATCAAACTAAATGAAGCCCCAAAATGCTTCCCAGCTGCTGATAAATCTGTCACTTCGGGCCCCGGAGATGCTGCTGCTGCTGCGGCTGCAGCTACATTTGTGTCTGCAGGACTCAGGACAATCAGGAGCTCCGAGGAACTCAACCCGGAGCCTCAGAGTCACACAGAGGAGACGGCTGATGAGTTGTGGAGGTTTTTTTCTGAGGGTGTAAATCCCTGTTCACTTAAAAAGTACGAG
The DNA here is from genome assembly GCF_963422515.1 of Blennius ocellaris. NCBI lineage: Eukaryota > Metazoa > Chordata > Actinopteri > Blenniiformes > Blenniidae > Blennius > Blennius ocellaris. Next base: position 22,182,627 of record NC_137652.1, read on the forward strand.
ATGGCGTGTGCGCGTGCGTGTGTGTGAATTTTTCCAGACTTTCAGACTGTTTCCTGATGGACTTTGCCTGCTTTTTGTGGCCAAATTGTACATTTCCACATTTCCTTCTTTTTAAAAGTACTGAAAGTTACTAATCTTTAATCCCTGCTGATGATTTAAACTTGGCCGTTGCTTGAGGATCACTTACCCTTTAATAAGGTAAAAGTATAATTTTTTAGTCCTGTTAGCTTGAGGTTGCTATCAGAGCACCTTTTGCTGAGAATGTTATGGAATTTTATTTCCAAACAGCCGTTCAGTCCTAGTGTGATATGAAGCATTCCACCTCACAGTGAGAAATCCCTTGGTTCAAGTCATTGTCTAGATCAGTGGTTCTCAATTATTTTCTGTCATGCCCCCCCTAGAGGACAAAAAAATGTTCAGCCCCCCCCCCCCCCGAATTGTACTACCATTGAGAACCTGATAATATTTATTTATTTATCTGTATAAACCACTGTATGATTTGCTGGCACCAGCATTCTGCATACAGTCGCCTGATTATCAAAATAAATTAATAAATTGAGCTGGAGGCCCTTTTTTTATCGTTCAAGCATGAATAAAGACACTAATACTGAAAGTCGCGCCTGCCTCACGCCCCCCCCTGACACCCCACCACGCCCCCCCAGGGGGGCTCGCCCCACTATTTGAGAAGCACTGGTCTAGATACACACACGATGTGTCACCTTCACTCACACAGTCACGCAAACACTTTGAAAGAACCTCTGTGTCTTCCTTAAACATCAACATATGATCCGTCCATCCACCCAAGCATCTTCCATATCTGGTTCTTTTAGTCTTTGGGTTTGTGTTACATTGGCCACAAGAGGTCAGAATATTTCAGCAACATTTGTAACATCACAACAAACTTTTTGTGTTCAATTATAAAACATTTTTTTACATTTTATTTCAGACGTGTAGGTACAACAAAACAAAACAAAAAAATATATAAAAAGACATTCAAACAACAAAGCATTTTTTTAACTGATTCTTGCTTGGACACTGCCTGAGCTCCACCTCCAAAATATTCCACAATCTCACTTCACATGAAGAAAGGCAACAGGTTGTGTTGTCTTCAGTGTTGTGCAAAACCTCCATTGACAGTAAATGTCAGCCGAACAGCGTCAGATCATAAAGCGACATCATCTTTCAGAAAGTTGTTACCTGCGAGGTGAGTCTGAACGCTGCTTATCCATTTGTGCTAATTGCTTTATGAATGGTTGAAGAATTTCAATGAGGCATGCAGTCTACACCATTGGTCTACAGCCTCATCCTTATTGGCCGCAGATGCAGAATATTAAGCTCCAGATGAATTAGCGTGGATCCCCAGGCCTTCCATTTGTCAGCGCTAATGACCGCGGTTGCCTCCCTCTCGCTCGGTTGTTGTTTCACCTGTAATAATGGATTGATTTGTGACTCTGAGGCAAAGCAGCTGTGAGTGAGTGAGTGAGAAGAAAGTTTGCATTGAACTCATTAAAGTTTGTATTACCCAGTGTTTAGCACACTGATTATAGCAAAAGGAGCCATCTGCTTTGGGGAGTGCGGCTCCCATCGCAGCTCGGTATAATTTACCAAACAAAGTTGGTCGCCGCCGTCAGAAATCAGCAATCCAGAGGCGTTCGTAGACGCAGCATCACCTGCTGAACCGAGAGGTGTAGGTGTGTCTCCAGTGAATGAATATTATGTAGATGATGTTTTCGTGGGGCCCTCCTCACTGCTCTCTGTGTGAGTCAATTAATGAAGTCAGCTATTAATCTGTTCTTCAAAATTGGATTGGCTTCCTGAGAAATGAGATTGACTTGTTTCTCATTAAAGGGCCGTATCGTCGGGCTTTCCTCTGGAAGACATTAGCATATTTCCTTCATAGCTCCTTTAACATTCTGGACTGATGCACAAACGATCACATGGTCTTTAGGCCTGAGAGGACAACGGATTAGCTCTCCTTTTTTTAGTCTACACATGTCGTCTTAATACTCAATTTCCACTTACAGCATTAAGATAGCTGCACTTTCCCCGTGCAATAAAAAAAAAAAAAAATAAGAGCATTATCTTATTAGAAATCTATTAACATTGCCAAACCAAGCTTGTGAAGTTTACAACAGTCCTGCGATACTATGTTTGGATTGAGTGAGTTGTATATTAAAGCTGATTAAACAAATCTGATCATTTAATGGTACAATTATTAGTTTGAATTAATTGCAAATAATCAGACTTCGCACATTTGAAATAGTGTCATTTTGCATTTCACATTTTTTAAAGTATTAATAATAGTAATAAAAGTGAACAACTCGATTATATAGAATTTTAATAATACAAAGAGTATTAATTCATCCTTTCCTTTGTTGTATGACCTTTAGGAATTCAACATCGTACAGTCGCTTGTTTCCAAGGCTGCATCTTTTCTATTAGATTTAGTCTGCTGTAATAAATAATTAAAACACTATAATAATCCACAATCAGCTTATTTCCCAAACCCATGTGGTTTCACTTTGAACGTGAACAAAACCAGAAACCCCGTCAAAGCCTTTTTTTGTCCTTTTCTGGGGCGATTGTATGATCATGTTCAATCACATTTTATTTGCACAGGTGAGGAGTTTTAAAGAGTTTTTGGCCTTCGCTAAACTTCTACTTCCTGTCTCATTAAACCACATGTTATGAGCCGTTCAGACCGGATGTGAGTCATTACTCTTTCATCTTGAATGGTTTTAACTCTAATCAGACATGATGATGCTATATAAGAAACACATTTTCATCAGGAAAAAAAACGAGGAACTGTAAGGAGATACAAATCAATATGAAGTTTTCCTGTGTGTGAATATAAACTAATTTCATGTAGGTTTAGAAAGATGATGAATCAACAGGGCAATTAATCAGTGATCTGACAGTTTACCAAACCTTGAATCAATGGAGCAATTGATCTTATCATCCAATCAGTGGATATTGTTCAAGCAGAGACCAAAATATAAAATACCGAATCTCAATTGTAGCCTTTTAATTCATATTCTAAGAAAATCTTTTTTTTCTTATTTAATTCGAAATGGTTCCTTCCTAAACTAATTAAATGGCAGAAACGTATTTTTTTCTCCCTATCAATGTAATTTTCATGTATATGAGATTTGTATCAAATATCTCAACTCCACATTAGCATTTATATCAGATAAGATAAACCCATAATAAGATAAACCCACTAATAATCCCATGAGTGAGAACTTGTGGATTTATTTGGAGTTGTATAAATCCTAACATTTCTCTACTTTAAGCTCAGTTTTTTTGCTTCCTTAAAGGAAATGTTCATCTCTGCTCTGCTATTTTCTCAGTAATTTCAACTGTCAGACATTTGGTGTTCAGCAGGTAAAAGTGCAGCTTCATGTGGTGCAGCTAGAAGCATTAAAGTCCAGAAAAGTACAAACATGAGCTGAAAGCTGCCCAAAAAAAGCGTGGGATCGATGAGTGAAGTGAAAGTAAATTTAGGAGTTTCCACACAATGACCAGAACCTTTTACAGTCAACTTCTTTATTCAACCACTTGTTCCGATGAACAGTAGAGATGTACCAGACGAGGAAAGATAATTTATAGTTGCGTACTTTAAACAGGGCATGTATAAGGATCTATTCAATGACAATCTTCATCAACTGTATCACTTTGAGGCTATCTGATTTCTGCAGTACTCTGGAAGTCAGCATTTAGCATCCTGCACCCATTATTTAAAATTCTTCCACACGGTGCAGCAGTGGTTAGTGCTCTTGCCTCACAGTGAGAAGGTTGTGGGTTCAAATATGTTCTGGGGCCTTTCTCTGTGGAGTTTGTATGTTCTCCCAATTTGTGTGTGGGTTTCCGCCCGAGGGTCCCTGAGCAAGACCCTCAGCTCCCCCTTAGTGCTGTCCTGATGGATCAATTCAGGAAGGAATTTCACCTCTTGAGAATAATACAGTAGTATAAAAAAAAAAAAAAGAAGGTGCTCCTGAAAACTTTTAACAGATCTTTTGGACAGCAGATCTTGTGGTGATGCATTGTGTTATCTTCTTAGATCGAATCACAGCATCTCAGGGTAAATGATGACCCGCTAAACACACCCTATGTATTCTGCTTTCATAAGGCAGGGATGGTTTTAGAACATACCTTTGACGTGTTGTGATGGCATGCTTCCATCTCTATCAGAAACATCATCTGGTGGTGTTGTATGTCTTTTATCCGTTGGCGTTACTGAGGCGTGACTGATCTGTCAAAAGTGACAGGTTGCCGTGGAAATCTGTCAAACGTGACAGGTCGCCGTGGAAATGTGTCAAAGGTGTGTTTTGAAAACCTGCTTTCCTGAAAAGATGAAAGCAGAATACTTTGATCAAAACAGAGGTTACAATGAACATAATTGAACTAAACTCACTTTTTTTTTAAAGTCTTTATTTATTCAAGAGAGCCACATTGAGATTAATAATCTCTTAATCTATTTTGCAAGTGTGTCCTGGCAGCAGTACACCTGACCTCGGCTAGCTCGTAGTGGTAATAGCTTGAGTTCAATGTATACCTGTATATGTGAGCGTGAGAGCCACTATCCAGGATACAACATCCAAGCTCCGTACGTACATCAAGGACAGGGCTCCAACGGATGACATACTCAACGAAAGTCTCAGACAATGGCGAGATGAGGAGGTGCTGGAAGAGGGACCATCATGGGAGGACAAGCCCCTACATGGGATGTACCACCGGAACTTAGCTGAAGTGGCTGATCTCAAGAAGTCCTACCAATGGCTAGAGAGGGCTGGCCTACAGGACAGCACAGAGGCCCTCATCCTGGCTGCACAGGAGCAGGCTCTGAGCACCAGAGCCATAGAAGCCCAGATCTACCACACCAGACAAGACCCAAGGTGTAGACTGTGCAAAGAGGCACCTGAGACAATCCAGCACATGCAGGGTGCAAGATGCTGGCTGGGAAAGCATACATGGAACGCCATAACGAAGTGGCTGGCATAGTGTACCGAAACATCTGTGCGGAGTATGGGCTGGAAACCCCAAGGTCACAGTGGGAGACCCCCCCCCCAAAGGTGGTGGAGAATGACCGAGCGAAGATCCTGTGGGACTTCCAGATAAAAACAGACAGGAAGGTAATGGCGAACCAACCAGACATTGTGGTGGTTGATAAAGGGCAGAGGAAAGCCGTCGTGGTGGATGTAGCAATACCAAGTGATGGTAACATCAGAAAGAAGGAACATGAGACACTTGAGAAATACCAAGGGCTCAGAGAGGAACTGGAGAGGGCTTGGAAGGTGAAGGTGACAGTAGTGGGTATAGAATTTTAATAATTAATATAATAATATAATATTTTTATTATTATATATAATAATAAAAATTCCCCTCTCGCCCTCCGCGGGCGGTCACCTGTTTTTCTATTCCAAGCTTGTGTCCTTTACCAGAGGCCTGGGAGCTTGAGGGTCCTGCGCAGTATCTTTGCTGTTCCAAGTACTGCACTTTTCTGGACTGAGATGTCCAAGGTTGTTCCAGGGATCTGCTGTAGCCACTCCTCCAGTTTGGTGGTTACTGCCCCGAGTGCTCCGATTACCTCGGGCACTACTGTCACCTTCACCTTGTTAACTTTTTATAGACAACATATTTTTATGTCTGATAGGCTCGGAAGGGGGATCTTGAAACAGTCTCCGTACGTACGTCCGTATGTCCGTACGTCCGTCCGTTCGAACGTTTCTACCTATATCTCGGCAACCCCTGGGCCCACAGTGATCAAACTTCACATGTGGATACATCTCAGAGGGGGAAGGGATACTATGGTGACCTTGACCTAATTTGCATATTAAGTAGGTCACAGGGTCACAAAGTGCTTAAAAACACATTTTGGGCTCTGGAGGCCTAGGTTTTTGAGCTAGGGCTCTGAAATTTTATACACACATGATACACACTCCAAGGATAACCTCCAGTACACCAAGTGACCTGACCTTGACCTTGAAGATTGGTAGGGTCTGAAGTTTGCTCGTCATGGTTGCACAATACATGTATTTTCATATAAACATTTCTCCTCATTTCTCAGCAGTTCCTGGGCCCACAGTCACCAAACTTCACACATGGACACTCCACCTGGGGAGAAGGGGCACCATGGTGACCATGACCTAATTTGCATATCAGGTCACAGGGTCACTAAGTGCATAAAAACACCTTTTGGGCTCTGGAGACGTATTTTGACATAGCTTATGAAGAAGACCTTTCAGATTCTACATAATTATCTACTAGGACCCATGGAACACCCTCTAGTGTACCAAGTGTGCTGCCTTAGAGCTGGCTTTGTGAGAAAATATAAAGTCCTCCGGCGGGGGATTAGCCGAGCAACGGCCTTCTTGTTTCCCACAGTACTGGTTTAAAACTTGAGTACTGCTGCATGTAGAAGGACTAACTCTCTGATGACTCTCTAGCTCCCACTAGTGGCAGGCTGCTATGTGATATTTAAACAGTGTTAACAGAATAGCAAAAAAAAAAACAGAGGGCGGGGACATCATTTAGACACCCGGCCACTTCCAAACCTAACAAAGATCTGGCTTGGTGCAGCGTCATTGTGTATGTCGATAAAACTCTTGCATTCTGCATTCTGGCTCTTGGGGTTGATCTGTCCAATGGAAGTGCTGATAAATGTGAAGAATTGTGTGGATATAGTTGTCCCTGATTTCCCCAGAGTAACGCCATCTGATGGACAGCGAGCTGCCTGACTTATCATCACAACAAACAGGATTAATGATGAATTAGGACTCCATTCCTCAAACGTCACGCCGCCGCCGCCTGAAGCTGCTGATGGTGTCAGATCATCTCTGTCTTTGAGGAGTCTTTTGAGTGCTCCAGGGGGAAAAAGTTTCAGGATACAAGGACAAAAATAATTCCCCCCAAAAACTCACATCTGCACCTCTGGATCTGCTGCATTGTTAACTAAACAGAAAAAGAGCAGTGTTGTATTTTCCTGCCACAGTAATTTATTTAGAAGTCAATTTTAGAGTCTGATTTAAGTGTCCGCTCCATTTGTTTCAGCTAATAAAGGCAACAGCTTTGAGCGGATAAAAAATGCTCATTACCTTTCAAAGTTCACTGGCTTTTTATCTGTCCTGTTAAGAGGGTTTTAAGTGCCTTGTTAAGTTCCCCATTAATTCCGGCCATATTGATCTCACACTGGAGCTGCAGTTCCGGCCAAATATCATATTTTTGATAAATTCCTCTTGCTTCTGTAAAATGCCTCTGCGCTGATTATTTTCGCAACACTTGAATCTTCAAATGTTTGCCATCAATACAAAAAGTTTCCCTGCGTGCGGCCATTATTTGTGTCAGTGCTGCCGTTACAGCTCGGTTGCTGTCTATGCTCAGCTCCCGCTTGTCTGCAGGGTTTTTTACGCTGCATTAGATAAACGTGTGGTCACACACAGGCTTTAATGCACCACTGACTTTTCAAATTGTTCTTTAAGCCAAAGGAGCCTGATTCAAAGTTAAACATATAATATAAACACATTTCTGGATAATTCCTGGAGTGAGTTGACATGATTGTGTGAATGGATGCTTTTAGGAGCAAAATAAAAATAAATTTAAGCCTTGTTTCCACCGCACAAATAGTGCAGGGATGAAACGGAGTGGTTCGGAGCAGTACGGTAAAGTGTAACCAGAGCCAAATCTGTTGCGTGTTTCCACTGCAGAAAGTACAGTTAAAATGTAGGTGGGCTGGAGAGCTCCGCAGATATGTGACTTGCAACATCAATCTTAGCCAGGGCTACAGATCAAGACCTTATGAATCCTCTGTTGTTGTTTACATACTCCGCTTTGCACTGGATGTTTTAACTTTTTTTAAAAAATTTTTTGCAGCCACAGAGCTGCAGCTGCAACTTCCGTGTTGGTTCCAAACAAAATTAACAAAATGTCGTTCTGACAGAAGGAGCTGAGCGAAGAAAATGTCATCATTTGTTCACTCAAACCTGTATCAGAGTGTCAGAACTTTCTTCTTGTGGAGCATGAATTGACCTTAACCAGTTGTCCACTAAGTGAACTTCACTGCTTTCACTCTTAGTTTGTCACCACCATCATGGGCATCACATGCTAACTCAGCTTATCCCAAAACTTCAATTAGTTTCTAAACACTAGCCATCAGTAGTGCCAGATTAGTATTTTCTATGATTGCAACTAAAGAATCAGCCCAAACAGGCTCTACTTCTCAATATATTTGATCTAACAAGACTGGTCCACATAGCGAACTTCACTGGTGTATTCACTATCAAAGGCTGGTTTAGCCCTTTGCTAGCTCCCGCCACCGTTAAACACAGATCAGATTCATCAGATCAACAGAAAGCCCTTCTGAGTCTCCTTCTGAACATTAGCCAAAGACACTGTCTGATATTTCTCTGCGTGTGGTCATTATTTGTGTGGCTGCTGCAGTTACAGCACAGCGGCTTGGTGGGTATCGATGTTCAGCTGCTAGTTAACGCTATGACGGAACGCTTTGGCCCTGATGCTCGGATAATTGTCTTCATCGTCTCCTCACTCGTTACCTTTCCTCTATCTTTGTCCTTTGTTTAATCTCTGTTTGTATGTTGCTCTAACTTGTTTTTTCTTGCCAACCGATTGTCTTTTTTTCTTTTCTTTTTTTCTTTTCGCTAGCTGTTTGAGGTCCAGTCGCCCACGGCGGGATTTCAATCTGCTAACCAAGTTGTTTGGCTGTTGCTTTTGCAGTGAGACCAAACTTTTCTCTGTCGCGCCCGTGACAAGCCAGAACAGATCAATGACAAACACAGTCACAATTCTCCAAACAGTTTCTTTTCCATCATAAGTAAGTTTGAGACCGCGTTACAACCGTGCTAACTTTCTGCGCGCTGCACCTCCTCCTCATCCTCCTCCTCGTCCTCCCTCACTTTGGCAGATGAAAGCTCCTCTCTGCCTCCTCTCCACCTCTCTTCTCCCTGTTCACTTGTCACTTCTTATGCCTGCAATAAATATAGACGTTGGTATTTTCTAATGCTATTTGCATTCAGCCCCATCTACCCCGTTTCCATGCCTGTCGCCTGATGCAGCGCCGCGTGTCTGCTTCACATCCAGTCATTCGTTGGTAAATTTAGAGGCGGGTAAACAACAGCAGCTTGACTTTGAGTCTCTCCACTGAACCCACTCTAATACGGCCTGCATGTGAATAAACAATAACACGTATTAAAGCTTTCTTATATCCGACTGCAGGTTCAGTGTTTCCACCTTTCCGTCGGATTCGCTGCTGCTGTTCAACCCTGGTCCACATGTTGAAGTGTCCTTGAGCAAGACTGTAAATCCCAAATTGCTCACAATGGATTGACTAGGTGCCTTGCATGGCGGCTGCCTCCATTGGTTTGTGTATGTGTGTGTGAATGGGAACAACAATGTAAAGCGCCTTGTGGGCTGCTCAAGCGATCGAAAAGTGCTTTATAAGTGAAATCCTTTTACCATTTCTATCCCGAACTGTGACTTGATGAACAATCATCTTCCATCTTTCCTTTGTGCCAAATTCAGTTCAATTCAATTTTATTTCTATAGTGCCAAACACAGCACAGTCATCTCAAGGCACTTTTACTGCCAAAAACCCAACAATTCTACAAGAGCAAACATAGGACACAGTAGCATAGAAAAACTCACTTTTAACAGAAACACCCCCCCACTTCCGCAGAACCAGGCTCAGAGGTGTAGAATTTCTGCCGCTTCAGTTAGGGTTGGGGGATAGAAGAACAGAAAAAGATTGGAAACACTGATTGTAAGTAAGAATTCAAACCCTTATTTGGGTAGGGGGTAGGGATTATCTATGAATTCAGATTAATCCGCTGTGATCCTCTGATGGAAACAAACAGAAACGATACAATTTCCGTCAGATCGTTCTTTTGCAAGCAGTCTTGCATAAATATGCCCTGTCAAAGTTGTGTTACGAAGTTCTCCATTCAGTTCATTCAAAATTCGTCAGGCAAATGGAAACTGTTTGGTCATTTTAATTTGAGGCATTAAGGAATGAACATAACACACAGATGCATAGGGGAGAACATGCAAACGATGTATATATTTCACATTCTATGTGACTTTTGTAGTATATTATTATTGTGATTTAATAAGTATGTGATTGAATTTCATTTTGAGACCTAAAATATGATAATACTCTCATAAAACATAAAAAAAATATGGAAATTAAGTACCACAACCAGAGAAAAGTTGAAAAAGGTAATACGTTTCTCATGAAAGATGAATACAAGACGATAGCGTAGGAAAAAAATATGAATTCAGATTCTGTTAAAAAAATATTTCAGATCAGTTTGTTTTGAGATTGATCAATAAAAGCTTACAAGACACATCAGAAATAATCTTTTTTCTGAGTTATGTTTGCTTTACTTGCTTTAACATGCTATAATGACACCAGCCACCAGGGGGCGATATTTTTTTTTCTGTGATTGTTCATTCAATGTGATTGAAGGGCACCCCTCAGAAAAGGCTCATAATGGTATTTCTGTGGTTTCCTTGTTGAAATGTTTGCAATGTTTTTCCTTTTGCTTCCACACTGTCGGTTTCTTAATCAAAAAGTGGGTGTGAAGCGCAGCATGACGCCCTCTTTATTCTGATGGAGCTTCTCCTCACCACAGTCCTGCTTTAACATGAAGGAAGCAGCTTTTTGCAGCCTGATCTTTTCACCAAACCGCGGCTCATTACAGGAGGATTGGTTTTAAACCCGTTTCAGCTCGGAGGAGAGACGATAATAATACATGATTCGCATTAGTTTGGGACTTAATTAGCCTCCGAGACAGATGCTTCTCAGTCAAATGAGCGTGGCGCAGATCAAGGCGTCCCCCCTGTAAGCCAAAGTCTAATTGATCACTTGATTCTATTAAGAGCACACGTAATGCATTCAGGGTAATATGAGTGATGGCTAAAGATGACTTCAAAACCTGCCTGTATTGAAATGAACTTAAATAATAAATCTCATTCATCTCATTATAGATGTAATTTAGAATATAGCTGGACTGTTGGAACAGAAGATGTGCTTTTCAAACTTTCATTGTATGTGTCGGAGCATTTAGAGCTCGAATCATCTTTTTTTGTGTGTCAGTAGTTTATGCCAATTGTTCATGCTCAAATTTTGCTGTTCTAGCTGTTGTAGTTAAGACCACCAAACCCGAAACTGAGTTAAGACTAACACCAGAGAATCCTACGGCAAGACAAGGGCTTGAGGTTTGAGGGTTTGGTGAGACCACCCAAGACCAAGACTGTAGGAGGCCATGACCGAGTCAATACTAAATTATGCTGCTACAGTTTGTGTTACATTGATAACAGTTCCACCATTTACCAGCACAACAACACAACAACACATGAAACTAGTTTTGAAGGCAATAGTTTAGATAGCAACTTTAAAGTTTATCTTAAACTCGAACAGCACTTGTCTGACCTACATAGACTATATCCACTTCCACAGACAAAGTCAAAGTAGGATTCGATTTTCTCTTGAACATACACTATAGGAGTTTTTAAAGAGTCTGAAATTGTATTGTACTAATGAAACACCCAGAATCCAGCCTCCCTTTCTTTATCCGGCCCCCTGCTGTGCAGCTGCACGATTAATCCAAATCTGGAGCTCTGTCAGAAAGTCGAGGCTTCTTCCTATAGCCCCGACAGAACTCTGTCCTTTTAACCTCCGACATGAACAATGACCTGTCCGGAGTGAGTGATCCTCTCAGCTGTCAGCCGGACCTCCTGTTTCCATTCGCCCATCGTCCTCCTTGAGGTACAGGCTGAGCTGTGAAGGTCGGATTGGCAGACATCACTCACAGGTGATGGCCAGAAGCTTTTCTCACTGCCATCAACAACACTTTCAGACTTCTATTAACTCATAAACAGAGTGGAGGGTGTATTCAGGGCATGCATCTTGGTGGGGATGGAGGGTGTGACATTTTTGTGACCGACATGACAACATCCTCATGACCCATGTAAAATCCATGTATTTTATTTCTATTGCGTCTTTTGGAATACATATAATGTGAATGTTGATAAGATGATATGAAAACAGATTTGTGTCATACAAGTGTTTTTCAGCCCCAATAACTAGTTAACTTGTGACTGTAATAAACTAAACACTGTTTCTTGAGTGAACCTAATGTATATATAGATCTATTGTAGATGGCTCTTAAAAAAGGGACGCTAGCAGCTATTTTAGCACACTATTGTTAATCATATCCACTGTTGATAGAGGCTAATGCTAATTCCAATAAGACACCTTCCATGTTGCTGAGTTTCTTGAGGATTAATGTGTCTTTTCCTCCAGTAAACAGGAGTTCAGTAAGTTAGTAACTAATTTATACAATTAGATATCAAGTAAAATGTTTATCTGAGTGACTGACGTTTTCAAGGGGACCAGAGTCTGCTCGTTAGATCGGGATCAGAACTCAGGGGAGCGTTCACAGATGTCCAATCAAAGCAGACTTGGAACTAAGTCCCTGAAACTAATTCTGGTCCGGATCAAACAGCGAAGTGTGAACGCGCCCTTAGAAAAGGTCCCAGTAGCCACAATTTTATCATAAAGCTCCATGAACATGTACCAGACATAAAAAATCAAACAACTCTTACTGTTGCATATTTCTCATGTGGTATATGAATTTTCTACAAGTTTGTAAAATAATAAGGCAACAATTATGTTCCGGCTCCTGTGGGAAACTGCTTTCATGTGCACGCGATGGTGCTGCATGTGGCACCGGCTGCAGGCCCGGCGTGAGGCTTCGCTAATTATACTCAAGGTGCACACTGTACACAGATATTTGGCACGCTCGGTTGCTTTTATTGTCAACCCCACCCTCCTCCAACTCTCTGTGAGCAGCGCTGATACCAAATCATGCACACCTTTCTGTGATAATTGAGACTTCCACATGAGCCTGCATCCATGTCAGAACACGAAAAGAAAGACAAAGCCCCCGGTGCAGCGTGCCCTGGGGCTTCCTTTGCTATCCGTCTTTGACTGGCTACTCATTAGGCCCACCGAATAAAACACCCACACACCCTGCATTTTGCTTATTCCCCCATGTCAAACTCAGCCTTCATAAATTGTTTACGATATATGAAAACAAGTGCTGCAATTAAAGCTTTCGTCTGCAAGTAAATCATTTAGCCCGTAAACAATTCAGAAATTGTTGTCAGGCTTTGGAGGAGGAAAACTTTTGATTCGCTTCTGGCAGAGAACGTGCATCTGCTGCTTGAGGACCTCTTGCACCTCCTTTGGAGTAAAAAATGACGTTGATGCACGATGCTTCCGCTGCAGGAGTGATTGATACTGTACGTTGGAAGAACTAAATTGCCACAATTTGTTTAGATCCTTGGCAGAGAATATTTTGCATTAATAAAACATTATCAATCATTAGCCTGTGTGTGTGTGTGTGTGTGTGTGTGTGTGTGTGTGTGTGTGTGTGTGTGTGTGTGTGTGTGTGTGTGTGTGTGTGTGTGTGTGTGTTAGTCTCTGAATGTAGCCAGAGACGTGTGGCTTATAAGAAGGAAAACACATATGTCTTGTCAGCCACAATCCACCTAAGTCTGGAGATTTGAATAAGCCAAATAAAACGTGTTTGTGTGCTGGAGGCTCCAAGCTTATCGTGTTTTTGGAAGAGTGCTGACAGCAGGAAAGAAAAAAAAAGCTTTTTGGTACTCCTTTTTCCCCCTGCATAACTTCAATTAATCGTTGATTACTGGAAAATCCTTTTCACTGATAACATTGTCAAGCAATGCGTCACTATATCTTTTTGCTTTTTTTATTTGAGCATCAAAGAAAGGCTGATGCAACATCTTTGTGAAGCCAAACAGTAGTGGGCATTCCCACCCCAACATACAAAGAATGGAGCATGATGGATTGAAGATGTTTTTGAGCAACAAGCATTTTGTGATCACTTTTTATGAAATTAATAATTCAGGTCCCTTTTACATGACAATGTTCTCAGTCAAATTGCATTATTTGTGTGTTTTTGTTTCAGAGAAGTTTTGCATTTACACAGTAATGTTTTGAAAACAGTGTTTATTTACATGGAAACGGGAGTTGGTGCTTTTGGTTGTTTTTATGATGTAGCCATACATGCAAACAGAGAACAATACACTATGAACACTAACAATAGGGATTACTTGGATAAACATATTTATAGATACCGAAGTTGAGGTGCTATTTACTGTGACTGTCAACTATAAAACTACCAAATCAAAGGAGAATATGGACACTTTGGAGTCTGCCATTGTTGTTTCTGTCCATCTGATCATGCATGTGGTGAAGAATTATTTACTGTGGCTATAGACGTTTTATTTCCCCCCGTTCCCATGGATACGGAGTCGGAGCATTTTTGGAAAGTTCTGTTTTCCCAATTCCAGACCATTTCTGAAAAGTTTCACGTTGAAAGCTGTTTTTAGTGACTCTGAGCACTGCTGTTGCGTGACAGTCACCCAAAACACAACAAAGGTTTTCTGTTTTCACTTGAAGATGTTGTTTTATAAACTGTGGTTTCAATCAAGCTATAGTAATGAAGCACTGATTTCACCCACAGGCCTGTATGTTAAAATGTGAGCAAAGTAATCAACAAACACCTTCAACCTGACTATTGTACATCCAAACACTTTCTGTTTCCTTGTAGACAGACGACAGCTGAAGGAGTCATCAATAAACCTGAGGCAACATACAAAAAAACCCCCAAACAAAATAAAACATGGATGTGCTTGTGAAGCAAAATGAAAGACAAGTGGAATTCAGCAGAGTCGGATCTTCAGAAAATAATTAGTCTCTGTAGGGATGAGAGGGATGAGAAAAAGGGGAATGTAAAGCGAGAGGACAGCGAGGCAGCTTTTCATTGTCAGTGTCGAGGCCGCTCTTCATTCCCAGAGAACACAGGCGACACTTTGCTTTGCTACCTGTGCTACCCGGCTCCTGTTTGCTCTGATTTTACCAACTGTAATGATTAGAGCAAGCGCTTCTTTTCTCCACCTTTTGTTCAAAAGTGAGGTAAAAAAAAAAAAAAGCTGAGCTTTACTCTCTCTCTCTCTAAGATCCTTTCTGGGCCAGCCGATTTGTTTGAATCATGAATGATGGATGTGAGACCAAATAATATCCACACGAGTTTAAAACACTGAATTATGCGGAGATTTCTTGGCTCGTGTGTCAGAAGTGACAATTCGACGGGGAGAAGGAAGAAAAATAAGCATCGCTGCATGAAACACCTGCACGCAGTCGTCTCGGCGGCTTCCCAGAGCTGTAGAATATTCCTTTAATGATAATCTGCAACTTTAAACACTCGACTTTCTGCTGTTTGCACTCGATGGATCGCCAAGAGTCTTCCGGGAGATCGGCGGTCTCCTTCCTGTCTGTGTATTGGCAGTCACCCCCGTCCTGACGCTTCCCACATGCAAATTAAACAGACAGTGTGACATTTAAGTGAGTGCCACGACATCGCCTTTGACTCTGCCCTCTCCCCGAGTCTCTCACGCTGTCTCGTCTTGGAAGGCGATGGGGCTGAAGGAGTCCATGCAACACACTCCATGTGGAAGTCGGAGCGAGACGGCGGCAGCCATTTCTTCTCAGGAGGACTTGAGAAGGAGCTTTCTCATTGCAGATCACACGCCCTCCTGCTGCTGCATTCAGTTATCCCGGCTTTCACAAAGAGCCTGACAGAGCGAGGCACAATCCACGGTCAGGTCACAGAAGAATGAATATACCTAAAGGAGAAGAATAGATGACATTTATTCTCTCACGCCTCCAAAAGGAGTTTTTCATCTTTCAGAGTTTCCGTGTCTCAATTTGCGAAGTGTCCACGACAAAAAAGACACATGAAACTAGCTTTTTTTAGAGTTATTTTTGCTGTGTCCATTACATCCACAGTCCATACCTCTAAGATTTTTTTGTGAACGTATTAACTCTTACCTTTCTCTAAAATACCTTCAACTCCTCGAGAACCTCGAGAAAAGATATTGTTTCTGGACCAGAAATTGCAGGAAATAGAAGAGGTAAATCTTCTTCAAGTCTTTGTGACTTGATGTATGACACATTCGTGTGGATCTCAGGTAATCTGACCTTAAGCAGCCTCAATATTGTGACCAACTTATATGATGTAATATTTCTTTTCTTCTGTCCGGACAAGTCGGCTTTTTTCAAAATACCTTTTTCTACTTCTTTCAACTGTGTTCTCCCATCTTTGTCAGAAGTGTCACCAAAGGTATGTTGAAAACAGCTTACATGCCTGAACAGAAGAAAAGAGAATACTTAATAATATACTGCAGGCATAATGATCCCTTTTTGAACTCTTAAGATTGTGTATGTCTCCCTTTCTGAGCCTTCAAAGAATGGAGTCCACAAAACCTCTGGTGGTGTATGTGTAGTATCTACACCTGATTTTAGCTGCAGATCTATTAAGTCTTGGAAACTATAAAGTGGAGCCTTCATGGATCAGACTTGCTATTCCAACACATCCTACAAAAGCTCCATCAGGCCAAGTCAACACTTCAAACTATTCCTTAACATTATTTAGTTTCCAGTCAGAGAACATTATACTGAAGAGGATGAAAGTGGAGGTGCTTTATTTCAACGTAACTTCCACATCGATGGAAGGACAGAATGTTGGCCAGCAGAACATTAACCAAAGCACCACATTGATTCCGTTGGCGCTCAGGTAAACCAGGCATGCACAACTGCCCATCAATGAAAGGAATCAATGAAACCCTGATCCATCTTCTTCTATTACTCCATGAACCAGTTCTCATACTTACTGGCTGCTGTCAGTGCTCCCTGGTGGTGGACAGACAGCGGTAAAGACACCTTTTCCTTCTTCTAAATCCAGAAGATGTCACAAATCCTGCTTCAAAAAACATTTTGGCCAAGAGATTTCTCCACGACAAAAGCGACAGGAGCAACTTGCTTCACTTTTTCAGTGCCTCCATCACTTCTTTGAGCATCTTATTTCAAATTTATAGAATTTGAGCTCAATTTTTCTGCACCACATGAAAAATGCACAAGTTCTGACTGCATAAAACAGCCCCAGGTTGTGTCTAATGTGTAGGCAGCTATGGTCCTATCAACCCTTGAGAGCGCCCCCCCCCCACTCTTATTGGGGCTCCACTGACAGCTTCTAACAAACCAGTGCCTCCATCCACTTCAAGGTATTTAAGATAAGACCCAAGTGTGGATGGAGTGAGAGAGAAGGCGGGAGAGAGACCATTTTCTTTTGTTATCCGCCATGCCCATGGCTGGATGGGATTGCCCATGGCTGGATGGGATTTCCCATGAGGCCCGCAGAGCAAACAGACCTTATAGAGAGTGAATGAGCCCCCTGCAGAAGCAGCAGGATGGGTGCACTCTCAGAGGACCTCAAACAAAAACCTATTTGGATGTCAGTAGACCAATCGACCCCTCAGAGAGTTTAATTCAATCAACACATACAAGGAACACTCCCCACTCTTCTCTTTAACAGCTCTATCCTGTTAGATTCAGAATGGGAGCTTTCCATTTTCACATCCTCCCCCTTTAGACCTCATCATCGCTTTGGAAATCAAATCACCCTGACAAACATGAACCACAGTAACGTTTGGGTTTATGTTGCCCACTGATGAATTTAATGGCACCACATTGTTTCCAAATTGGATTTTTTTTCTCCCCCCATGTTCCCTCAAGCCCTTGGCACATTGGAGAGGATGCAGACTACAGTTACCACCCTGTCAGCAGTAACGGATTCCTCCTAATCTATTTGATCTCATTAAAATGCTCGATGGCGTGCGTTCGTGCTTGGGCTGGCTCTCCACAGCTGTCAGTCTTCACTGTGCATTTGCAGCACATGAATGCCAGATTTTTGGCGAAGGAATCAATGTGTGTGGCCTGCAGTGGGCTGAGCCATCAAATTTCAATCACAAAAACCAGAAGGGATCTGTTGTTGTTGTGATGGAGCTTCATGGCAGCAGAGCCTCCATGAGTTGATAAACCTTTGAAGCCACTGTATGTACAACCTAAACAACACTGACTTCAGTGCCCCCGAGAGGGAGTATGATGTCTCGTAGCGCAGATTTTCATTGTCTGCATTCAGAAAGACAAGTTCATATACAACGTTCAGGAGATCGTCTGTTTTTACCGCTCAATCTAACAAGAGTCTGATTCACAAAGATATTTTAATAACGTGCTGAATTGCATGCACACACATAGATTGAAACCCTGAGTGACATCATATGCAAAAGGTTGTATTCAGATAGAATGTTTGTGAGTTCGACCTTGTTTATACAGGAATGATCTGCGTGAAACTATTAACATTGTGCCGTGCTTGTTGAGTTCACCATGCAGTGATTGGATGGAGCGTTGACCTCCGTCCAACAAACATGGTGAACATTGGTTCAAATGCCAGACCTTTCTGTGTGTGGCATTTACATGTTCTCCCCATGTGTGTGATTTTCCTATGACAGTATAAAAACATGCACCATGTGTCCCTGAGCATGACCCTTGCCCCCCCGCCAGCTCCCCTCCAGATCTTTTTTCCCCAGGATATAGCTGATATCAGTTATCCGAATGCGAATGAAGTAAGATCAAAATCAGTTTTGGTGGTCTTCAGACTTTGACGGGATAGCAGAGCTCTAACATTTCAGCAGAAAAACAATATGGCTGCCCCCAGGAAACCAATTAATCCACTGGCTGTCTATGAGGACATCACTGTGCTTTCATCACAATGATATTGTAACTTCACACCCACTGGCAATACTGTGGCACAGTTGTATGTATGAGACATGAATGGTAAAAATATAAACCTTTTCAATGCTATAAAACAACAATAAAACAGGTTACAGTAGCAGGAGGTCTAGAACTGCCCCTTGAGATGTGTTGTGGGAGGTGCTTTGGGAGTAAAGGGCTTTTATTGTATCCTTCACATTAAAGGGTTCATATTATATGGCTTTTCAAAGCCTTCACATAAGCTTCGTTGGTCCATAAACATTGTATTCAAAGTTTTTTTTGCCCTAAATCCAGCTTTTCCTTCATTTTCAGCCATTTCAATAATGGATCATATGAGCTGCATTCAGAATCTGCTGGACTGTCTCCAGCAGAGTCACACATGCCTATCTTGGGAAGAAGAGGAAGTACTTCCTCTCGTGGTGCCATTTGCCAGAGCAGAGCGACCAAATTGTGGGAAGGTCAAGGGCAAACCTTGATTGGGATTGGCTAAACCCCTTATGACACTATAAAGGGTCTGATTTCTAATTCGCTTATTGGAGCAACACACTTTAAAAAAATGTAAACAAGCCAGGGGGAGAGATGACAGATTTTGTTCACTATTGTTTTTGTTCATTGGAGATTTCTTTATATTTTTCTCTGTCAAAGGTGTTGTGTTTCACTGGTTTTCCATTGTATTAAAAGTCGCACACTTCTTCCAGATATGTAGCTTTACTGCTGCCCTTCTGGAAACGGTGAGTGCATGAAGAAGGGTCTTCAAGAGGCAATTCTAATAAAAGTCCTTCAGGTAAGTTGCAGAGGCAGCAGCTTGGAGCTGGGGAGTGGGGGACAGGATGACTTTGGCGTCTGGCAGAAGTCCCCCGGGCCCCCATTGGGACAGCGCTGAATTTACATAGCTAACATCTTGATTTGCTGCAAAGTGAAATTAAGGCTCACACTATGTTCAATTAACTCTGCGGATCTGCTTGTAATTAAAACTCAACGGTCCCCCACTGTTCAATAACTCTGTGCCAGGAGAGCAGAGACTGAAAGGTGGAGAGGAGGGAAAAGAGTGGGAGATATGAAGCAAGAGAGAGAGAGAGAGAGAGAGGGGGGAGGGAGGAAAAGAAGAAAAAAGTGGAAAGATAAACTGCTGCTTCATCATGTTTTCATCAGATATGACCTTGGCAGTCATAATGGTGGGCAGGAGATATCGCTGGAGAAGAGCCACAGTATCCATAAGTTGAAAGTTAATGCGAGAAGCATCAGCCATGGTGGCCCCTCTATGGTGCCCTTGCCAGCTGTTGTACGGAGATCAGTGGCGCTGCTGCTCGCCCCTAATGAGATGTTTCTCCTTAAATTGATTACACAGGGGTCGGATAATGTCCCACCGTGTATTTCTAATAACTCTACATCTATAATTACGTTAAAGCATTTACTGCTCCGTCTTCATTAATTGGAATAAACTCTGTATTGAGGAAGACCCTCTAGAATTCCCTTCGTCATTCTCAATGGTTTTCACCTGTGTGTCCAAACCTGGAGACCCCCATGGGAGGGATTATGCAGTAAATCACAGAGGAGTCTGAGGTTTGTCTGAACTTATTTCAAAGAGAGGTAGTCAGTGTGGGACGTATACAAGGAAAATAGGTTGGGATTTAAAACAAACAAAAAAAGATCACAACTTGTAGTGCATAATGCGCCTTATAGAAATGGAAGTGGACCCATGAGGGTTAATTTTGATGCTTCAAACCTGTGATTCCAATCCTGGAGACCCCCTTGAGGTGTGGTCCAATGCTTTACCTAATCTGAAGTGCTTGAAATTAGATTTGTGTAAGCCAAAGAAATCAGAATAAAAAACTTTCAGATTCATATTATTGTCATATGCATATGCTTCCATATACACAATGGAATAGCAGTTACAAGTTGGGCTTTCAGCAAAAAGAAAAAGGCATAAAATAGTCTGTTCAGAAAGTGTGAGCACAATAAACTGACTGTTACCCAGGCTGTGCGAGGTGACAGAAAGTCACCTGTAGACTCTCAAATTTAGAGTAACTGAGTAACTTCCCAGTGCTTTCGTTTGGTGGGAATGGGTGCGTCCGCCAGCATTTGGCTTCATTTCCCACTTGGAGATCACAACTTTCAGTATTACCTGTTTGTTGTGAGCCAAACTGCTTGGAAATGGAAACACAGTTGAATATCACTGGTTCAATCAATATTTTTACTTATCAAACCTTTAACAGCAACTAAATTGTTTACTATTAAAGTGCATCACCAAGATGCACAATAAATACTTTGACCGCTGTTTGTTTTGCTTCCCTGAGCTCTTTGAAATATACAACCTCCACGGTTGAAAGTTTTGGCAGCGATCAAGTGCATTTTGTTTTTCCAATTACTTGTCAATGCACCATAGGTTGTTTTCACAAAAGTCATTGAGTAACCTTTTTCCCAGGTTTATGTAGAGTCATGGTGACTTGTGTGATGGCTGGCCGAGTGGTGGACACAGATGGCACATGGCAAGGCAGGAGTGTTTTTATTGACAGTGCTGCCCGGAGGTTACAAAAAGATCTCAGGCTGTATTGCATGATGACAAAAAAACACAAACAATAATAAAGAGGATATAAATATCTCACAAATTACTCAAAAATAATGAAAAATTACAAAAACTCAGCCCCTAACCATGGCCAGTAATTAAGACCAAGCACAATGCACCTATTAAAACTCAACTCTATCAATCCTTCTTAAGACAGCAGGCAATGCCTGTTGCCCCTCTCATGCGACCAATCAACTTTTACACTATTACCATTGGTATTATTATTATTATTATAAGTATACTATTACTATTGGTATTATTATTGTTATTATTATTATTATTATTACTATTATTACTGATATATATATATATATATATATATATATATATATATATATATATATATATTGTTATTGTTATTTTATTGCTACCATATTGTTATTGTTATATTATTGCTACCATTATTAGTAGTACTATACACGAGTATTATACACTATTACACATTGTTATTATCTGTATTATTGTTATTATTATTATATAATGCCTAGTTCTAATGGCTCTGCCACTGCACCTTACTATTTATTTATCTTGCTTTTATCTCGTGCTTATTTCTAAGTGCCCATGTTCCGTTCTGTGTTTTACTTTATGTCTTATACCCAGATATTTTAATTTTTTAATTTTTTACTTTTATTTCTATTCTATTGTATTTTATAATATTCGTATGTACCAGATTGCTGCAACAAAACAATTTCCCTTCGGGGATGAATAAAGTAATTATCTATCTATCTATCTATCTATCTACCCATAACAGCTTCTCATCACCATCTTACAGTTTCAACAAAGTCCTAAAATAACAGAAATCCAGGGAAATCAAATAGATTACAACCATTAACACAATTTCTGCTCCCCTCTAATCCCTGCCACACTTGGTACATTCCATTCAGTTCACCATCAAAGGGTTAAGGAACCCCTTCCTCCTGTTTAGTGATAGGACCTTGAACCTGCTGGTGAGCTGAATGGAACGCAGTGAGAAACAAACATTTTGGAAACACATGAACAAACTAAGAACAAGTTTATGTAAGTAGTTTATGATCATTTGACTCAATATACAAGTATTTTAATGGTGTTAAAATGATGACAATACGTTTTTAATTGTTTAACCAAATAGTGGACACGTTTGGCTAGTAGGCCTAAACACCAGACTCTGAAGATGAATAGAGGACTGTCAGCTCACTCATAGAGCACAGGCTACCAGTATTTTGTTTCATTTGGACGTTGGATTTTTCAAAATTTCTTGTTATTCCCACTAAGCCGGAGAGACCGCTCCCAGAAGGAAAGTCATTGATTGGGTCTGGAACCACATGTTTTGCTGAAGTCATGGCAAGTCAAGTCTTTTTTCCTACTCTGCTGATATGGGACGTTTCTTTTTTCCCAATGGCTCGTAGATTCTTTGAAACGACTGGCTTTCACGGTCATAAGGCTGCATCGGCGAGCAGCGCCCCACTGCATGCTGGGATTGAAGCGCAGAAAGTGGAAGCACTGCAGGTCATCATGATTTGCTGCTATTCTAAAAGTATCCAGCTTTTTGTCTCATGCAGGACATTAATCTTTATTATACATTTACCTGAATATTGCAAAGTGACTGCATCTGTACGCTGCCTCTACCAGGCATCCAAAGTGGCTGTTTTATGAGCTCAGTTAGAGAATTTTAACGAAGCCATAATCTCTAAATTGACAAAATTGCCTCCAAATGCAGAGTAATGTTTAATTCATGAGCGATGATATGCAGGTAATAAATCTGAACACAGAAGAAAGGCTTCTCGGCTTCCTCTCACTGATACCGCCGAACTTTGCTTGTTTCTAATTATTTTTATGTTTCATAAAGTTTAAGATGTGAACTATAGTACGTCTAATAAATACAACACATTACAGGAGAGCAGGCAGCTAGAGTCCAGTGATCAAAGGAAAACCTGCACATCAGCCATTAAAAATTTATTTTTAGCATTTCTGTCCTTTTTCTATACTCTTATTTTTCTTTTAGTTCTCAACCTCAGTGGATTAAAAAATACAAAAAAATGTGGGGTGATCTTGGCTGATCAGCTGAAGACCAGAATGGCCACGTTAATTTTCTGCCTGTTCTGCTTATACATGCAATTTCTGTTCCAAGCTATCAGCTAATTCCCCAGCTTACTATAAAATGGACTGCATATATTACAGAAGCATTACCGGTAACTACTTCATCCTTTCACCAGAAGTGGATCGCATCTCCGGGATCACATCAGTTTTCTTCTATTTATGGAAAAGAAAAGGAAAAAAAAAACTAAAACAAAATGAAACAAACATACTGCTGAGTACTGTGAGCTGTACACTCTGACAAACATTTTTTGAATTACATTCCATCTGCTAACTGTTGCAGTTTCTCCTGCGTGTATATATAAATCATCTCTGTATTATTGTGTTTCATTAACTAACCCACTGTGGAAAAACAAAAAGGCACACGGTGACCTCAAAAGGAAAATAACATTTGTTTGAGAAGTTTTCGAGTAAAAAGAACAGAAACGGAGTGAACATCTTGTTCTTCACGTTGTGTACTGTTTGATGTTTTTCCTCCAACATGTTACGTCCTGTCAGTCATGTGACCTGATGAAAGCCCTGATTTTGTCAAACATACAGCCCCACTTCATCTTGAATGGGCCAAACTGATAAAATAGTGCCATAATAACCTTTATATTTAAACACCATAAGTGTTTCTTTGTTGTTTTTGAGTATATGTGATGAACATGTCTATATATTCACAAAATCTAAAAAAAACAGTTCACCCTGACAGCATGGCTTTGAGGCTCGGGTGTTTGCAATGACATAATCAACTTTCATGGCAGCATCACTGATATCTTGGCTCAGGCCTCAGTGTTGGGTTTTATCCTTTACACTTGAGAAATGTGTAAAGAAAAAAAAAATCAATAATTTCTTCTAAATATTTACAATTTTTTTGTTTGATTGGAGCCTCTTGCGGACTGGTTTTGTGTTTGACACTTTAGTAAATTAAGGGTTGTGCATATAAAAACAGGGCTAACCGTGATATTGTGTCCACTAATGTTTGTCTCTCTATTTGTGCTGATGGAGTTTTAAATATGCCTGAAAGTCTGACGTCTGTTAGTTGATCTATCATATAACTGTAACACACAGTACAGCCCAGCTTCCTCTGAAGCTGCAGCGTCTCCACTCAGGACTGTTGTTAGTAGCTGATTAGTTTCCCCATGAAGCTGTGATATTAGGTTTGCTGACAGTAACGGGGAGGTGGGGTGGGTGTTGTGGAGGAGCGAAAGGTAAGATACTGCCTAATAGCCGCGCCAAGGCACTTGTCTTTGGAAGCAGGTTTTTAATCACAAGAAAAGTTAATCCTCAATCAATGAAAATGTAAAGCAGTGGCTTTCTGTTGTATTTGTGCTGATAGCAGCTTAAAGGATCACTACAGAGGGGCTCAGACTGCATTTGCAAGTTCCTGGCATGACTCCGAGTTTTGTCTTGCAGGGGAAGAGGCTTGCTTTCTCCTTTGCTCCCCTTCTTATTTTTTTTTTTTTTGGGGGGGGGGGTCTATGAAATTATCATTAGGAGGTGCATCTTTTAATGCCCCACATTTCTCCCCAAACACTACTTTGTAAAAGCTGTTATATTGTTTTCTTGATACACTAAAGGGAAAAAAGTGTTGCTGGAAAATATCTTTTTGTTCTAAATTTGGAGCCGAGTCAGTTTCACCTGTGTAAAAAAAACCAAACAAAAAACCTGAACTGTTTCCTTTTTAATATGCCTCCAGCTTACCAACATAAAAAACACAATGCCTGCTGGTTGGACGCTAGTTTTTGTGTCGATTCAGCTGGAGCAACACCAGAAAAGATCTGTATCAGACCAGCACAGATCATTACTGTTCAGGGGAGAAAAATGCTTGACTGTCATAAACATAAATAAACCAGCATCAAGCATAAACTTTAAATAACCAGTATTAGATCTATTCAGCCAAGCATCAGACCACCCAAGATCATCCTTGGACCAACATTGCCAACATAGACTAGTATAGATTGGTTAATTAGCATAGGATAGAACCAGACCAACATCATACCAGCACTGATCGGCCTAAAACCAGTAGAGAGCAACTGCACATAAATAGCATACGCATAGACCATTATAAACCAGCTTTGACTTACAGAAACCAAAATAGAATAGCATAAACTGGCATAATACCACCATAGGTCGACCTCAGAGAAACTTAATCTGGCATTAGAATACCATAGTCCTACCTAAACCATAATAAACCTGCATAGATTAGCATCAAACCAGCACAACATCAGAACAACAAAGAACAGCAATAGACCAATGAAAACCAGCTTTGGCAAGCTTAAACCAGCATAGACCTACAACACACCAACATAGAACCACAGAAACCAGGAAAACACCACAATAAACCAGCATCAGACCTCCATAGGTCAGCATTAGACCAACTAAACCGGAATAAACCAGCATCAGTTCAACATAGAACAACAGAAACCAGCTTCAAATTAACATGGATCAATACCAGCACAAACCAAGATAAACAGCTTTGACCAACCTAAACCAGCATCAGTCCAGCATGGATCCTCATCAGACAAGCTTAAACCAGCATAAACCATCACAAGACCTACATAGCCCAACAGGAACAATCATAAAACAGCAGAAACCAGCATAGATCAGCATAAACCAAGACAAAACCGCTTTGACAACCTAAACTAGCATCGATCTAGTATAAATCAGCATCAGACAAACGTAGACCAGCATAGAATAACACAATACACATCCTAAATCAGGATAAACCTGCATGGGCTGCAGACGAGCACATATCTGCTTTAAAACATTTGAGACCAGCATCAGACCAGCAAACTGTGTTTTTCTTCAGGCTTTGGTGACCTTATTGTTGAAGAGTTAGCGATACCTATTGCTAACACCGGATACATAATGAATCCACTTTCAAAGGCTCTCTGCCATTGTTCTCCTCTCTTTTCTTTTTCCCTTTAATGTCTTCAGATCAGGGGTGCGCCTGTTGTTGCAACCATATTTTGTTTTGCTGACACGAACAAATCTGCAAAGTCATGAAAATGCACTGCAGCTTGTTATGGTAATACTTTGTCAGCTAGCGTGTCAGACTCTGATAAGGCGAGTCGGGACATTATTCACCCTTGAATCTTTACAGCTCTCACTAAGCAGCTCCCTTTAAAGGGTCCCTGAGAAAGGTTGCATCAAAGGGAATCAGGTTGTGGAATAATGGGCAACATTAAAGTTGCATTTATGCATGATGCAATTCTTATTGTCGATAAACAGCAGCTTAAACTTGAATATGTTTGTAGTTGGAGGAGTTGCGAAGTCTCAAAGTGAGCAGGAACTATGTAAATCTTTAACTTTTTACCGAGCTATAAGCTAACCCCGAATTCAAACCAGGGGTCTTCTACCTGCTACTATGGAGCAACATGTGGCTCTTCAGCTCTTCTGTAGCGGCTCCATGAGGCTTTCAGAACATGTAACACAAAGAAGCATTTGTTTTTGTATTCATTTTAATTGCAATCCACACAGATTTTAAGAAATGGTAGAATTTCCAGGCTGGAAATGGCTAAAGAAGGTAAAACAGTGGAGTCAGCCAGAGGTTTAAGGAAAAGAAAATAAGGAAATAAGGGAAAAAAAGGAAGAAAAAGGAAAAGAAAGAATAAACAAGAAAGAAGGCCAAACAAAGAAAAATATATTAAAAAACATAAAAGAAAGGAAAAAATGGGAAAAAGAAAAAAATTGCTAAAGAAAGATTAAAAATAAAGCAAAGCAAACAGAAAAATGAAGAAAAATATTAGGATAAAAGATGCATATAAAGGAAATGAAACAGAAAAAAGTGGAAAATAGGAAAAATGTAAGAAAAAGGGAGACAAAAAGGAAGAAAAAAAATGCTTGTACAGCTACAACTGTTGATAAACAGCTTAAGTGGCTAAAATTGCCAAGATACATAAAATAGCTCAAGCTTGATAATACATTACAATCCATTGCATGTTAACAACAGCCAGGACAGCTCAAAATGTATACAATGATATCTAAATTGTACCTGTAACACTTTCTTTTTTGTATGTATAGTAATTTATTCAAGATAATTAGCAGGTTTTACGGCTCAAGACTAATTTCATTTCAAATAAAATCCTGAAAATGGCTCATTTGATCATGGAGGATGTGGACCCCTGTCCTCAGCCTTTCCATCCTCTTCATGCTGCATATCTGGACTAATTCCTCCTCTTTTGGTCCTCTATAAATCATGCTCCACCTTGGAGAATAGCTGCAAGCTTGTGCAGCTTCCCTCCACCTTGACACCATCATAATCAGATCGGCCACCTGTTTGTCTCGTTGCCGCTGCATTTGTCACCTCAGAGACGCCTAATTACGCGCCGCCGGATGCTACTTTTTGTGATGAAATTACGGGGTTTTTGGAATGGCTTCCAGGATTTGCATTAGATTTGCGTGCGGGACCATGTGTGCCTGTTTATGGCCTTTCTTTTTTTGCACGTTGCATAATTGACTTCATTTGGATTCAATTGACAATGACATTATTGTGTTAGAGTGCAACATTTCAAAGTGGCTTCTTTCCAGGGTTGGAGATCAAAATGTCCCTCTGGGTGTTCCTCCTGTAACTAATCTGATTTACAGCCATGTTTGGGCTCCTGGGACTCTAGAATGTCACATAGCTATCGATCAGAGCTGATGTACGTACACACATAACAAATATGTTGAATCTTTCACTTCTCATCTGCATGTTATACTTACCCAAATTGGGTTTTATACAATTTAAATAATATAATGGAATGGAATTTGCATGAAATTACATCTACTTCTGTGAAACGTATATACATTTACTATTAAAGCATATTGACTTTATGACCATATGTGTATGAGATGAATCTTGCTTCAATTCACCACTTCACAATCAGTGCTGCCAGGTGCTCCTCTCTCCAAAATGTGCATGCGCAAGGTTCAAAGTTGTCATACCGGTACACACGTTCTACCGCAAAGTTTATTTTTATACAAACAGCATAGGAAGTGGCGTACGCATATTTCAGGACCCGTTTTGTGCGTCAGCAACCTTTATAAATGAAGGCCCAGGACGCCAAGCAGGGAAACACTATTTTAGACCATTTTTGAATGTTGCTCTCATTTACCTTCCCTGTAATCAATATTTAATTGCTTAAGTTTCCCAAAGGTTACCTTAACTTGATGAAAAATTAAATTTACATCGGACAAATTAAAATGATCTTCGTTACCTCAGTGTGAGGCATTCAATTAAATCACAGCTCCAGGCACAGGTGTTGTTTAGAGAGACCCCATGTATTATTAGTGAAATAAATTCAAGGAGGTAAACAACTGGAAGCAGAACAACAGAGAATGGAGCTGCTTCTTGCTGAGACCAGCTTTGATTGTGAGATATTTTTAAGCCTGATGTTGGAGTTAACAGTTTTGCCTCATGAAACAAAGCACAAAATGCTTAACAGGTCACTTTCTCAGATGTAGCGTCCTCGTTCAAAGTGTGTCAGTGAGAGCTGTGCCAGCAGAAGGAAAACCCCCCCAAAAAAAGCAAAGAAAGCTATAAATTGTTTTGGAGAAGCGGGTGGCGGAGCGGTTTGTCAGTGCCAGATCTCGGTGAAAAGTGAAGCACAGTGAATGCGTCTGAACTTCAACAGATGAGATCTCAAATTGGCGGGCAGGAGTGTGATAATCAGGGAATTGGAGAGGCAAAATTGCATCAGAATGGAATCATAAGCCTGGCCAGAAGTGAGGATTTGCTGATCCCTGACCTTCTGTTTCAGAGCTGAGGATTTTAAGTAATGAGATCTATGCAGTGAAACAACTCCAGCATCGCAGCGAGGAGAGCGTGCGCTGCTACGCCAAGCACGGCCGATGGATTTAACACGTATTTAAGAATGCGCTGTGGCAGCAGGACAGACACTGAGGGTTAAGGAGGGAGGATGAGGAGGAGGAATGGCTTCTTATTTAGGTAAACAGACCTGTGCATGAAGCAATAATGTGCTGAGGAGCCTCCGAGGGGTTGAATGTGAATGGCAATGTGATCCTCCGGCTTAAAGCTGCAGGAAACAAATGCCTGCCAGGAAATGATGGAGAATAAAGAATCAGTCTTGGGACCTCACCGTGTTCAGATGTAGCCTACCTCTCTTTAGGTGTGAGAACATTACTCCCAACCTTTTCCCCTTTGACCCCCACAGTCTGCCTCTAGCAAAGGTACGTAGAAAAGCAGGAGCTTTCAAAATGAAAAGACCGAGCAGTTTCTCTTCTCTCAGTTCTGTAAAGTGTCTTATGCTCCATTTACCTTTCGAGTGGAAACACGTTTTTGTATTTTCGTTTCAGAAAAGTTTCTCCTATTACATCAAGTGTTTCCAAAGCGATGTCCGTTGACATGGAAATTGCAGAAATGCTGAAAATGATGTAGGTAGCTTGCCAGGCCACAACTTGGCGCTGTTGGTTGTTTTTGCGATGAAACCACACCCATGTGCACGGAGAACAATATGCTATAACTATCAACAATGGTGAGTACACTGGCTTTCCTCTGGACAAACAACCAAGTTGGATTTTTTTTTACAGTGACTGAAGCAGAGTTTGAGAAAAGGTGTGTTTCATCCCGCTGAAATAGAGTTAGCGTTGTTTGATACTCAAAATGCAATAAAGATTTTCCATTTTGACAGGAAAATGTCTCCATGTAAAAGCCTAAATTTTATGTCAGGCTTTTTGACATATTTTTTCAATAAATATTTCCATTGGATTTTTGCCATAGATTTCATTCACAGGTACACGGCCCACATGCTTTTCTGCACATCCCACACATGCATATGAGAAACGGGCTTTCCAACAGGAGCAAATAAGTTCTCAAAAGCATTGTTAAAAAACAGAAAGAAATCATGCACCTGCATTTCCCCCATTTCCATGGAGACAGAGATGGAATGTTTTTCAAAAGATCTGTTTTGGGACTCGTTTTCAAAATTTGGAAATTTGGCTTCACTGTAATGTGAAAGCAGATCAGAAACCGCAAGGTGGAAGTAGCAGGAGTAGGGCCTGTTTTTCTTTTGGGGGTAAATAAATGTTGCAAACCACAAACGTATCAGTCGCCTCAATCAGTTGGTTTTGTCACTTGTCATAAATAATCTAAGCGATGGTTTCCGGTGGCGGTGAAGCTCCTCTTCCCTTCACAGCTCGGGGAAACAACAGACGCGTAAGCTGCAAAGCCCCGTCAGAACACCAGCGGTGAAGGTAATTTCCTCCTCGTGTTGTGTTAAAAACGAGTTAAAAAGCTGAGTTTTCACCAGCCACTCGGCACAGACAGAAAATCCTCTCATTAATTCCGTCTTTATCGCGGAGATGATCGGATCGCGTTCGCAGAAAGTTAAACAGCTCCAGACGCTGAATTACAGATTTTCAGCAGTCTACAGAAACCTTTTCATGACATCATTTAATTCAGTTAATTAGTCCCAATAATTAACCTAATTGGACTAATTTGCTTCATTATCTTCCTTTCACAGACTGTTTGTGGTGAGACGCTGCGTGTTTTTCGACCGTGTTACTCATTTATTTACTCTACTCAACAGGCTTCAGAAACTGATTCAAACCAAACAATAAACGAGATATTCATGATGAAGCTGAACATGCAGTTTGCATTCGTTCGCTCAATTACCTCTGACATATGCAAAATTATTGTTGTCCACATCCATTCGCCACAATGTTATTGCTCGATATCATGAACAGATGCATTAATATATGTTTATGTATTGCAACAAAACAGAAGCGGAGTTGTGCTTGCACATAAACGGATCATTAGATGTTCATTTGTTTTTTTTATAAGCTTTATTAAAGCTAACATGGATATCAAAATTAGGTGAACTAGAACTGGATTAAAAAATCCTTTCAAGAAGACAATTGGAATGACCAAATATGGTAAAACATATAAACATAAAAAAACACATGAAACAGCATTTAAATTGAAAATATAGATTAGAATATAATATAATAGAGTATAATTTCATCAGTGGTCCAGGACCTGTTTGGGAGGCCATATTTTAGCTTCAATTTTAATAATAGATACAAATATTGTTTTAGAAAAGGATGTCGGTCATAGTGGTTATAAAAAGTGCTAAAAAACACATTTTGTATTTGGTTTCTTTGTTATAACAATGCTTTTGATAACCTATTTTCTGCAGTTGGAAATCTTGTTTATTTCCCTTATGCATGTGTGGGATGTGCAGAAAAGTGTGTCAAATTTAAGGCAAACATTTAATGGAAATACTAAATGAAAAGTATGTCAAACAGTCAGAGGTAACGTTAAGGCAACATTTGCACTGCAATGTTTTCAAGTGAAAACGGTCCCTTTATGGTGCTCAGAGCCACTGAAAATGCAACTTTTAGAAAATAATCTGGCTTCATGTAAACAAGGAAAAACAAGTATTCACTGATGGACCAACATAAAAACTGCATCGTTTTTAGTATTTCTGCCGTTTCCTTGTAACGCAAAATGTATCTGAAACGAAAACGAAGCGTTTTCACTTGAAACGTTGTCATGTACATGGGGCCTTAACCACATATTGTAACATCCAGCCAGGGGTAAGAATTACATTACAAGACACATGGACTTCCTGAGGCCCTGATCCGTGACTTATGAAGCACATGTGAGCTCCTCTGATGCTTGAATTTTAAAATATAAGATATAAACTTCAATGAAGTATGGATGCCGATGATGTAGCAAACAGATTTTATTTATATAATAGTCACATTCATCCACTCACATAACAATGGTAGCAGCTACCATGCAAGGAACCTGACACTGAATCATTTTGATTTCTCGCCTTATATTGGTTTTGTATCGCGATTTCTTTTCAAAATGAAAAGTGATGCACCATTTTGGGCAATTCTGGGAAAAGGCATCCCCCAAAACCTTCTCAATCCCTCCTGTGATTCCACATGAGGCTGGCCGAACACTTTGTGAGCCACTGGTCGGTAGCCACGGCGCAATCTCCTGTCAAAGGTCTTCAGACTATTCACTGAGTATGACTTGTTCCTGTTAGCTGCTGCCTCCGTTTCTCTTCATACGTCTTGGGGATTTCAGACGTTGGTGCACAGAATGGGCCTATCTTGCGTCTGAATCCCCGCTGAACGAGACGACGGTGATGTGATACGACAGCGCCCGGGAAACGGGCAAAAACCTGCCTCAGCAACAAGAGTGAGAGGTGAAATTGGCTGGGAGGGAGAGTGAGGCGCAGCACACTGAGAAGATTGACTGCAGATTGCAGAGCGCGAACACAAAGAAAGAAAAAAGCTAAAACCACAAACTTCCGCTCTGCCTTTTACCACCTACACGCTGCAATCTGCCCCTCGGCTACCGCTCGCCGTCCAGGGACACACCGACGTGTTCAGCCCTCTGACCAGGCACTCTGCTGCATCAACCTCCTGCAAACACAGGGCTCCACTGGAATCAACTATAAAGATGTTAACATATAATGAAGCTTTCTGCAGTCCCCTCACCCTGGATGCAAAGTCTGTCCGATCATGACCGGATAAGCTGTTACTTTCAGGGCTGTTTTTGCAGCCTACCATCTGCTGCCCATCCATTTTTGTACCGCTGAGACTTGGACTGTGGATGTGTTTGTGTGAAAGTGCGATGAACACTAATCCAGCAACTCTTTACTTTTTTTTCCCTCTGCTAAAAGACAGATTGACCTTGCAGTAGGAGCTACATGCGAAAAAAAAAAACCAAACTATTATTTATTTATAATTTATTCATTATTTCTGCCTGATCTGATGTACAGAACAGCAGCATCATGTAACTCCATGTTCCACTTGATTTATTCATCCTTTCCCTCATCTTCACTAAATGGTTCACACTTTCTCCCATATTGGATTCAAAGTGTTTCCGCTCTGGAGGAACATTGAAAGTCGAACCAAAATAAGAAAGGTCAATCAACATATACTCCAGGAGGTGAAGGACTGGGGAACCTTGAATGTGCTGCCATTTTTGCAGATCAAACTGAAAAAAAAGGTAAGAGAAGAAACTCTCAGGCAGGGAGAATGAGCATGCAGAACAGCTAATAATACCATCAATAACCAGTGTTCCTGCTGTACACTATGGCTTGGTAATCGTATAAATAATAATAGACATTATACAATGGTGCAATCCAACAACAGGCATCCTTTCTGCAAACCGTGAGCCCGTATGAAAGACATCCATCAGGGGAAATTGTTGTGGTTCTGAGTCAGGCTGCTTCCTCTCTTTCTTTTAGTGCTGCCCTCCACGCTCCTTCCTTTTGATTATCTCTTGTGTCTCAACAAAACAACGATGCAGCAACAGACAAGTCTCACCTTTCATCATAGTTGGAGACGTTTTAATTAGGAGGTCAGGAGAGGAAGCAGGAAGCGGCAATGCAACACGAGGACACAGACACGAGGAGGTCACCTCGGTCTGATAAACATCCAAATGGGAAGTTGTAGAGCTGGGGAGGGAGAAAAAAAAAAAAAACCTTTGTGTGTATTTGATTTCATGATAATCATGAAATGAATGATAGAAATAAAAAAGAAAAAAAACATTTTGGTCCAAAAAAGCAGAAGAGGATTGGTTCAGTTGGATGGATTTTCATCTTATAAATCAAGATTTGACATCAATAAGAATATATATTTGTTTTAAAAGTAATTAATGTAACAGCTCCAAACTCAACCACTCAGCCATAACATGAAAACCACCATGTGGCAGGCATGAGGAAACATTGATATAAACAAGCTGCTTGTTTGGTCATACGAGGTGTCAAAGGCGATATAACGTTAAATATGTTACAAATAAAACAAAAAGAGAACATTGCTGTGCCAGGAAAAACATGAGCAAATTGTGATAAATGGAAATGGTCCACTATGATGAATGAAAGAGTCCCATGTTACAAAGAAAACATATATAAAGTGGGTTGTGTAAAATGTTATGGCTGGTTAATGATTTTATTTAATCCAAATGTAGGATCTTCTTTGTTTTTTGCATCTGAAGCTAAAACAGGCATCCCATGTCTGAATATGTATAAAACATAAATATCCTGGTGGAAAATCAAGGACATTATTATTATTATTGTAAAAGTTGTCTGTTGTTGAGAGTTGTAAACTTGTGATCACGTGTTGGTTCAACAAATGGCACTTTCATTGATGTGATGTTCTAGAAGTTAGTAAAAGTCTACATGCGCCACTGTTTTAGCATAGGCATGTGTTGAATGTTTGGGATTGTCGTCAAAGCAGCCCTACGCATTGATGGTGCCTCTGCCATGCCTTACAAGAGGTAGCCTGAAATATAAAAGAGCTCAAATAAGTTTCCTTCATTTCTTTGAAAGGCAATGTCATCATTGGTTCTGCCTGTTGGGAGTTTATTTGGTTTGACTGCTCTATGATGCACACTGAAGGCAGCATTCACTGTTTTCGCTCTTGAAGATCTTTAATTATTCTGTGTTTTGTTTATAATCTTCACCTTTATCTATTTCTATTTTATTTCTCAGCTTCGCTTTCCAGATGAATACTTTGATTACTTTATTTGTTGGCTACTTTGGAGTGTTTTCAAATCTGAGGTTGGTTTGAGAGCAACATTCTATTTTTCATGCAGTAAAACCACCAAGGTCATTTTTGTTTTTTTGTTTTAAAACATAGGTGGTAAATCTTATTTATTAGTAATGAGCATTTACAAAGCAGTTACATGGATCAATGGACCAACGATCAGTGGCTATTGTTCTGAGTACAGGATCCATGATCAGCATTGTCTTCTTCAGCCAATCCGTCTTTTGGTCCGTCCAGGCCACTGCGGTTCCACAAGAAAAACTTTCAATCCACAAATGTTCCCAGGACACCGGACTGAAGCCGCCTCCTGCTTCTTGTATGTGCAGTTACATGACAAATGGATTTTACTCACGTACTATTTCACCGCTTGAGCCGTTTGAACACACATGATCCAACAGCAAAGGTGCTCAACCTCCATTTGAGAAGACTTGGGGTTGAGTTTCTTGCCCAAGGACAGTTTGTTACATGGGCAGGGCAAGATGGGGTGGATTTCTCCTGGAACATCTGATTTGGAAGGAGACTCGCCATGAATAGGATGAGCAAAAGGCAGAGAAACAATCTTTCCAAAGGGAGTGGCTTAAAGTATCACACATAGACTGTACACCTTCTGCAAGGTGACCTGCTGAGGATGATCAATCTTCAACTTTTTATCACTTATCCTTCACAATACACCATGTGTTGTTGCAGCCGCTGCTGCTGTTTACTACCTTTTGAAGGTCTTCCCAAATATTGTCATCATGCAAATTGCCTCCATTCGTGTTCTGTCGAGGAGACCTGAGAAAAAGTCAGGACTTGCAGCAGATTTGCGTCAGGTTACTCAGTGTTTGCTACAGCTGCTTCTTCCAAGCGGTGCAGCATTTCGTGGGGAAGGTTGACGCCAAACTGTCAGACTTCACTCTGACTGAGAGACCGTTGGCATGTGATCCATCTCCTCGTGATACCGGTCCTGACCAAGAATTCAACCGAGCCCACACAGGAAGTCATTCAAGGCCAGGCGGTGAAACCAGCCGTGGCCTTGGCTGGTGCGTGTGTGTGTGTGTGTGCGCACACAAGCCGAGGCAGAAGGCTCGCTGGCTCCCCTGTTATAGGAATAAATCCAAGGACAAATGAGCAACTTTGGCAGCTGAAACTGAAAGGAAAGCAGGCGAATCAGAGGAATTGAGTCGTTTTTCTCTTTAAGTACCAGCCGGGGCTGCTCAGTGGTTTCTAACCACAGAATCCATTCCCAGACGGGAGCAGTCTCAACAATTGATCTGAATAGGTGTCATTACCTGCAGGTTAATGTGGAGGACATGAGCAAACATGATCAATGTCTAGCTGCTGCTGCCTGTCAGCAGGGCCTAAATGGCCGGGAGCCTTCACTGTAAACCTCAGGTCGATACCACTGATGGGCTCCGTGCACTTCTTTGACTGCAGAGTGGATGTAAAACAAGTTTGCATCTCCCTGTGTGCTTTTTAAGGTCTCGATCCTGAGGAGATCATTCATATCAAACTGTATTTTTGATCTTAATTTTAACTGCCACTTTTCAGCCATTCTCGACACGAAATAAATCAATCTGATTGTCACCTTCCAGACTGTAAAAAAATCAATAGCAAAAGACCCAAATACATCCACATATACTGACACTTCCACCACCATAAGTACCAAGTCGGGGGGAATTGGGGGCGCCTCTGATCTCTTTCAAATTTAAAATTGTACCCAAAATTGAAGGCCTGAAGTCCTGCAATATTGACACAAGGCCATTTAGCTCCGTTTACAAAGAGTTTACACATCTTTTGTATGTTTTCATTTCAGAAAAGATGGACATTCATGTGGCAACATTTTGAAAACAATATCCAAAATGGCAGAAATACTGAAAACTATGTAGTTAGCATGTTGGGCCACCAGTGGGGGCTGTTGTTTGTTTTTACATGCGTGCAGTGAACCATACACAATAAACATTAGGAACAGGAGTACATTCGTATTGACTGGCGATTAAGATTGTTGTTACGGTGACTTTCAAACTGCAAAAACTACAAAAATGTTCCAGGAGAATATGAACTGGCAGTCGTGACACTCTGAAGATAAACATTGTTGTTATTGTCCATTTATTCACGCATGTGTCGAAGAACTATTTCGTCTGGCCATGGTGCTCATTCACAGTAGCAACATTTCAGAAAAGTTGGATTTCCTGTGTACACACAGACTGATTCAGAGCGTCTTCAAAAGGTTCCATTTTCAAAAAATTGCATTATCAGTGCCTCCAAACAGCGTTGTGTAAACATATCCCCAAAACACGACAGTTTTCGATTATCACTTACGAGTTTGACTCATTACGATAAGCCCAATGCCCATCATACACTGGATAGCATATATACACCACACAGACTGGGTGGGAGTAAAATATTCAGTATTTAGTTACTGTGGGTCAAGACTCGGTTTTAACACAACAAAGCCAAGTGCTATTAAAAAGTCGCTTGTAGGAACTGAACCATGTTGAGATGTGAGAGTGATTGATTGTTGACCTGCTTCTGCCAACCACTTTATAGGTTTTAATGGTATTCCTAACACCATCCAATTACTTACTGTGGTATCATTTCAGCTCGCGCCGGCATGTGGATGCCATTGGAAATCTCACACTGGACCTTTTCCAAGTTAATGCATAAATTAATACGAGGCGCAGTGAGAAAGGGGAACAGTGGAGTCTATTGCAGAGCACGAGGGTGCAGCAGCAAAATGCATAAATACAATAAATACAGCCCTGCCACGGAGGGCAATAAACTGCAGAGTTATTGGTAAACCATAACTTTCCACTCTGGTATCTGCACGTGTATTTATTGCTTACTGTGAGATCCTACAGCCGCAAAATAAAGACCCGGCTCACCTCTGTGTACAAGAAACGAACAGAGTGAAGCGCTGGGGATCGTCTGCGGTCAGCTAAAAGCAGTAGAGTCGAGAAAACGTCCTCGGGGATGCTCGAGAATTAGCAGCTGACAGGTGCATAAGTAGCTTTAAGGTTTTATCAATGAGGACTCAATGACCAAGTCTGGAATCCGTCGAAAAACATGTTGAATTGACCTTGCAACAGTCGTGTTAAGGTTGGGGGATAAACAGTTTTCAACAGTAACCCAAGAGTAAGACAACAGACCTTTGCGTGACTGATCCATCGGATTCGCCGGAGCAGAGCTGTCAGTTTCTGATGAAATGAAACTTATCCAGACTACGATCAAAGCCACAAAGTGAATCTCTGAAAAGGTCACTGCCTGATTTGTCAAATTGCTCACAGCGGATTGATTTGTGGGCTTTGAAAATCCTCCCAGTAAATCTGCACATTTCTGCTGAGCAAATGACATCCTCAGTTGTTCTGTGTTGGTGGGAGAAATGTGAATGCAGGGGCTTTATTGTACTTCAGCCGCCGGTGTATTCACTGGAATGTAATTACTGTTGTGTATCCAGGAGATATTGTGATTAGAAGGATGTGGGAGCTCATGGAAGAGCAAGAGCCCTGCTCAACGTTACGATTCCTCTCCTTGTTCTACCATATTTGCCCGATCAGCACTTACATGTAATTTGGTTGATCAATTTCACTGGGTGCATATTTACCCACGGTAATTAAAAATTGGCTCGACGCTGGAGGAGGTAAATGCTACTCATGCAGGAGCAAATTGAAGACGAGTGTGAGACGGCAGTCACATCTTTTTTAGAAACCATTTCCTAGCGACTTGGACGAGAGTGTTCTCAGCTACCAAATAAAAGAAAAAAAATGACTTGTGCCGGGAAATGTCACAAACCTGACAAAGTACACTGACTGTACCTCACCGCAAACTTAAATAATGGCCGGCACAGAAATGTCAGACGTAAGTCCGGACATGACAACTCTTTGAAATACACATCCCCTCCAAATATGCTCTTCCTGGACAGCTGGTCGGTACTTAATCCTGCATCTGTCGCTGAGATTAAAGCTGAAACGCTACAATCTGAGAGGTGTAATCAATTATTACAAACCAGTAAATCATCCCAGCGTGGCAGATTTGGAGAGATGTCTTCAGAACTGAACGCCATCAGTGTTTTTCATCAAGTTGACATTTGTGTCTGCAATGAATTTACATTACTAAGTTACTGCAAATTAATGTAAGGATAGTTACTCAAGTTTAAATGACAGTCCATCAGTAGGAGGAAGATGCTCTGTTATCTACATGTAAGCTCTAGAAATAAACAGATTAATGCATTAATAACAAAAAGCAGCAACAAAACAGTTTAGATAAACTACAAACATGCGGACATTTTGTAGAATGGGAAAGGAAGTTTTTTTGTTCTAATATTAACCACAGCTACTGTGGATACATGCTAATGCTACCTACCGTGGGACATATTTAATGTTGCTGCCGGGTTGGTTGGGATAGTTTAGGATTAATTAGGCTTGCCCTCCAGTAAACAGGAGTTTAATGAAAAAGCAACAAATATGTGCCTCGTCATCAGTTATTAATAATGATTATTAAAATTACTTTGATATTCAGAAATGGTGGTAGGAACTTCATTTCTCATTTTTGTCAATTTTTTAATTTTTTTATTTACACAAGCATGTCTGCAGATTTTACCACTTCGGTTGTAACCACCAGCAGTTCATCCTGTCCGTGACTGTGTGTTGCAATGCTCCTAATAACTGTGTGGGCAGCGGTGCGACTGTCAGTGTCCATGCGGGGGAAGGAAGGCAGCCCCCAGGCTCCCGGGGGACGCCGCTTGATCATCTCATTACTGCGGCGTCGAGACAAGGTCACGACCGGCGTGATTAGAATTTGCATTCCTGTACGCCGCCTTGTCAACGCTCCTCCCTGAAAGGCCTCATCCTCTTTTGTCTTATCGTCATCTCATTTTCTGTCTTGCTTTTAAACACTGCCGGCCCCTCTTAGCAAAGATATGCCCCGCAAAGTGAATTAAACGTATCACGCCGCTGTCTGCGAGAACAATCTCGCCGACGCTTTGATGATCCAGGAGAAGCCGTCGAAAAACAAGAGGGTCAGTGTCAGCGGTGCATTGTTGTTGGAGTTGATTAAGCTGTAGTGAAGTTAAGTTGCTGTTTTGTTTCAGGGTTTTGTTTTTTTTTCCATCACAACCTTATCTAATCACCTTTAATCAAATGCAAATGATGAGAATGGGGAATCTTTAATTCAGAATAATGTGAACAAAGGGAGAGATGTGAGGAAACATAAGAGCTTGTTAGTTACCACCATCGTTTTGCTCTCCAGGCAGGTCCTAAGGGGGCTTCTTTTAATCTTGCATCGCCTTGGGCAACAGCTAACCAGCCCGAAAGCTTCCAAACGGGATGAAATTAAGCAAAATCAATGAGCCTTAATTCTCTTTGACATGGTTGACAAGTCTTTCCTTTTTGTTCCCCTGTTTCCACAGTGTTTGGCTGGGGATGATGTTATTGTAAGTTCCTTTATAGATGTATTAAACAATTATACAACCACTGGTTCTCCTGACAGAGTCAATTTGAATAATTAATCGACTTCAGCAGCGTGTGTATTTTCGTTTGATTAATCACAGTCTATTGAAAGCACATTGTAAACAATAACAAATCTCCATGTGACCCGAGACAAGACCTGGCTGTCGTCTCTCCGCGTGTCCGTTATTAAACATGTTGGTCCTTCAACCTTTCATTCAGTCAATTCTCAAAGCCACAAAAGAATTGGGCCTGGCACCATCTCACCACAAAATATGTAATTATGACTAAAAAGGACTAAAAGGTAGTGGCTAGTTCAGTTCCTTATGTTAAGTTACGTTTCAGAAAACGTAACTTGCTTTGATTTCTTTTCGATTCGGTGCCATATAGACCTGGGGTTCTCAACTACTCTCACCGTGAGACACACATTTTCCCATGGTCACTAAGTTGCGACTCTTTTTTTCAGAATTCAACCAACAAAACACACTTTTCAAAAATAAATGTCGGAATAATTTTGTATATAATTTTCTGTGCAACATGCCTTTCACAGTAAATTAATTGGACAGAAAATAGGACCATGGCAACTGCATGTATACAAGGGAATAGTATAAATACCAAAACAGCTCAAAATAGTTTCCACCGAACCAAAGCATTTGTGGAAGTTAATGAGACATTCAGAGACGTGCTTTATTCTCAGTACAGTTTCAAAGTCTGGGTTGACAGTAGACAGAGCTACTCTCATATTATGCTCAGATTCTAAATATTGCTTCAATTTGAATGGTTTCATTTTTTTTTTTATCCTCAATGTACTAAAATCCACATTTTAAATACTCAGGTAATATTTGTGCTTCGCCATCTTGCATCCAGAAATCAACACAAACTTAATATGAACACCAATCAAATGAAGGTTACCATGAAAAACCTTTGACAGGCATGTGTTAGAGAGATCACTACTGCATGTCTCTGACACTTCCCTGTCAATATAAAAGGTTTTTCAAAATAAAAGACCATTAAGTCTGTGTCCAGTGTATACCTGCGTATTCCCGGGACTACACCACTGGTGGTCATTGTTTTTGGCTCCATCAGGGATTATTGGCGTTTGCTTTGTGGCGATTGGGTTATGTCTTCACCTTGGCTTTGAGATATTTAGATTTGAATCCTGGTCTCCTCAGGAAGGGCACCCGGTATAACAACATCTATGTATGTTGCAGTGATTGGCTGATTGAGTTACTTACATGCTATTAGTGGTCACAGGTGTAGTGGATCTTCCTGGTAGTCATATCACACTTGACAGTAGTGTCGTAACACACTGTGCCTAACAGATAGATGAAACCTGACTTTTAGAGTTCATTCAGGACAAACAGAGATGGTAGATTCATCTGCAGCTGATGAACCTCTGGATGTTACTTGAATTTGTGGCGCTAAAGTAGAAGAGTAAAGTTCACACTGTGCAGGCAGCATAGCCGCTATAATCCTCTCCCTGCGTTGCATTAAAACTTCAGATTTTTCTTTCCAACGCAGCTTGGGGACACATACGACTATCTCCAGGGCAAGGCACAGCCTGCAGCAGTTCTTGCAAACTTTGTAGAGTTTGATATTCTATATTGCAACTTCTGGCTCCAGATTGCATCTGTAACACATCTGAGTGTATTCAGCCAAAGTGATAGACGTGATTGAAATCTGTGTGTTTCGTTTGATGAATTGACCATAACAATATGCTTTATTTTACCCCTAAGTGAAACTCATTGAGGGCCTAATGCAGTTTTGAAGTTAAACAAGGTTGTTTCAGTTTTCATGCAGCGCGCGGAGGACATTATGCACTGGGATTGATGCTCTGTCTCTTATCAGCAGGAATAGTGTCCATGAATTTCTTTTTAATAATTGTGTCAGGCGTTATCTCCTCCTCTTTTGACAAAGTGCAAAACAGTGATTGATTGTCGGAACAAACTCCTTTTCAGGCTTTGGAAGTTGTTACCGAGCTCAGTCGGGTTCACTGTAACCAGAGGCCGTTCACAGTTTTACATTTTTTTAAAAAATTCCTACATGCAAACATTTTCCTCTCACAGGCGTATTTTCTCACTGTCGGACTCAGCTACTGCCACTGTGGATGCAATAAATGACAATGCAGAGAAGATATACACTCAGATGTAAAAGAAAAATGTATACAGAAGAGCCGAAATAATACAGTAACAATACGTCAAGCTCTTCGATTTCTTACATAACTAAAAAGAAACTCACTGAGGGAAGTGGGTGAAGATTAAATACAACAGACAAGATATGGAAAGAGCTTCAGTTTTATTCACCAAAGAATAAAAACCAAGTAGGAGAATACTACTGCAAAAAGAAAAAAAGACACAAATATGGGCAAACAAGAAAGACAAGTCCAGTCTATCCACTATAAAGCATGGTGGGAGTACCATCATGTTATGGGGCTGCTTTGCTATTTCTGGTACTTGAGGCACCACACATATCAAAGAAACAATGAAATGTTATGGTAATGGGAATAAAGTCTAGTCTACCTTCTGTAAAACATGGTGGAGGGAGCAGCATGTACTCAGGCTGCTGTGTTCCCTCTGGTACTGGAGGCTTTGGTTGTATCAAAGCAACAATAAAATCTTCGCCACAACAAGTCTTGGATATCCAATCACAGATTCGGCAGCACAAAATATGTAATAAGTATCCATATGT
The DNA here is from genome assembly GCF_963422515.1 of Blennius ocellaris. Classification (NCBI taxonomy): domain Eukaryota; kingdom Metazoa; phylum Chordata; class Actinopteri; order Blenniiformes; family Blenniidae; genus Blennius; species Blennius ocellaris. The sequence continues at coordinate 22,225,585 of NC_137652.1, forward strand.
AGGATTAATATATGGATATACAAATACAATAGAAATGTGTACAGATAATCCAAAACATTACAAGAACAATATGATTGTCCAAGTGTTGGGCAGTTAGTAAGAAACTTATTAAAAGAGCAGTGGATGATGATTGTAAACACAAACACCAAATCAAAGGTTATAAGACATGGGAAAAGAGTTATGCTGCTTTTAACCTGTACCATGCACCAAATGCTAAAGCAAACAATACATTTTAAATTAAAGTATTGGAGGACATAAAGAAGCCCTGAGAGGACGGTCTAGTCTACCCACTGTAATTGATGGTGGAGACATCTTCATGTTATGGAATTACATTGCTGAGTCAGGTACTGGAGGAACCCAACATTTCAAAAGAACAATGACATGATCTTCCATAAAGCATGGTGGAGGGGTCATTATGCTGTGGGGCTGCTCTGCTGCCTGTGCTAATGAACAATTTGATTGTATCAGTGAAACAAAACAAAACAAAAAAAATTAGCAATATATTTCGGTAAACATTTTTTCAACCAAATTGAGAAAACTTGGAAACTCTGACCCGTTGATTTGTCCAGACGAGTTGTCGGGGAGGCGCTGCTGTTGGTTGACGGTGCTGACCTGGCAGCTGCAGGATGAGCCACAAACGAGACCATAAGAAAAGGCAGCAAAAATGTCTAAACCTCAGAGACTCCAGCTCACAGCTTAAAAGGCCCAATAATTCTTCCATTATGGGCCTTATTTCACTTTTCGTCCCTTATGAACCGCAGAAAATTAAGCTTATAGAAAGAGGTACAATGGACGGTTGTACCGTAAGTAGCTTATTCATTCTGCAACAACCTTATTTCATATGTCTGAAGTCCATCACTGCACTCTTTCTAATCCATTTTATGTCACCAATCTAAGATATATCTGATCGTCTTTCTTCACAAATTCCCTCACAGTTTGACGTGATTTTGAATGTAATTTTAGTTAATCTGACATTTGTCTGTAATTTTATTGATATCCTGATGAGTTATGAATTCGTTTCCACAAGGTGAGAATAGGCCTGTCTCCTTTTCACATGAGCAGTAATGAGTAAATCCTCCCTTTTTTAGAGATGCCAGTCCCACAATAATTTGAGTGAATTATAGGGCAAGCAGCGTCTTTATAGAAGTAAAACTTCACAGTGGTGTAAAAATAGAAGCCAGGAAGTAAAGCTCTCTGATAGCTGCTGCACTCTGAGACAATTATAGCAGATGTGAGGGAAGAGCTCGTCTTGATTGCCAGGCGCAGTTATTACAAAAGTGGATATGATAATTTGTGTCCATTTCCAGTTTACATCGTTAAAAAAAAAGGGTATGGACATTCAGTATGCACCACAATAGCTAACTGAAGCTTTAATAACCAAACTTCTTGATTTCATAAAAGTAATCGGTTGCTACCACACCACTGAGAGAAACAAAAACACTGAAGCCTCAATAATTTTTCCTCCTCTGCTGATTTCATGATGCAGCATTACAGTAATAGATTACGTAACATTGCTTCATTCACAGCAGTGCAGAACAATGTATGTAGCTGGAATCTTGCAGCAGAGACGTCTGTGAGGAGATGAAATTGCATGTGTGCCTGTCGGCTTACATGTGAGGATGTGGGATGAATTTGAGGCTGAGATGATGGAACTGGACTCACACAGAGGTCTGAATCTACATCTGCATGCATATCAGTCCATATGTTTGCACAACAGTTTTCCTCTTGTGCATAATTCATGGCAGAATGCTTCAGAACGCTCTTGAGCTAAAGAGGAGGTCTTGTAGCTCCAACTTGTTTTGTCACGTCACCGCACCCCAAAAAAAAAAAAGTCATTATGTACAATAATTTCTCAGAGTACTTTTAATGCTCATTACCAGTAAGTATGCTGGTAATGTCTTGTTCACGCCTTTCATGTCTTCAGAAGCATTAGGAGCTCCGCACTTGAAAGATGGGCGACTTAATTGCAATAATTGTAACGCAGGGAATCCATGGAGGAAAATCTACAAGTAGTAAAATGGGTTAACAACCAATTAGGAGGCGCCAGATCAAGAGAGAGACGCACCGGCGGTGAATCCCAGGCCCGCGTCGTTGTCATGACGGCGGCAGAAGCAGACGAAAAAACAAGTGACAGGTCTGCATGGATCAAAGAGGCGACATGCTGAAGGTGCAGGTCGTCTCACAGGTTCCTCACTTCCTGCGTCTTCCAGAAGCTTCTCAACGAACATCACACGCACGGGAATAATCGGCTCCGATGGCGTCGGGGAAACAGAAAGAAACAAAAGAGATGTTTCCTGTTGGTGCGAGACGGAAGAAAAGAGAATCGTTTGACAGCAGAATGTAACTTTATACAAACGGGAGACAAGGTAAATGAGGCTGGTGTAAACTGAGGTATAACGGTCCGATACCCACCAGCCTTTTTTACATGTCAGGAGCAATTTCATTAAAGCTCTGTCGACTATATTATATAAGTGAAATTCACTCCCCATAAATACGTTTTGAGGAAATAAGACGAGAGAAAGCGGAGTTTCACATTTCACCAATGAAGCTTACAACTATTCTTATCTTCGGATCAATTTACACAACATTTCAAGAGAAAGCTTTTTTAGTTTTTTTTCTGAAAAGGTTTGCGTTTACAAGCAATATTTTGAAAACATGGAAAAGGGCAGGAACAATATAGCAAGCATGCCAGACCATGGGTTAATGCTGTTGTTATTTTTTTGTCATGAAACCACACACATGCACACAAACAACAATACGCTATAAACATTAACAGTAAGAGGACACGGACATTCGTATGGACAGACGGCCAGGTCGGGTTACTGTTACGAGTGACTAAGATACAAAACTACCAAGTCCCAGGAGAATATGAACTGAGATTCATGTCCATCTACTGAGTATATGAAGAAGAACTCTTTACTACGGCCATGGTACTACAGCATTCGCGACATTTCAAAAAAGTTACGATTCCTCCCGTCTCCATTGACATTATTTTAAAATTGTTGCTGTGTGAACATAAACATTTTCTCAAACAAAAACGCAACAACGATGCACTACAAACGTCGTCCAAACAAGGCCTGGGATAAACAGATTTACCATGATGTTCCTTGTTCATTCATCAATCTACGCTCAGCCAATCACATATTGGTGTAACTTCTCCCTGCAGGTCTGCACAATGATTAATCCTCATCAGTTCTCATCTCAGTGAATTAGTTTTTGACGTGTGACAAGTAGCTGAAAACCGGCTGTGCTTGTATTTTATTTATTTATTTGTTTTGGGTTTTTTTTATTAGCTATCAACACAAACAATAACTGTTCCAAAGAGAGACGTGACAGGAGGATCCACCGGAGAGAAACGCTCCAGGCTCAGTCGTCCCCCTCGAGAGAGTCTGACAGCTTTACCTGAAACTTATTTACTTTACCGTATGTGTCGATTTCACTGTTTTCATTACAGACGCTAAAGAAGCTGCAGGAGTTGATTACACACATGCTGGGAAACTTTGTGAAAAATCATTTCCTGTGCATTTCTTAAACATTTTCTCTCAGTAATGAACAAGTGTTAAAAGATGTGTCCCTTAGAGGAATCTGCTCTCAAATGATTGCAAAAATAAAAGAGATGTTGGAAAAAACTAATAGCTTGGAATCGCCCTGCAGATCATGAACCCTGCTTTTACAGACTCCCCATGTGTGCTGATACTCTTGCATTCCGTATTTGTTTATTCTGCCTCCGTGTGCCCCAGGAAATGGTAATTGTTGTTTGTATATGCATGTTGGGGGGGTATTTTGATCCTGGGTGATATTTTCTCTCCTCCATCCAAGGACAATTACTAAACAGTATGAGAGATAACAATGTTTGCTGGTAGCAAAGGCATAGTTTTGATTAAAAAGGAATAATGGGGAGATATTTGAATCACCCAAAGCTTTGCACAGTTGTTACTGATCCTCACCTCCAGCTCAGGCTTCCCTCTGCATGACGAATACCACTTTTTTTTTTCCTTACACATTTTGAAAACCTTCCTTAATGACCTCCTGAGATGAATCCTGCATTGTTGGTTGTTTTATTTTTTACTCTGATCTCTGCTCAACAATAACATATGAGCTAAATCATATTTTAATGGTCTTATTAAGCTCGGACGTTGAAGCAAAGGGACCAAACTATTTCCCCTGGAAACTTCACGTTTGTGTTTTGGGACACAAACAGATTTAATTATAAACTAAGCAGTTTGAAACCAGCAGGAATGGTGGATTAAACTGACTGATAGTGTATCCCAAAGCCCACCGAGACTCTCCGACTAATTTACTGCCAATTAACCTGCAGGTGATTAATTCCCAAAGATTTCTAATGAAACCAACATTACACCTCAATCATCTCTCATTTTCACCAAATCCCCTCGGAACGGTTACACTAATCTTTACTCATTGCTGGTGTGAAAAAGGTGATTTTCAGTTTCCTGAAACACATTATCTTGATTTTCCTGCAGTTTTATAAAAACAAGTTTTTTGATCCGAAACACTCGACGACTTTTAACATCCCCCCTCCACCTGCCACCATCACCGCCACCGCCACCCCACCCCACCATACTCGAGGTCAAGAGTTCACCCAATGTGTAATTAAAATAAATCTTTGTATTTGCATGCTGACATGTGTTTGCTGCACACTGTACCACAAATGTATCATATTAATATTCATATACATAGTATAAATAATGCAAAAGACCAACTGACTTTCTATACATGGTGGTTTCATGCTCTGCAAATTCACAATGATGGAATTGAAAATGTGAACAAAAAGTGGAATTAATGGAAGATAATTGACAAAAAATCACGCAATTTAAAAGATAATTTATTCTTAATGGAATGTCAGTGTCAATTATCAACCCAGCAGGAAGTCAGAAGCATGGCAGTCAAGAAAGTAATGACCGAATCGAATGTAAAAAAAAAAAATAATAATAATACTAAACAAAAGAAATGGTTAAATTGGGGGCAATTACATTGACTTCATCTACCCGTGTTGTTGTGTTAATCATGAATAGTATGGTTATTGCAATACTCCAAAAACATGTTTGCATTTTGCATGAGAACCTGGTATAGTTGCAGTGCTGCTCGCTTTTGCACTTTAATATGATTCCGATTATTTCAGGAATTTCATCATTAAAATCCACCAAACTTTGTTCTGATTAAGGCAGAAACGCTGAAAACAATGTAGTTTCAGAAAAGTTACATTTTCTCTTGTATACACAAAAAGTTCCACCTTGGGAGCCATTTTCAAAAACTTGCACATTCAGCGTCTGCGAGCATTATAGTCTTTTAAACGCACCCTGAAAAACAATTGCGGTTTTCCATTTTCACTTGAAAAATGTGTAAATGGAGTCGGGAGTCGCCTCAAACAGCTGTGAAAAAGGTGTAAAAGTAGGTTTTGTATTTCATGTTCACTTGCGATTTCATTTATTTTTGTTTCCAACATGACCCAAGTTACAGGCTTCAACTTTTTTTTATGATGCGAGTTTGCTCCCGGGATAACAATGTTGCTCTTGTTTGTTTGTCTTGTTAATGTGACTCGGGGGAGCAGGGATGACTGCTGATCCCGTAGCCACATTCCCTGTGACACCTCTCGGCAGCGGCGGGCTCCTGAGCGAATGTTCTTCCACTCAGGGCTTGTTTCCACACGTCTGGCGGTGTCATCTCGTCTCGGAGGCACAAATCCACACGGCGAGGTGCGGTGCAGATTAGGAAATCCTGTGTGGAGTTTTAAGCTTCTGTTAATGGCAGCGTCCCGATGCGCTCCGTGATGCCTTCGCGCTCCTCTGCACATCTCTTTCCTGCTCACTGCTGACGAACAGGAGGCAGCCTCGCCTCGCCTCGCCTCGCCTCGTCGTCACAACATTAACAGTAGGAGAGGTCCACAAGGCCTAATTGGCCCGGTCAGTGATGGAGCATATGCACTTTCCAGTGGGAGGCCATCTGACAGGGCCGCCCGCTGACCACTGCCCACAAAGACCCCATATGTGGCAGACAGAAGGGCCGCATGCACACTGCCCTTCAACTAATGACGCCGAGGCACAGTGCCTCTACCTCCACCTTTTACGCAACTTCTGCTCACATACATACACACAAACAGCATAGACACACACAGACACACAACCCCAGGAGGGACGAGTCAGTGCTGTAAAAGCTTAACTGCTCTCCCCTTTGCCAGCATTCATCCACAGACGCACAGCGAAGAGGCTTGGACATGTTAGAAACATAATAGCACCATTACCCTTACCTTCAACTCTCCCCCTCTCTCTCTCTCTCTCTCTCACACACACACACACACACACACACACACACACGCTTTCATGCATTTTGAAGACATTCCTTCTGATCTATGATTTATTCTTCAATGAGACCTGATTTTTACACCCACAAGAAAAAGTAATTTCTAGAAAGTGTGAAAAAAGATAAATGTACATACAAATATACTTTGAGTGTGTATGTGTGTCCCCACTGTAGCCATAACGGTGTTCTGACCATACATTATGTTATATTTCTTTGCTTTTCGGGGACATTGCATTGACTTGCATTCTTTACCAGCAGACAGACTCTGAACTCCGTCTGAACTACCATTACCCAAGGTTTTTCTTGTGCCCAATAAATACATTAAAAAATATATATATTATAACTCTATTACATTTGCCCAATGTGGGTAAACAGTAAACGTAAGTGAGCGCGTCAGCAGTACCAACACACACACGCACCCACACACCCTCACTTTATTCACACCTTAAAACATGAAAAATACGCAGGTTTTTTTTTTTTTGTTTAAACAGATTCTAATCCCTGCAAAAGCATCCACTTTACCCTCAATCATGCCTACCACGAAGCTTATAATGTTTACTCCCACCTTAGTTTGACCTTACAACATGTCTTCACCTCGGATGGTGATGATATTCCTGAAAAGACGACAAAGCTCTGATAATGAGTATATGAGCAGTTTTATGTCTCTTCAACAGTCAATACATGTCCACAAGCACACACAGACTGTAGAGAGAAAACTGTGTGAGTGCAGACATAAATAAAGAAATGGAAAGTGAATGCGCGCAGGGGAAGAGAGAAGCTGTGTGGTTGGAGTGTAAATTCAGCCTCCAGCTGGGCACCTAAATGGACTCGGTCAGTCATTAGCATGCAAAGGTCTCGTCCGGACATTTAAGGTTATTCATTCCCAAGACTAATTCTCCCCACACTGGAAACGCAGCGCCACTTCCTGCACCGCTTTTAATCAGTCCCTTTTGAACGGCTTTCTGTTGTTCTGGCGCTTGTTTTCCACAACACATCCTTTCCTCCTGAAGCCTTCGCCAACCTGTGGGAACAGACCACTGCACGTTCCAGAGTGTGTTCGGGGGGGGGCTGCAGATGTTGGTGCATACTTAATAAGCCTGATCACAGGAGCTCCGACCCCGCAAATGTAATTCAACTACCCAAGGTGCATCTGTTCGGCTTGTATGCACAGGAACCCCATGCTGGTGAAGCTGTTTCACAATGTCACACACACAAGTCATTCGAGTGGCTCAATAACAGGCGGCGCGGGTATCAAAGGCAGCCGAGCCGGCGGGGACGGCAGCGTGTGCGCAGCGTGTCGCGATTTACAGGCAACATGTATAAGTTGCACACAGTCGCTTGTTTATTTTACTCCGGCTTACGTCGCTCGCCTCATCCAGCCAGTCATTTTCCCCACACAGCAAAGTCGCAGATCGCAACGCTGTAAAAGACGCCTCGCCCACGCCGTGCCAACATGACGGCTGTGCCCTCGGTTATCAGAAACACATGCAGGTCATAAGACAGATGCTGGAAAAAGTCCCCGAGGAGCTCCACACAGACATTATCAAAATGAATCATAACTCATGAGCCAGAGAAGCGAGGACACTCAACAACTGGTGAAGAGAAGAACATTATTAGAGTGAAACTGCGGCAATCCCTGAGCGCAGCTTCTCGCCTCTTCTGCCGCTTTAGAGTTTCATCCATTTCAAATACACCCCCAGTCACAAAGTAAATAGATTGTGAGTTTTCCGTGCTTCTTTACTTCTTTCAAGCTTGGAGCGAAATGTAAGTTTCTGCCTCTGTTTTTCCCCGAGGTCTCGAGCTGACCCACTTTCCCCTCATCCCGTGCACCTTGAGGGCATCGCAGGAATGAGCAGTGTTTACACAGTGGTGCTCGGAATCAATCCCATATGATTAAGTAATGAGTTTAAAACAATTAAGATGGAATGACATGAGGCGACTGCCCAGGTTTGGGGGAGTCTTGCTGCAGCTCTCAGAGTTGAGTCGAGAGAAAGTAAATCTCTGGTGCTCAAATGAATTGAGTTTCATCGGAACAAACTACACATCTCCTCGTCTTACACAAAGACTCCTGTAACCAGATCCAAGTGCTTCTTCATAAGAGACAATTTCTGGTGAATTGCTTTAAAATGAAGAGCTTCTTAAGCTTTTTTTTGAGGGTTTGTGTCAAGAGTGAACGGCAACTCAGCGGTGGTGTGGGAATTTAAAGGTCACATATGGAAATTAATTTTATAATGTTTGTTTTTTTAACAGGAGCTAGTGTTCCCATAGCCTGCGCATGAAGACTCAGAAGTGAAGAAAGTCTGTCCTCTCCCTCACTTGCTTGCTTTGTGTACTCATACAGGCAAATCAGAGCTTTTCTCTTCATGATGTCAAGCTGAGAAATAACCACTCCCTCTGGTAGTGGATACTCACTTTATCCCTCCCACAGGCAGATACAAACTCACAAAGATGACTGATATACTAAACAAATTCAGTAAAAGGCAAAACGATAACAGTAATCCCTACAGTTAGCAGAAGCGAGCGATCTTTTTGGTAGTAACCTTAACAACACACACAACCAAAGTAACAGATTCAAACACACTATTTATAACTTGCCATCTCCAGGATGATCTGTTATTAGTACCAACAAGGAATGCCAGTTAACAAGGAAACCACATAATTTGAAACTCCGTAAAGCTCTTTCCTCTGAGAGGGGCCTGGAGTCATCATGAAGAGTGACAGAAGCAGTCTCTGTAGAGCCACTAGAGGGACTTTTAGACTGGATGAAATTCAGAACCAAGGCTGGATCTGGGTAAATACACTTTGAATAGAATGATGTTGGACCTCTGACACCGATGTGAAATTGTTGAAAAACTGTATAACATGGGACCTTTCAATGTCTCACTAATGTGCAGCTGCTTCTCCTCATTGCCGTCGATTTTGCAGTAAGATGTGTTCTGATCGCAGTCCCCGTCTTGTGTCTTTGCAGGTGATCCTGATGCTGACCAAACTATTTGACTTCAACCTCAACAGCGTGACAGAGAGTTCACTATGGAGGTAAGCTCATCACGCGCGTGAGCCCACCGTATTTCCAGAAGAGCCTCAAGCAGATCACAATAAATTGGTCAGACGGGATCGTTGGACTTGGTTCTGCATTTTTTCTGATGAAAAAAAGCTCCAAGCTCTGCTGATTGAATTAAAGGCGAGTCCTTATTTCAAGGATCTATTAATGTCAATTAATAAAAAAAACTTAAGAAGAAGACCAACCGTCAGAGGAACAGGACGAGCCTCAGGAGCAGTGTCCTCGATCGGTTTGAATGTCTGTAGGCACCAGAAGTCCCTCACATGAAAGTCACTAATCAACAGCAGTGAAGCTGACGAATGTTATCCAGCAAATTACCTTGACCAGCCTCGTTAGCAGCGTAGCCTCGCTCTGAGCGTCACGCTCTCTTCTGACTGGATTCTGATGTAATTCTGGTCGAGGCCTTTTAGGAAAGAAAATGACTACATTAGTGTCTCAAACAGAGAAACTTTTCATGAAAGAATATGTGCTGAAGTAATCATCATTACAAAGTGTTTTTTTTTTTTTTTTTTAGTAGTGCTGTAAGTTACCACACTGCTTATAAGAATATATTCAAGAGAAGCTTCATAGAAATATGGAGGGGGAGTGGAAAGTGGCAGTCTTTCTGTAGGCAAATGAAAAAAAATATAATAAAAAACCATTGGTGTTTGAGTGTAAAGCAGTAAGGATTCAGATTGGCACTTTTAAATGTGAGTCCAAAGACCTATTGAGAAAAAAGAAAACATCCAGTCGGGGGAGAACTTACCTGAGGTGGAAGTTGATGGATCTGAGGGCTTTATTCACACCTCGACACTGAGAGAAGCAGCTGAAGAACTTCATTCTGTAGATCAGAATGAAGTGTAAATTAAGACAATTCGGAGAGAATAAATCTATTATCTCTGGTTGGTCTGTTTGAAGTCCCATCAACAGAGCTAAGAGAAAGCCGCAGTGCTCTCTGAGCATCTTTGAGCTCCTTATACCCATGAATGGATTGATGGAGTGGAAATGATCCACCGTAGTTAAATGTTTAACATTCAATTTCATTGCTGCAACAAATGAATTGACTAAATCCTTTTGAGATGAATTGGTGTCTATCGTGAGTGTGCACTTATACTTCAGCAGCTTTTCGATACTATTTTTTGCTGCTACCTAGAAAAGCACGTAAAGCCAAGAAAAGCTTAATGCCAAAAAGAACAACTTGTAGAAGTATGAACAAAAATCTAAAAGAAAATCTAAAATAAAAACCTAATCATTACAACTTATAATGACATTTAGGAACAAAATGTTTCAAAGATATCTGCAACAGTGTAATTATTCTAGAATGTTAAGCATTTATTGGAACAACTCAACATATATGGTAAATGGGGTGGCATGGCTCAATTGCCTCCCAATCAGAAGGTTGCACCTGTCCACATGCCGAAGTGTCCTTGAGCAAGATACTGAACTCCAAATTGCTCCCAATGGATTGATAACACCTTTTTATTGCAGCAGCCTGAATGTGTGTGTGAATGGGTAAATGTGAGTAACGATGTAAAGCATGTTGGGACTGCTTACGCCAGTGATTCCCAACCGGGGGTACGCGGACCCCTAGGGGTACGCGAGGGTATTGCAGGGGGTACGCAGAAAGATTATAAATTAGCCTACAGTATCCACACACAAAAAAAAAAAATTATACTATATTATATTGTATTATATCATGAATTTTAGTAAGGCCATACGTTTATTTTCCATGAGTAGCAGTTCATCCACAGTGATTGTAACACTACAATGCACATAATATGAAAAGACTATAAAGTGGCGCGCTTTAAAAAAAAAAAAAAAAAGGTTCACGTTCTTGCTGCGGGCGCGCACGATTCGCGAAGCTAGCTAACTCTAGCTGCATACCGACTGTAAACATGGATGCATGGCTAGGCAGGAGTAAACGCCCAGCTACCGCTACTGCTACCGTCGCCTCGGACGCAGGCACAGGGGAGCCCAGTGAAAAAAGGAATTATGAAAGACTTATGAAAGACAAGCAAGCGCAAGTGTCTCATTAAAAGGTATGTTTTTACACTCACAATAATTGTTTTATTTAAATGAGCAGTTGGATAGATAGAAAGACAAAGGGTTAAATATAAGTACACATTAAGGCGAATAATCACACACGAGAGAGGGGGTACTTTTCACATGGAAACCAGCTCAAGGGGTACACTGGTCAAAAAAGGTTGGGAACCACTGGCTTACGCCATTAAAAAGTGCCATATAAATGAAGTCAATTCCTAATGTTATATATAATCTTACAGTTCCTGTGATTGGTTGGATTAGGGGATTAGGCTAAGTATATTACAGCACACAGAGAAAAGTTCTACTTCACCCATTAATTAATTTGTGTACATTACACCAGGTTTATTCACACCTGCTGATCCCGGGTCGTAGAGATAAAGAGGCTGTATGAAATAATAGACATATGCAAGTCTAACTATAGCCGTGTGGGTTTGAACTTTTCACTTTATGTGGCTCCACTCGTGGTGAAAAGAGCTGCCACTCGTGGTGAATGCAGTGTGAAGTGAGTTAGGGAAGAGGTTTTTTCTTCCATAATGGAAACGTAAAGACAAACGAGTGGAATAAAGTTAAGTTATGAAAGTATATAGTATACAGTATAAGGCCTCTTAGTGAAGGAGACGTGGGGATAAGCAGAGTTAGTGACATTCTCTCTGTGAGGTTAAAAACAACAGAACAGAACGTCCCAAAAAGTTTCAGTTCAGTTTCTTGTTTTAGTAAACATAAAATTACATGTAATTATCAAGGCAATTTCGAGTGAAAAAATGAAACTTGGAAACTTGCAACAACAGTCCTTGTAGTAATTATTGTTAATAGTAATAGCGCATTCTGTGCACTCACGTGTGTGTAGTTTCATTACAAAACCAACCGACAGTGCCAACTCATGGCCCGGCATGCCAACTACATCATTTTCGGCGAGTTTTCAAAATGTTTTTGTGTGAACAGAAATGTTTTCTCAAACAAAAAAAGCAAAAATTATGAATTTTAAACTTGAAGCATCGTAGAAACATGACCTTAAACAGTAAACTGCTGGCTCTCCTATACTTTGGTTTTAAAATGTAATTATTGATTAGAAGTATTTTTTGACAATAAGAATAATTCAATAATAGGTGAAAACATTGGTCATAGTTACATTTAAGGAAAAAGGCTAAACAATAAAAACAATTCTTTATAATGAGTGAGAGCTGGGGATTTTTTTTTTTGTATTTTCTATAATTGCATAAATGCCACATAATGTTTTCATTCAACTTCACCAAACAATCTGACTGTTACCACTTAGTGCATCTTTGTATTGGTCAAACAAATATAGTTATGCCTGAATATTTGTGCGTCTGTAGACCCAGTCAATAAATCTATCCAGTGCACATTTTCCTTATATCAAAAGAATTTAGTTATTATTTATTATATTTAAAGAGTCTGAAGTCTATATCAATGATTTTTGGACTAGAAGTAGTAAAAATGGTTAGTTTTTGTCACTTTCCAGCATATTTGAGTATAATCCACATGTAATGGTGTATTTCAATACTGTGAAAGTATTGGATCACCCAGGAGCCTCTCAGACTCCAAGTCACACTGCTATGAGTCCATATTCGCAAATTATAATAAGATTGAGTTTTGCTTTTTATTGCCATCAAAGCACTTCTGCACTTTCCCTGAATGTGATGATCTGACAAATGCAAAATGAATCTCTTTAAATGTACAGGGGGAAAAAAACAAAAATGTATTTAGTTATTCCACATTTGTTTTGTCTGTCTCAGTGAGTTTGATAAAAATCATTCTGTTGCACTGTTGACAAAAGTGCTTTGTAAATATAGTTTGCCTCATTGCGAGGAGGTATGGACTCTGGGCTGTGTGACCCTGAGATGGATAAAGAGAGAATATAAGGTGAATGGAGGGACGTGGTATTTGTACCTAATGTATCAGAGTTATTTCATTTACTGCCACTTTCATCAAGCAGTGAGGAAAAAGCCAACTTAAACCAGGATTTATTTACTGTAGTGAAGCTACTGATATCTGCTGCTGTTGTTCACATTTACTAAAGTAACTATTTCTACTGTAAATACATTTTCATTTTATGTTCTGATTCACTGGGAGAAATCACAGCAGTCTGGACCTTCCATTGTGTTTAAATAATTTACTGATATTATTGATTTTGGACTATATATGATAACAAATCAGACACAAAATTCCAGAAACGTTCACAGTGATTGACCAAAAGCCATCAGTTATCTGTTAATTTGAGTTTTACATCACTGTAAAGTTCATAATACAGCAATCAGTTCATTTATGTGCCTGGATCTTAAAGTAGCAATATGTGAGATTGAAGTCATGCCACGTTTGTACACAGGGCGGCAACAGTGAGTCATAATTACTCAAGATTAGCGATGTCAAACATAAAGCCTGTGGCCCAAAACGAGGCTCTCATCCAGCCTCCAAAATGTAAACTTCAAAATTTAAATGTCAAGGTTATTATGGCACTGTTTTACCGGTCCGGCCCACTCAAGAGGAAAGTGAGCCTCTGAACTAAACACCAATAATTTAATTACTTATTAAATATGACAATATTAAAAAAGTTATTATCAATAAGTCAATTTTAAAAGAACAACACCCATTCATACTCAAAACTGAAAAAAAATCTGTAATTTTAAATGGATTTTGCACATATGAATATAAAACCCCTTTTCACTGCCCTTTATTATATTATTCAAAAACTATAAATTAATAATTAATTGAAAATGTAATAACTAAAGCCAATATTGTAATGTTTACGAAATATGACTTTATTGGAAGTGTTTGTGCAGTTATCGTGTCAAAAACAATTACACTTAAAAAGAAAAAAAAAAAACAATAAATATGTAAATATGTTGCAACAACATGATTTATTTGTGTTTCCGTCACCTAATCACAATTATTTAGTCCAACATCATTTGTAAAGGTTCATTTAACATAACCTGAAAAGACCTGATTTAATTTCATTGGGTCACCTCAACTTGTGTGATATACCTATGAGTTACTTTATTTATTCAGCCACATTTTAATGTTGATGATGACGCTGAGGTTTTATTTAAATTTGCTCACAACTTCCCCTTCTGTCATAGGACGGTAAAATTAAGCTGTGTTTGCATGAATTAGCCTCTTAACCTGTTCCATGTCATGTGATTTAAAAGTGTGACAACCGTAAAATATGAATTGTTTGATATGTTATTATAATGTTGCTGTAACAAACAATTTTTTGGGGGGAATACGTTTTGGATGGACTAGTTATTCATTAAGAATTCATACTTTGCCAGTGGTTGTATTCTGTTTTTAATATTAGACTACACCATTAGAAAGGTATTACATTATTGGCTTTAATTACATATAAAAGGGTGAGATGTGATTACGTTTTCCCTTTAATATATCTATCACTGTATTTCTTATTCTTTTACTGCTCCTTTAAGACAAACTAATGAGTATTGCATCACCACTTCTCTGCAATTTCTGTCACTCTCAACAAATTTCCCTCAATTTCTCGACTCAACAGAACAAGATGTTTCGTTACCTGCTCATGTGGATCTTCATATTATCCCTGACAGGTTACCTTTAATATTGACAGCTGCACAATTAGTTTTACTGGCAGAGCGTATTTCAGCTCATTGTTTATCCTTTAAAAGAAACACCTCGCAGAGCAAACAACAACAGCTGGTTCTCCACCGAGGCCGCCTCAAGGATCAGCCTCTTCGATAAATGTTCCGTTATACGAGTGCTCCCACTTCATAGAGGAGCGAGTGTGTCTCGGGTGATGCCGCCACATTACCCCTCGTAATGGTGCATCTACTGCGGACGCCGAACTAACGTTATGATAAATCTTGAAGCCCTGAGAAAACAAGAGGCTCTCGTAATGGCCGGATGATTAAAGGTGCGTTTGGGGAAGCCCGACAGATTGACAGGGAAGACAGATGAGCGAACAGATGATGCACATTTTGAGAGAGCGAGGAGGATAATGAGGGTGCAGAACATTAGTGGACGATTTACAGCCCGGGAAGATAGACCGAGGGCCAAAGCAGCAGATAAATGCATTTAAGATAGCCGGCCGCTCTGCCATGAATCCAGCGCTCCTCGAGGGAGTCTCAAGCCAAACCAGGCGTCGCCGCCTGCTGCGGCCCCCGAACAGCAGCATGAGGTAACAGCTTGAAACTTTTATACCCATCATGTGTTGTGATGGCAGAGGCAGAAGTCTGTCAAGCCGTCTGTCACTGACGACACACACACACACACACACACACACACACACACACACACACCCACACCCACACCCACACCCACACACACACACACACACACACACACACACACACACACACACACACACACACACACACACACACACAGCACCTCGCTTTGATTTAACTAGCTTTATTTATTTCTTTTGCGTTTGTTTTCACTGCCTTCACTCGCAGAGCCATTTCGAAACTTCAGAGGGCTAAAAGAAAAAAAAAAAAAAAAACAGATGTGAGCTGGTCCGAATCTTCAGGGATTAGTTCCACACAGAAAATGTTTCTGGACTCATTGTTGTCTGCAATTTCTTGTGTGACCTGAAGTGCCCGCAGTGAATGTAGATGCACTTCACCTCCAATCCTCTCGGGGGACGATATACAAATATGTCATAAGATTGAAAGACGAGACGACTTCCTGGTTTGACTGGAAATTCATGGCGATTTCTGGAAAGGAGATGAGTTCTGGTAACAACACAAATTCAAAATGGTAGAAATGTTCCAGTTCCCTGTCTCATCAAAGCACAATGGAGAGAAATCAGAGATTTCTTTCAATATAAACACTGAAAGACGATGTGGTCTGAAGTCATCCAATCAGAATTGTTCACCACTGCAGACCACACTCCCACATTGTTTTTAAAACCTTTTAAAATTACTATTCCCTTAACCATTGATCGTTTTTGGGGAATGTGATCCCATAACGCGCACATGCAAGATGTCCGACTGTAAGTAGCTTCAGCATTCGCTGGTATCCACTTTGATCAGCAATAGCATGCTTGAATAACAGTTAGCTTCCCTTTCTCAGAGCTGTCTCCATCTAACCGCACCTTAGTAGAAATGGTTAACAAAATGCAATATTATAAAAAAAACAACAACTTTCGATTGATAAGAAAAAAATGGAACATTTAACAATATTTTTCCTCAAAACTCTTCACTTCTCTCCATCATTTAGACACCAGATGCACCTTTATAAGAGTATGAACTCTGATTTAGGTGCCCTTGAAATCAAAAACACACATTTTTGGCTTTTTGTGTTCCCTCGCGAGAAAATGTTGTGTCTATCTGCATGAATATAAAAAGAGTACTAAGAGGCACAAAAGGCAATGCTCCTCTCTGCCAGTTTGCATCATTTAACGCTTCTTTGTCTCAAACGTCTTCAAATCTGGTGTGGCTTTAAGAGTGGGGCTTCTCCATCCTGACGGGCAGGAGAATGATGGAGAGAAGATGTGGATGGAGAGAGAGAGAGAGAGTGATGGAGGGAGGGAGGAAGGGGGGTATAAATTAGTCTGCCACTCTAAAGATATACTGTGCAAGCGAGCTGAGGGATCCATAAATTCACCGGGTTGCCGTTTGTCCGGCGTCTGGAGCACCGCTGCCGGTGTTTTCTGCTCGGTAATGCAGCCACTGACCTCACGCTAACCGTCCCGGGATGCACGCGGTTCATCCTCCAAACCACGATTAATCAAACTCCCCGCGGAGAGCGTAAAGGCTGTCGAGGAGCTGTCTATCAATGCACCGTATAGACTCCGGAAATTATAATTGAAACTCCATCTAATGGGGCTTTTAATATGCCGCTATGGACATAATTCTAATCTATTCCGGAGGAAGTGCAACATAAAAAAAAAAAAGGGTGGAGGCTTTCTTCTTTGAGAGTGTGTGTGTGTATGTGTGTGTTGCCAGATTTAATGGGGTGTAGCTCAGTCGTCCGCACATATTCCACAATCCGTTTTCCTCAGTGAGGCATGTCGCTGTAATAAGACCGATACCACTCTCTCGTGTCCTTACAGGGTTCAATAAACTCCTCCTATTGGAGGCGGGTGGGGGTGGGGGTGGTGGGGTGGTGGGGTGAAGGGGGAGCAGACCCTCCAATATATCATTTCAGGAAAGTAGAAGACACCATATTTAAAACTGAAAGGATTCCAGCCTCCTTGTGGTGGGTTGGGCCATGTTCTGTCAATGGATCAGTAGAAGTGTCAGAACGGAGGAAACTGATCCACTTCACTCTTGCAACCAGAGACATGCATGGCAGTTTGATTCCCTTCTACTCTCTCATAAGCAAAAGAGACATAAAAACGAGGAAGCAGACTGGATTGAGTGGATTTTGCTTCAGTACATGGAGGAGGAATCTTGTGGCTCATGTTGAACTCATCCTAAAACTTGTTCTTCTGGATTTTAGACCAATTTAGAGTATTTTTGACTCGCTGTGGTCTGAACTTGGTTTCGGGCTAAAATGTTTGCCCACCAGTTATTAAGATTACTGGAGTCGTTCCAGGATAGTTTTGTTCTGGTTTTAGACAAGCTTCTGACTCATCTTTGAGAGGTTTTTGATCTCGTTTTACATTTTGGACCAATTTTCTGTTCCAGACTAGTTCTGTGCTGCTTTCTGGATTGTGTTGGAGTCATTTCAGTAAAGTTTTCTCGGCCCAATGTTTTTAGGGTCCAAAGCCACTGAAAACACACATTTTTGAAAGCCAACTCCAAAGGTGGAACTTTTTGAAAACACTCGATTCTGTCTCTGTGTAAATGGGGGGGAAAGGCCACTTTTCTAAAACAGTGCTTTGGCAGATGTGCTCTGCAGCTGTAGAAAATAGTTCTTCTGCACATGCACAAGTGTGGACAATAACAATGGCGGCCTCCATTTCTGTTTGTTCTCTACTTGAGGCACCCGTGATAGCAATCCAACTCCGTCCTCTGTGTGTGTGTGTGTGTGTGTGTGTGTGTGTGTGTGTGTGTGTGTGTGTGTGTGTGTGTGTGTGTGTGTGGTTTCATTACAAAAAGAACCAACTGGTGACCTGGCACACTCACTGCTTCGTTTTCAGCATTTCTGCTTTTTCCGTGGAAACCAACTTCAAAATGTTGCCGTGTATACGAACAAGAAAAAGGCAGAAAAGCTGCATTTTCACTTGAAATGTAGTATTTTTGCAGGTTTGTGCAACTTTTTTAAAGTAGAACCTGATTGCCGATGCTCCTTCAAAAGTGGTTGTTACTTTACTCATCTTGAAAAGAAAGTAGCTTGCCTTATGCACATTTTAAGAGTCTCACTCATTGCTGCTGTCTTAATAATGGGTTTTCTCTCCAGGTGTTTGATTGTTTCATGTGGTTTTTTTTGCACCGAAAACTTTACATTTGAAGCAACATAAAACCCTCCCACCACCCCACCCAACCCCACCCCGAACACAGCTCGGAGACTACGGCCTGTTCATTGCATCCTCCAACTACGAAGTGGGATTTCTGCCCATCCAGCATGTGGACATTGTGAGCTCACCTTGCAGCACCCTGCAGAGCCGACATGGTCTCAGCAGATGAACTCAGTGTGCAGCGCCGTCAGAGCTGCATTTTACAGCCGCATGCAGGATGCTGTGAGAAAACCCACCATACCAGACAAACAGCAAATACAGGTATTAGAAATGATAGTGGAAGCAGAGTGAAATTCAAGGAAATCATAAAAATACTTGCCATATAGTTATTTTTATGTGTTTCCTAATGAAGCTGAGTCGCCCACTCAAAATCAGTTTGGTTGAAGCAGCAGCATGACCTACACTTATTTTATGCTGCAGACACCTGCAGAATTGAATGTGAAGGCCTCAGGCAGATTTTTTTACCCTGGCACCAGATGATGGCTGAAATATGATTGGTTAAAGCCTTTCATATGAAATTACACATCTGGAAGCAGCGCAGCTCGGGGAGAAGCTATGAAGGGAAGCAGACAGACCATTTGGAATTATTATTATTAAGTATTCATGGATAAAATATAATTAACTCAATCTGTGATTCTGATATTTGTCTTCAGCCTACAGAGAAGGCCTTGCAGGCCCTGATGGCCAGCCACTGATTAAACACCATTTTTCACCATGGACAATTTGTTTCCACTTATGTGAGCAACAATTATTTTATTAAAAGTTAATTGATCATGTGCAATGCATGTGCAATGGAGAAAAAATGTATCAAATAACTTTAGAGGAAATACATCATTGCAGAAGTTTCAAACTAAGGTCTTGATTTACTAAGCTCCTGTGTAAAGTGTCATAACTGTCATGATCGCACAAGTAGATTCTGCTCTCAATTTGCATGTGTTTTGCAGGTCATCAACCGATAAAAACACTGAGTGACATCATGTATAAACAGGAGTGTTTAAATGTGGGTTTTCTGTGCATTAGACCCTGTTTTAATGAGAGTGATTGTCTGGAAACTTAATGGTTTCAATTTTGTTTTTTTCCTCCATGCAGCGATTGGATCCTTCACGAACACAGAATAAAATGTGATACAGTGGATTTGGAAGTGTGACATACAAGAGCGTTACAGAGAATAAAAGGGAACTTTGCTGGTGTCCTCATGAAGTCTCCATAAAAAGTAAATAACACAGCAGCATTTTCAAAAAGTAGAATTTTCTCAGAGCATTTTTAAAGTGTTGTGTTTTTAGTGGCCTCAAGCATCGTTATCGTGGAAACTGACACCCAAAACGCAGGGAATGTTTTCAGTTTTCACATGAAAATGTGATGCAAACGGGGCTTTAATGTCGTGAGGAGCCAGCGGAGGAAATGACTCTCAGCGCAATTACAGCTCTACTAAAAATGTTACTGATTTACAAAGACGTTAAAACAAAAAACAATCATGAACCAAGTTTTGTCACATTTTAAATCACATTGCATGATGTAAATTAATTGGAGTAAACGTCTTCTGGTATTTCTTCAAAGATTTGTGTCATTTTGAATTAGATTCATCCTCTGTCTGTCACGTTAATAGGTCACCTTCCACGATTGTGTGAACGCAATGCTGCTTTTTCAAGTTTTCAGACTAGATCATATTAACAACTAGATATTTTAAATTGAAGACATCTACATATTTAATGGATATTAAGTCAGAAAGATATTGAAATGCCTTAATCCGCTTGTCTGAATCTGAATCATCCCTCTTTTATGATCATTTCTTCTAATGTTGAGAAGATTACACCCTCCCTCAGGGTTTATTTTCTCTCCCCCGGATCTAACCCTCCCCGCATGGAACCAGCTGACGGCCGCTCGGCAGCCTCCTGCTCCGCTTCACTTGCAATTCCCGTCCTTGAGAAACGATCAGTTTCCATTTAATGTGCCTTTCATCTCGGCGGGACCTGCTGAGGTCGGCCATGTTTCACGGCCTCCTGTTCAAAGCCGCAGTGACACTAAGAAAACGTCATCGCGCCCTGAATCAAACGCCCATGAGACAGCAGCCCATCAATACCCCGATGATGTCACTGTCTGACGCTCTGATGGACGCCGCTGGACTCCAGGCTCAAGTAAATCTCAAAGGGTTGCAACCCAAAGAGACCAAATTCACTGTTTCCCATGAATATTTTTCTGTGTTTTCCTGGCTGCTTTCAAACTCAAAGTGAAGCTCGTCTAAACCTTTATTTAACACGGTCTTTGTGTCTGGATTCAACACGCAACTGAAGGCAGCGTACAAAAAAAGGGAAACATCAGTCAATGTGAGTGATTGCTTCATTTGAAGTCATACGAGGCTTTCGGCTGCGTCTTGGCTGAATTTTTTAACATTGGCATGCTTTGGGATTTTTTCACCTCTATCTTCATGAGAGATTAGAATAGCTCCTCGATGGAGTGTCAGTCCCATCCCAATAAATGAACCCTGACAGTTTCGATAAGTTCTTCAAACTTTGAAAGACGGCTGAAATGCTAAAACACAAATTTTGCATGAGCAGTTCGACCGGAGTTTGAATATTTCAATCAAAGATGGCCTCAAACAGTTGAAATCTCTTCTGTCGCCACACAAATATACCAGGCTCCTGTTGCAGGATCAAAGTGAAAGACTGAATCCGAAGGGAGGCAGGAAGTGGACCTGAATACTGAGTTGAGGTCTGCATCTGGTGTTCCAGCAGTTTCTGCATCGCAACGTCATTCAGTGTTTCTCTTTATCGGATATTCTGAGCCATGTCCCTGAACTTTAATTTATAAATCAAACACACTATTTCTCCTCTTGACTCATAATGAGAAATTAAAGTATTTGTAGTTTAAACACATTGAATATGTAGATAAGTTATTTCCATGATCTTCAGGCGATTGCAGGATGAATTTCTGGCTTTGTCACAGATTTTTCACCTCACAACTTTAATGTCTTTGAGGAGTGGCTCAGCTGTACAGAATCCTACATGTTTTTCAGTGGGACCTTGGCAATCCTATCACGTTCTTGCAGTACTTTACATTCCACGACAGTGAGGTAAATTCAAAATGACCATCCTTTGTTAAGCTTGCAGCAACTTCTCCCAAGTTGATAGTTAAAATCTATTTAGTAAGGCCTGCTTTGCACAACAGAGTTGTCCAGTGAAAATGCAAGACTTTCTTTGTGTTTTGGGGACCGTTTACGTGACAATGGTGCTTGGAGCTACTGAAAATACGACTTTTTTTTTTTTTTCAAAATGGCTTCCAATGTACAAATTTTCAAAAACGCAACTTTCTGCTCAGGTTCAGTCTCCTTGTGGAAACACTGCTAGTGTGCACCATGATTGTAGGATATATAATTCTTCTGCACATGTGTGAGTAGATGGATGGACAATAAAAACAATGGCAGTCTCCAGAGTGTCATGACTCCCAGTCCATATGCTCAAGTTAGTAAATTAGCAGCTCCACTTTCACGGAGACCTACGAACCTGAAACAAACCACTCTGGACACATACAACAGCTGCCTTCTACGTCAATAAAGACAATTATAGAGTCGGTGGTCCATTTTATGTGTGAGGGTCTGCCAGTTCAACATTGTTGAAAGCTCAGCTCATTCTGGCTCATGGTCAACACGTTGGAACCTCACTATGTTATTCCATCTCAGAGGTGCGTCTCATTGCAGGAGGCATGGGAGCCAGTTATTGCGGAGCTATTGAAAACTGTGTTGGAGGAGTGTGACATCACAGGCAACAGCTCCAACATGAGTATCACAGCTTGGCGGTGTGATGCATTTTAAGTGATTCACACACTCAATTAATTTGGCCTCCCAGTGTGAAGCTCCCTGCAGTCCGATGTTTGTTGAGAAGAGTGATCCCAAGCTTTTTCAGACCCAATGCTACATGCTGTGACAGAAACAACAACCTCAAAGTGCATATATCATAAAACTACAAGGGCGTTTTGTTCCTCGAATCAGTTTCTCCTTTCTTTCAACATCTAGCCATCGCTGTCTTTCAGAATAACTCACACACACTCAGAATAAATGTTTCTTTTGGCAAGAAGTTATCTTCTGATATCTACTGATAAAGTAGAACAGTTATGATGTTAGTGGTGATGAAGAGTATTGGCTGGATTGGCTAAGGTGATGCTACTGCTACCTGGATGCCAAAACATATCTTGACACTCTTTTTCAGTTTTCTTTCTTATTTTTTGTTTTTGCTATGTAAAGAGTCTTTGAGTGTTTAAAAAAGCACTATATAACTTTTATTGTATTATTATTAGTACTAGTATTAATGTTATTGTTATTATTATATTTGTTGTTGTTGTTTCTTGTATAGAAAATTCAAGCTGCTTTTTTTCGTAATTATTCTCATAAAATAATTTAATATACTAATTAATATACTATTGCAACAACACATCAGTAGGGTAAAACTAACCCGTGTCACGATGGTCTAAATCCAGCTCACGTTCCCATCAGTTGGTCTGATTCTCAGATCCATCATGTTTCGCTTTGGTGTGTTAATCCACTATTTTTTTTAATTCATCAGATTACATTTCTATTGGCCTCTCACAATACATTTCCAGTAGATGAGTTGGTTTCTGCTTTCTTTCCAACACTGATTCCAACAAAATTTGATAAGGTCTGCCCGTGTTTCATGCTTTTCTTTTTTTAACAGATTATGTAAAATAAAACAAACCAGAAATGTATTTTGTGCCAGATAATGCATCCAAACAGCAAATCAGTCCATATACAGAGCACACTAAAAGCACGAAAACTTGCAGGAGTTATGTTAAACAGCCAATAAAAGGCACATAATTGCAAGGGAAGAAATGGATTGACAGGCTCTTGTTTTATTTATGTTTAGATGCTATCTTTAAATCTAATAATGTAACAGTAGACATTATTCATTCTGCAGGCGAGCAGCTAAACATTAAACCTCCTTTTTTACGGAGCTTATTTGTCACTGTGGGGAGGTTAAAAATGAATCCCTGGTATCTGTGACATCCACAGTGAGTCTGTCCGGATCGTGGAGGAGATGCACCGTAGAAGTCCTAATAAATAGCGACTGCACTACAAGCTGCAGATTTCCCGTCAGTGACAGAGAGGAAGAATCCAGCCAGCTCTCCTACACCATGAACAGTCAGCTCCCTCCAAAACCAGGGACAGGATTCGGCCTCTGTGAAGGAGTGAAGTGGAGATAGTGGATATAAATAAAGCTCTCATGTAGAGATAACAGAGAGAAATGATAGGAGCCGCTTTTAAATGTGTTCATGTTTGTGAAGAAGTGCTGTCTGCAGAAATAAAAAATGGTTATTTCACTTTACTGTTAAAGGTATAGTAGAGGATTTTCTTCTTCCGGGTGGATCAAAATAACTGGTCCTCCCAATTGTCAGTCATTTTGGTGATATATGACGTAAGCCCGTCGTACGTGCTCGTCCCTGCGCGCAGCTCACTCCACACGGTCCTCATCATGCCGGTGGCCGACCCGACGCATTATTCTCGGACATTTTTACACAGTTTCACCCCTCTGGTGCAAATCTTCTTGTAAAGTGAGCTTATGTGAGCGATGCCGACTTGTGACTTGTAAACAGAGCGTGCACGAGGAGAACTGGGCTCGTGCATGTCTCTCGCACGCGTTTTAGTAGGCGTTCCGTCTCGGGAGCAGGTACAGCGTTGCGCATACGCATTTTTTTCAAACGGTGGAGAGGGTGGTTTTTTCCTAAAATTCCTGAAAATCCTCCTGTATACCTTTAATATTAAAGTACCCTGCAACCAGTATTCAAGTCTACACAACACCTTTAGTCAAGACCACCTGACCAAGTCAATACCAAAATCTTAAAAAATGTGGTCTTGAGACCAAGGCCGAGTACTACATCAATAAATCCGGTTGGTGGAGAAATGATCAAACGCATTAAAGCATACATTCAGAATATTAAAAACCAATAAAAAAAAAAAAAAAGAAGATTGTCACAAAATCCAAATTCAACAATCAACACAGGAAATATCTTTGAATGAAGTCTGCTGATAAAAGTCATTTGGAGCGAACTGAGGAAATGTGTCTCATCTCAATATGAGAAGCATCTCTGCTGACTTGTTGAATCCTGGTTTTCAAACACTTTTGGAGATAATAAATCACATTGCACATTTCTAAATTAATCCACTAGCATAACATTTTTTCCCATCTTGTATGATCTGGTACGCATTCTTGATATTCCATATTCATGAAGATAAATATGCTAAATTGATGTCTGATGACTGATCCTCAGTGTGTTTTCATGATAGATCAACTTATACATGTATGTTTGCTCCCATTTTTATCCACTCAAGCCTTCAGTAGATTAGGTGGATTGTTTACTGATGTTGGTACAAACCGTATTTGGATACTGGACACATGAACATCAGTGCTGAGACTGAAAAAACATTTGTGACCTTTGTGTCGTGGTTGTCCTGAGATAGATTTTACACTGTTGATTGTTACGATCAATAGTAGGCTGTTGTTGACCAGCAGAAATGTATTTTTAAAAAAACCAAAAAACATTTATCT
The DNA here is from genome assembly GCF_963422515.1 of Blennius ocellaris. Classification (NCBI taxonomy): domain Eukaryota; kingdom Metazoa; phylum Chordata; class Actinopteri; order Blenniiformes; family Blenniidae; genus Blennius; species Blennius ocellaris. The sequence continues at coordinate 22,250,927 of NC_137652.1, forward strand.
CGTGTCTAGTTTGGTTTGTTGGTGTAGCATTCATCACTATTTGTGATAGGACACTAGGTTTTGTTTTGTCTTTTCCTTTTCTCCACAAACAGCGATACAAATAATTCAGCAGGATGAATGTTCCAGAGGAGAATACACATCAGTAAAACTCTCAAGTCATTTCCAATAAATAATAATTGTTCAGCCCCACAGTATCTCCTGCATGCAAAATGTAAACGTTACTCTTTTTTTCAGTATCGTTTACTAAACAAGAAGTTAGTAAAATAGTTGGGACTTTAGTAAACTCGGAGGACAGCTTTATTACAGGCACCTATTGTCTCCATTGTCCTTGCTGTTGAGATCGATGAGATCCACATTCATATAGTAACTCCAGAGATCTTGATAGTTGGCACGATGCAGGTTATAGGCCAGGGAGGTGGCGAGTTAGCCCTTCCACCTCAGCCACAGACTGATATCTCTGCTGCCTGGAGGCAAACACAGAGAGAATGAGCAGGAGCGTCCTCCCTCTGGCCGTCCGCCTGCTGAACATAGAACAATAGACTGTTTACTTTTGCCTTGTGTGTATACTTTCATTTAATTCATTTATTTTGCTTGGGTGTTTAGGTCTGGAACAGGTGCTAAAGACTGCATCTTATACCATGTTGTAATTATGCTTGTGACAAATAAAGGTCTTGACTTGGTGCCAATATTTTGTCCACATGACTGGGCTGTAAAAAAAAAAACCCCTCTGTGACCATTTGTCTGTTTGCAGTGAAGCCTCCACTTCATTTTTTAAGAGTGCACTTAAGATTTTAGATTCTGACTCGATTTGCTCACATTAAGGGACGAGAGCATTAGTAATGTCTGGCACTGATGATGGCTGATGAGGTCTGGCTCATCCCACTAATCCTGGGAGGGGGGCTGGAGGAGAGACGAGTACAGGCCAGTCAATAACCAAACAATGTAGAGGGAAACAGTTCAGATTTTTTTTTTTTTTTTTTGTCATGTTTGTTTTGGATGATGATGCTCCAAAAGCAAGGGGCTTTATGCTCAATCTATGTACTAAATATCTGAGTTCAGGAGGAGAAAGGGTGGCCTTCAGGGACCAGAGCTGATGCATAAATGCATGTGGACCTTGTTGCAGAGTCATGTGACTCTTTTGTCCTGAATTTTTCTTCCAAATGTGTTTTACAGGGTCTAAAAATCTGAAACAAGAAGAGACGAAATTATTAAAAAAAAACTACTATTACTTTGTGTGTGTGTGTTGCCACCAGGTGTAATGTTTATGGCATATTGTTCTCTGCGCACGTGTGTGGTTTGATTGCAGCGCCAACAAGACCCACTACTGATGCAACATGAAAACATAATATATAATAATATATTATAATATATAAGCTTTTATACTATTGTCGTGGAAACGAAAAAAGTGTCTCAAATGAAAAACAATGGTTTTCACTTCAAATGTCGCATAAATGGTGCAGAAGACAGCAGGCTAATGTTATGATCAAAGCTCTCCAAACTACCAAAGCTGTCCCATAAGACGCCGGAGGATAGCGGGATCTTATGCAGTAGAGGTCATCGTCTTCTCAGCACAGTGGAATCAACAAACTCTGAAACTCTGTCCCTCAGCAGACTGAACAAAGTGCAGAAGAAGAGCTGGAAACCGTCTCCTTTTCCCTTTGTTCTTCTGAGTCGTCCAATGATTTGGAAAACCGTGTTTACACAATTGCTTGAATGTTTTGAAACTTCATAAAATGTTGCCCCTCGGTGTCTGTAACCATGAAGTGGCCTCTGTTCACCCGCTGGGCTTGACGTCGCTTCATCACATCAGCGCGTCCCCTCTCCCCTCTTGCTCAGACGTCTCAAGAGAGCTCATTTGATGGCTCCGAGTGTTCATCGCATCTCTCTGATTACATTTCAGGTCGACCGACTACGGCGCCACGTACCAGAAGCTGAATGACAAAGTGGGAGCGAAGACGATCCTCAGCTACCTGTACGTGAGCCCCAACAACAAGAGAAAGGTAGGGCCGGCCTCCATGAGTTTGAGCTTGCTCTTGTTTGTGTGTCGTGGTGTTGCAGGAGACAATCCGTCCAGACACACTGATACCGAGTGACTCATCGCTCTCCGCCTCAAGTCTGTCTCTCCTCTGTCACTCTCTACAATGTCAGGAAGACACATTCAAGTCTCGATCATTTATTAACACCCCGAATCCACAGGGGCAGGTAGCTGCAGGCGAAGTCTCCGCACTCTCTCTGATGAATAGAAATCAATTATAAGACTGACACAAAAGACGGAGCTAAAAGGCCTCCGTGTCCATGTCCCCCCCCCCCCCCCCCCCCACCCCACCCCCTCCTCTCCTCCCATACCCTCCCCGCCCAACCTCTCCTTCTGGTTCGGGTCAGTTGACGGTTCACAGCCATCTGTCTCCCCTCACGACTCCCTCTACACGCCTCTAATCAGGAGGTCACGATTTGAGTTAATTATCATTTAATAATGACAATGAAATGCAGCCACACCTCTGCCCTCTCATCCGCCCACATGATCCGGATCATTCGGGAGTCGGGGACCGAGACGACTGACGTCAATGAGATTGTGGGGGATGCAACCTGAACACAGACTAGATGTCTTTATGTGTTAATAAGTGCAGGAACACGACGAGCGCCAAGAGAAAACCTGTAACACTATATAATCAAGGTTACCACATACACAGTCTGAATTACAACATCGTCTTCATCCATACAGCAGCTGTCATCGCACATGCTCGCACAGCACTGAGACGACTTGTGGCTCAGCGTCTCACCCAAGGACGCCTTGACACATGTACAGCGTGAACCAGGGATCAAACCACCAACGTTGGAGTTCGAAAATGACTCATTGCCAACTGAGTCACTGAACACTTTTAAAGAAACATCTTACAAACCTCAAGAGTCATCTACAAATGTGTCAAGAACTCACAAAACTTAAAAGAAGATCAGATGGTGTTTCCTTCAAGACGCTATGGCGAACCTTAACAAAAACTGCTGATTTATTTCGAAAGCTTCGTGTTGGTGAGAGTTGGCGTGGCCACCAGCGTTTGTCTTCATTGTGACATTGTCAAATCAGAGATGAGTATTTCTGATATATTAAAGCTGTAGTCCAAGGTAATAATTGCTCAACATATGCAATGATGTTGAGTGTCGAGATGATGACATGATTCTCAATCAACAGAAACAATTTAAGGAGATGAAGGTAATGTCTGTGTTCTGAGCTAACAGTGCTCTTTCTCTTGCACTTGACTTAACACACAGTGATTTAAGAGAGTAGATTGATGATTTTGTGATGTTGAATTTGTGGAGTATTTATGAACAACACATAGGAACCTATTTTATTGCAGTTTAGGCAGTCTTTAGCGATATTTGTTTTGCACATGTTGTTGATTCAAGTCGTTTTCGGGTCAAACGTCTTTTTCTCCCCAGTAGTTTGCATACTTCAATCATCTGAGCTCCCTGTCAAACCTGACAGAAATATCTCCTCGGTGCGACTTCTGTTTTATCAAATTCAGATCTGTGTTCACCGACAGCACCGCTGAGGCACTCATGACTACTTTAATTCACTCCTCAAATGTCAACGAAGCAGAAGAAATTACAGCTCGTCTTGAAAAAGTCAGATTGAGAAACACAACTGAAAGAAAAGGACAGAACATTTTTAGTTTTCTCCAGCTAGGTTCTGGTAATATTTTCAGATATTACCAAGATAAATAAAAGGTATCTGTACAGTCTCATTGGTTTTTATGTTGTGATTGGCAATGATCAAATTCAAATGAAAGCAGTATAATCAGGACTTGTAGGGAAGAATGTTGGATTACTTTTGTGACCCGGAGTTTCAGTCTTATTTGTGGTGTTGATGGTGAGAAAATGAAATGTTTTCCGCGATGGTCAGATTCAGTAATTGATCCAGGAGTTTAGAGCCTCATGAGAGGCTCAAATGCTCTCTGAGGCAGAATTTCACGATAATGAAAATCTATCACGGAGCCAAGTTTTCAGATTGTTTCTAATAGTGATCGTAACGGCAGAAAAACACCATCAGCTCAAATTCTGTGAGCTCACAAGACAGAACAGCCTCAATAGAGATGTCCTCTGCATCCGGCCAAGGTGATGAGACTCTGATCTCCCTCTTCTTTCCATATTTGCACATCTTGTATCCAAATGTACATGTTCTATATCAGCAGTTTCCAGTGTGACAGATGGGTGGTCCAAGAGAAACGATATTTGAAACCACTTTAACCCCTGATGGTCTTTTTCAATTGTTGTCACCTGGATACCTCCCTGAGAGGACTCTCATTGGTCGAGAAAGGGGTTCAAGGCTTCGGCGACGCCGATATTTTCAACATTTGGGTTTGCAGCTTATCTTGGTGGCAAACCTATACACTTGAAACTCCCTGTTCTGCTCAGTTACTGAACAAACCGTTACTGAACAAAATATCAGCATCACAACAGTGCATAGTGAAAGTTAACCACTTTCCCTCGGTCCGGTCCATCGAGGTCATTTTGTTGAGGTTCCATTACAGCTCTGGTCCATTAGCGTGTGAGCCATTTATCTGTTTTTTTTTTTTTCTTCTCTTTCTTTTATCCATGCTGGAAATGAGTGCAAATACTGTTGCCTGGCCGAGTTTTCCCCTTTGTCAGATTTTTTTTTTTTTCATCTGTGTTTTTGTCCGGCCGCAGGAGCAGAAAACAATACAGTGGTTGTGACAGTTGATAACTTTCTAGTTCAGAGACTGTTCGTCACGGGGGCAACGCAGTGTAGAAATATGGAGGAAGGAAGTCTCGCTGCCTGATTCTCAGAGGCGGCAACAAAAACCCATTGTTGGTGGAACGGGGCCGTGTCCAAGACGGTTGACTTGGGTGGCCACACATTATCCACAGAGTATTATTGTTAAATCATTGATGACTGTTTTCAAAAAGTTGTGACTCCAAAACACAACACAACTTTTGCGTTTTCACTTGAACCCATCAACTTTAAATGAGGTTCCCCTGCTGATGCGGACGTTTCTCTCCCAGTCAATAACCTTTTGTAGCATTTTGCTCGTAAACCAGCCGGACGTCTGCTCAGCCTCTGTGAAGGTTTAAAGGCTTCTGCAGCGGAAACACCAGCAACTCACAACAGTCTTTGTCTCCCCAAAAAACGGCCAGCTTAACAACTCTGAGCAGTCGAGTGATGAAGACCTGCAAACACCCTGACAGGCTGTTAATATTACGGATGTGCATATACACACACACACACACACACACACACACACACACACACACACACACACACACACACACACACACACACACACAAGTTCTGCTTTTGTCTGTCTCCTGTCTGTCAGCCATCACCCTCACTTACAGCCATGCATGCTAATTATCTCTGTCTCGCCCGTGTTGACAATCCCTCTGCCTCACACGTTGTGTTACGAACAAAACTAAAGTGTCAGTTAAACTGCTGCACCCCCACGATGCCGTAAACCTCGTCACATGCCTCCACCTGTTTGATCAGTGAAGGGGCGGGACTTTCCTGGAAGAACATGACAACATTGAAAATCTTTTTTTGCAAGGATATTAAGCATTCATTTTATGAATGTCGAATTTATTTAACTTTGTAATATATAGTTTGACATTCCAGTGGTTTTTACAAAAGATATATAATCTAATCTAGGATTCTACTGCTCAGACGTTGTTTCAATTAGGTTCTCACATGTCAAAGAAAGACAGAGCGAGACTATGGCAGACCTGGGAAATGGCACAGTGCTTCCATTTATCAGTGAGATAATTTGAAGTGAAAGTCTTTAGCTTCAACAAGTTAAAAATGTTTAAATTATGAATCTCAATTGCCAATAGTAAAACATTAGGAATCCTATAATCCACAAAGTTTCACTTTCTCAATTACTGTTAGCAGCGAATCCATTCAGAATGCAACTTTTTGAACTCCATGTAAAGGAGCAAAAATTCAAATTTTCCTAAATGCAGCTAAAGCGGAGGCGCACCATGTACCACGTAAATTGTTCTTGTGCACATGCGCAAGTAGATTGGCAATAACAAGTGTTTGCCTCCAGAGTGACATGACTTCCAGTCCATGTTATTCTGGGACTTGGTAGTTTTATAGTTGACAGTCACCATAACAACAATCCAACTTGGCCTTCTGTCCACTAGAATGTCCATTGATAATGAGTATAGCATATTGTTCACTGTGCCCATGTGTGTCCCATCTCGTGGCCTACTATGAAAACTATCGTTTTCAGCACTTCTTCCATTTGCATGTAAATGGACATCGTTTTCAAAATGTTGCCCTATAAATGTGCAACTTCTCCAAAATTCAAAACACAAAAATATCATTGTTCCACAAGAACACAGTGATTCGGAAACTACGCACACGCACATGCACACGCACACGCACACACACACGCACACACACACACACACACACACACACACACACACACACACACGCACACGCACACACACTGGAGGGTGCGGCAGGTTCGTCCCTTTGGCTCGTGCCATGTGACTGGTCGCAGACAAAAGCCCCTTCTCTTCAACCTCGGGATGGGAGTAAATCAGGCCTGTGTGGCTGGGGGGGCGGGGGGGGGTTGCAGTGGCAGAACGTCAACAGGAGGGAGGAGGGGAGGGGGGCTGTGAGACAGCAAATAAACTGACAGAGAGCAAGTGAGCATGGATGAGTGGAGAGGGGGAGAGAAAAAAAATGGAACGACAGAGACAAAATAAATAAATATAAAGAGGCATGGCCTGCAGGTCACTCATGGAGAAAAACAGTCTGACAACACAGCAATTACATCCATTTTCATACGGCGGCTTCATACCAAGCCGGGCATGAGGGGACGCAGCTCGAGTACACATGAGGGGAATCAATTTGAGGTTTCAGCCTGAAATTTGGTGAGAGTACATTATTACAGTAAATGGTTGAGTGCTAGTAGGAAACAAAAATCCAGTCACACAAATGGGCATTAGCTATAATGGTTCGAAAACAAAAGAGAAGTTTGCCGGGGAAGAATTTGAGTGACGGACGGTCTCTGAATCTGCTGGGGAACTCATGCTTTTTTTTTTTTTTTTGTCATTAACATACCTCCTAAAAACAATAGTCAGCAGGCTCAGTGTTTTGGTCCCGGTGGTCTTGCCCGCTGGCCTGCATGTGCACGTACGTGCACAGCATGAAAAAACAATTAGTGCCTTGTACTGCTCTGCGGGTGGGTGGAATATGAATTCCCCTCCGATGAGACGGGCTTCAAAGACTTTTCCCCCCTCATTGTCTCACTTTCTCGATGCAACCCACAGATTTAATAGTGAACTTGTATATTTCATCTCCTCAATCTGTCCTCAAAATGGCAATGACACACACAAAAAAAGGACAAACAGAATCCTCTCAAGGAAGGAAAAAAGGTCTAAAGATGTGAATCCTGATGCAATTGTGGAGAAATTTCATACATAAATACTCCACAGGATGTAACATTTATGCCTTTGTGTGCAGCGTCACCTCTTCTTCCGTTTTTTTTTTTTTTAGCACTTAATATCCAGACACATACACCCAATTGCTTTCATGCCTTATTTCCCTGTTATATCAATGCAAAATTATGCCTTCTGCCAACTAGTTATTACAGGCCACATTAAAGATGGATGTTAGATTGCTTTTACTTCAAACATGGCCAAACTCGTCATTCAGCAGGATCACCATGAAAAGTTACCAAATAGACATCAGCTGTAATGTTTTTTTCAGTAAAACTAACTGCACTTCCTGATGTTTCCACGAGGGGTCACACTGTTTCAAAATGAGTCCCAAGTCCTCAACTAAGCAAAAGATGGCAACGATGTTAGTAACAGAGAGGTCTGTGTGCAAAGGTTAGTGACATTATCTATAACAAGCTTGCATTACCACCAAAACCAGTGAGAGACAATCGTGAGAGAATCCTGGAAATGAAGTGACGTACTGATCAGTACGACACTGGCGCTAAACCCAAAATGATGCTTTTTAGCCACAATGACAAAACACCTCAACAAGTGTTTTGCATGTAAACAAAACCTTCTTTGGGATTCCTCTTCAAACGAGGGCTCTGTTCACACTTGTTTTTCATGTGAATAGGTGGTGCATGATTATGTTTTGGTCTTGCACAATCTCCTCAATGCAATTCAGCAGTTTTTATTGTGCAATCTGCACTCAGCAAACACATTGTGCCCAAAGTTGATTAGATTCATGTCATACAGTGTGGCTACCAGTGAACTTATAAGATTGTTAAAATTGCGCAGTGTGTAATGGGTAAAAGGGGAGTTTATGAAAACATGCTGCAGATCTTCAGTGTTTTGAGAAGTGTCAGGTGGTAGACATGCTTTTTTAAAATTTTTTTTATTAAAGCTCAAAAAATAGATCTTCGGAATCATCTGCATTATTTTTTGTTTAAAGATGACGTGTTCTCAGTCGCAGAAAAAGAGAAAGAAGATGTATGTCCCTAACATATTTACTTAGTGGCTAAACTCATTTACTAGAATTCTAAGAGCTGTACTCACTGCTCCCGTCTCGTGGACGGAGTGACATTACAGCAGTCGTTCATAGGATGCTTTAATGGAAAAATGGTGTGTAAGAATGAAATATTAAAATACTAAGTAAAGTCCTGAGTGTGCTGCCGAGTGAAGACTAAACGGTGCTCTAAGACACTGAAAACCCAACTTTCTGAAAGCGCTTCAACTCTGTAAAACAAAAACAGACAGTTGCATACAATATCAAAAAACTTTCAAATGTAAGATAATGCCTTTAATTAATTAGTATGTGAATACAAAGTTTACTCTAAGGATCTTTTTTTTATTATCGAGTCTATTTACATTCAGATTGACTTGATATTTTAAAATGTGCAAAAATGCAAACAGAGTGAACTCTGTTCGCCAATTACTCTAATTAAGGTCACAGATGAGTGAGAAATGTTTAGTTCATGAGCAGTTTTAATGGAAAATTGGACATTTTGAAGCCGCGACCGGAGCCGTGAGTCATTCAGCTGCACTGAGTAATGAAGAAACAGGAAAGAAAAGCAGTGCATTAGCACCTGATGGATGAATATTTCTTATTTATTCCATTATGTTTTTGAAATAACAGAGCGATGTTGAAAAATGAGTAATAAACAAAGTTGTTAGAAGAAAGTTCAAAGTCAACTTTGGTCCGTGTGAGTTTTTGTTCCTTCGGAGTTGAAGCTGTGTGTTTTGTTGGCTGGTGTGAGGCCGGCGAGCAGGTGAGCACGGCTGCCATCTAAACAGGGCTGTGAAGCGGAGCCACAGTCTGTCTCCGATCTGTTGTTTTCCTCAGAGGCCGGACGGCATGCAAGTGTGACAGCTAACAGAAGCTGCTGGACCCGGCAGACGGTCGTAGACGAGTCGGATTGTTTCACACTCAAAGCGGGAGAAGACATCATCATTTTCTTTTGATAAATAACAAAGCTATTGCATTAAAGACACTGTAGAAAATAACTTGTCAAAGTATTATGAATATGTTGCTGTTCTGCCTCTAATTTTACTAGTGTGCAAGTAACTGATATACTTTTCTGTTTACACACAAATGGCAAAAACACTGAAAATAATGTTGCGAGCATGTTGGACCACTATAGGGTACTGTTCGTTTTTTAAATGACAATTTTCACATGTTTCCATGGAGATGGAGTCGGAGCATTTTCAAAAAGTTGTTTTCACGCGTTTCCATGGCGAGTGACTATGCACATTTTCAAAAGTTGATTTGGCATGTTTTAATGAAGACGGACCTGGTGTGTTTTTAAAAAGTTGCATTTTCACACATTTCCATGGAGATGGAGTTGGACGAATTTTCGAAACGTTCTACCTTGTCAGCCTTTTTCAAAAATGGTGCGTTTTCAGTGCCTCAGAGGGCCGCTGTTATCCAAAATGCTACAAAAGTTTTCTATAGCTAACATAGTGTGAATATATAACTTATGTTAACTCCCGCTCGCTACCGACTAGTATTTCCCCATTTTGTTTTTTTCACCAAAATCCCTTCTACTTTGGCCAATTTTTCAATTTTTTTACAAATATTTACATCCACCAAGGAAGTAATATAATCATCAGCATATATTTATCTGTTTGTCTCCATGTCTGTTAGCAAGATTACGTCAAAACTACTGCACAGATTTTGTTGACATTTTCACCATATATATTACCGTACTTGCCACCGCTTCATGTAAGTCTGACATTTCTTTTTTTTCCTTTTTCAATTTGGTGAGTGCGGCTTATAGTCCGGATATCCCAGTATATATACATATATTAGGCCATGGAAGATTCCATTCAATTTGGAGGTGATCCAGAATCCGGATCAGGATATAATTTTCTAGGCTTTTCTGGATTACGTTACAACTATGCAACAGATTTTCACCAAATTGGCACCACTGATAGATGTTCGGCCAGCAAAAGCTCCTTGAAAAAGTGGAGGTGATCCGGATCCTTTAAATTAAACAGATACCAATCTACGATACCAATCTAACACTAATACTTAAAGAGGCAGATACACAGAATTAATATTCCCTGCTACTTTCTATTGACCTCTTTCTCTTGTTTCATATATAATAATGGAAAAGTGATTCCACATATATTCAATGATTATACATAGAGAAAATTATTCAAGAATGTAAGAAACGGTTAAATTTCAATGAACTGCCAGACACCCCCCCCCACTGTGAGTGTTATTATAAGATGATGTCTGCATGTATCGTGACAGTGCTGCGGTGTGTTGAAAAGAGATCCAGGTCATTTCAAGAACTCTAAATCAGATAGCTTTTAACTCCAAGCTGAGAAAGTGTCCGATGTCGCGTGATGGTGTGTAAAGGAATATAGATGGAACCCCCACCACCCCCAGGCTCACTTAGATTTACTCCTCCCATCGTCTTCCAGCTCTCCTCACACTCTGTCAGTCTGCCCCCCCCCCCCACAAACCCACCCACCCACCCGTTTCTCCTCGGAACCCCCGGGCGCTCTCTCCCCTCCGCTCACTGCAGCCATTTGGAGCTTGTGCCTCAGGGCTGACAGATGTTGCGTCTCCTCCGGGCTCTCCGCATACCTCCACTGCCGAAGAAGCCGCTATGCGTCGGTTTGAAGCATGGCTGATTTGCTGGCATACATGTGGCGTGCATCATGTTCTGGAAGAAAAAAACAAAACAAAACACTTCCTCGTTTCTTACTACTTCACAGTTGCTCTCACCGGGTGGTACACCCCCGGGTTCATCTGCTCTCAGTAAGCATGTGTTGCTCTGACACACGACCTGATTCATCCGGACCATCTTCAGTTCAGCCGGCTACCTCGTGGAATACGCGATGCAGAAAGTACATCACACGCGGCGTTGTACAAGTGAAAGTACTTGATTAAAATACTAGATTCCTACAGGAATCGTTCAGTAAAGTGACACTTGTTCCTGCTGTCGGCACAGCTGGAATTACATCAGTTAGTTGGAGGAAGATGCTCTATAATGTGCACGTTTAGCGGAATTTACATCAGTTACTGGGAAGAAGATGTAATCTCACACATTACCCTCAAAAGTAGTGGAATTACCATAATATGCTACTTCTGAACATGTCCTTGTGACAAAGGAAATTAATTGTCAACCGATATACTAACGTGCAGTCATGTGAGCAAAGTGATTAACACATTAACACAAGTTATTTACTGATGATCACTGTGAAGAATTCTTCATAACTCAACACAGATCCAGATGTCTGAAGTCGGAACGTCGCTGGTTAATAATCCAAACTTAATCGTCCCGCCTCTCGGCATTCATACATGATGGACACACAAAGCCCGTTGCTGCGCTCGGACTGAAACCAATTTACAGCCAAAGGCAGAACCTGACATGTTTGTCAGGTGTGGGTGAGCTGAAATGTCAGGGAGCCTTCAATTAGCAGCAGACTTAAATGGCTCCCTTCAGCACACAGCAGATCGGTGGTCCAATGAGGAGGAGGAGGAGGAGGAGGAGGAGGTGATCACACGTCTGACCACGAGCTCACACTGGTTTTATTCGTTTCGGGTTTTTTTTTATGACACATAGGCAAGAAATCTTCAGCTTGGTCTCAATCTCCATATAGGTTTTAGCAAAAGAAAAACATACCCAATACATACATATCCAGTCAACATATTACCAATTGTTGACAGGACATCTTTTTAAGACCTACCATTGGTAGAAATCTAGATATATCAAGGTACATTTTCAAAGGCTTCATTATCTAAAGTGACGGGGTTACCGCTGGCGTTGTGGATTCTCATAATCTGACATTTATTGGTTTGTTGGTGAAGCAATCGCTTTGTAGCCACGACCAATTTGTCAACCCCGCAATGGTAAACGTGACACTTCCTTCATTGTTTTTAATTGAAAGATGCAGACATTAGAGGAACGAAGTACCCAATAAAATAAAGAAACCTCTTAACATGCTACAATAGATTAATTAAACTGTTAGTGCAGAGTTATTACAGAGTGCAGATCTTCTCCTCGTTGACCCTCAGCGGCTCCTCGCAGCAGAAACGGGACATATATTCTGTGAACCCGTCTCACACTGCAGCTATAAAGAGATGAAATAGTGCTTTCCCATCTGCCGCCGATGCTCTGTGCTTAAAGCTCTGCGCTCGCAGCTTATTTATAACTTAGTGTGTTATTGTGCCGCTTCGACCTTTGCTCCCCGCAGGTAAATCATCATTCTCACATCCACGGGAAGTTTCTTCCTCAACGTTTTATATATTGTGTCTTCAGAGAGAAAGAAAAAAAAAAATGTAGGCACTTTGAGAACTAACTTCAGGTTTTACTCACCTCTGCTGAGATTCAGTCAGACAAGGAATCTTTATTCCAGTGTTTTCAACGGCCGACACGGTTGACGTGCTCCAGACCTTGATCTGAAACTCCTGAAGGTCACGGTGAGTCTTAATTCTGGCAAGTAAAAGCTTTGCAAATAACAAATATGATCTTCCACTCAAGAATTGATTCAAGAAATCTTTAAATGTAACTCATTGAGAGGACATTTTACGTCTGAGCAGTGTATTGCTTCGTAGATTTGTAGATATGTACCTGTCAAAAAAAACAAAACAAAACAAAACTGAATCATAAAAGTTTTTTAAGTGAAAGTGCTAAACTTTTGTTGCGTTTTGGGTGACCGTTTATGCGACAATGACGCTTGGGGCCATTGGAAATACACCTTTTTGAAAACAGCTTCCACGGTGGAATTTTTTTGTTAAAAGATTCCAACTTCCATCCCCATGGAAACTGGGGGGGGTTCTGTAATATAATAGTTACCCATGGCAAATTCAAATCTATCTATTCGTTGTTTTTACTTCGGTCCCGTTTACGCTTTCAAGTGAAAACTGAAAACTTTCATTGCATTCTGGGTCTGTCAGTTTACATGACAACAGCGCTCGGAGCCACTGAAAAGGCCATAATTTGAAAATGGCTCCCAAGGTGGAACTCTGAAAAAGCTCGGACATCGTTGCAGTGGAAATGTAGTTGGGGTTTTGACAATGCTCTGATACCTTGCCCATATAAATGGTATAAAACGTGACTTTTCTGAAATGGCGCTACTGCGCATTCACATCTACGAGTAGATGGACAATAACAAGATTTTTGGATTCCAGAGTGTCATGATTCTCAGTCCATATTGTCCCGGGACTTTGTCGTTTTATCATGGAGTCACCCGGAATAGCAATCTAACTGGGTCTATGAATATCTGCATTTTTTCTCCCTGCGCATATGTGTGTGAAAATGTTTGCTGTTGTGTTGTGTTGTGGGCATTGCTGCCATCTGCTGTTCACTTCTGGGTTTTCACCATTGTGTTATTTTTCTGCCCTCCGTGGACAAATTGAGAAAGAAAAATGACTTTCCTGTGTAAGGTTGTTGCGTGGGCTGTGGACAGGTCTTAGCAGACACACTGTAGCTGCTCCCATAGGGCAAATTTATAGTGTTATTCTGTAAATATGGATGACATTAAAAAATAAATAGCTCCAGCTTTTTTTAAAGGGTAACATGGTTCTTCGTTCCTTCAAAGGTTATTTAGTTGTTTTGGGGTCCATTAAATGTTGTTAACTTGTGGTTAATCCTGTGTCACTGTTTTTAAATGTCGCCTGTGTGAAAATCCTCCCCACTCCAGTCGTAACCAAAAACAGAAATCAGCGTATTTGTTGAGCTTATCCTCTCAGGTTCTCTGGGTTCCTGCCTCAGAAGTTTTTGGCTGGAAGTGCTGGTGGTTGCGATGGGAGGTGGAGAGACCTTTACCCGGTCCAGCACATGTTTACCGCTGACATTTATCAACCTCTTGTGAATATTTGACTCTTCCCTGACTCCATCTGCTCCTCTCTTTGACTGCCCTTTGTCTTCAATTACCAGAGTGGGTTCATCTGGAAGAACAACCTGGAGCTAACTGCTGCTGCTTGTGTGGAGCAGAGGAACATTTATTCAGAGAAACCTCATCAAATCAATATACAGTGCGTTCATCACAATAATAATCCCAAAGCAGACATGGTTTTGCAAAAACAGTGTCCTTTTTTGCAGAGAAAAAAACAAAAAATGGAAAATGTCCAGTTCTTCGAGCACCCATTTCAAGTAAAAACAAATGTATTTTTGTTTCTGAAAAGTTTTGCATTTGAACAGTTCTGTTTTGAAAATGATGTCCATTCACACAAAAATGGCAGAAACGCTAAAACCAGTGTCGTTTTCATGTAGGGTTCTATGGTGGAGGCTGTTGGGTTTTCGTCTGTAGTGAATCACCACACACATGCACACAGAGAAAATTGGTGAATACGCAGACATTGGTTTTTACGGGTGACTCCTACCTCAAAAACTACCAAGTCCCAGTAGAAGATGGACTGGGAGTCACGACTCTCTGGGGTCAAAGATTGTTATTATTGTCGATCGACATGAGCATGTGCAATACAACTATTGACTACGACTGTGGTACTGACAGCGTTGGAGCGTTTTGAAAAAAGTACCTTTTGAATAGTTTCCAGTGGCTCTGAGCACCACTGCCATGTAAAGTTTTGCACTTGAACACATTGTCATGTAAACAGGGCAGAATTACACATCACAGTAAGTGAATTTAGCTCTCCTGTATATTACAGATGTATTTTCTAAAGTTTGAAAATGTATGAATAAATAACACCTTTGTTTGGAACTATTTGAAATCGACTATTCAGATGATTAAATCACCAATAAACTCGATTTCAAGTGGGTTCCTAGTGATTTGTGGCCGCACTAAGATGTCATGTAACCAACAGACTTATACTTATTTTTAATGTTTTTGCCAGAGAAAAGATCTGGTCTACCCAAGAGGTGACGTGGAACTCATGTTGGTTATCGCAAACCTTGAGAGGTTCAGCTGTAATCAAACAGCTTTCAGTGGTTTGTCTCTTATATTCCTGTTGCTGCTATTTTTGAAGGCATTTTCACTTCGTAAACATCGCAACACTAAACAAACACAATGGCCTCAAGAAACATCCATCAAAGTATCACAGCATCGCTCTTGAAAGCAGGTGAACCAGCCTTGACTCCCCCAACACACACAGACACACACACACACACACACACACACACACACACACACACACACACACACACACACACGCCCTTCGTCCCTCCACGCTCACTGTCTTGGTCATGTAAAATTGATTTCAAATACAGACCTGGCTGCCCGGCTGCTGGCAACCTACCAGCTCCGTCTTCAAACCCGTAACCTCAGGTGGTTCACTCTGTTGTTCACCACACGTCTCTTCCTCTGCAAAGACAAACAGCACACGGCAAAAAATGGTTATTAACTTGTATTAAATCATTGTGAGTCAAGTTGCTGCCACTGTGAAACAGGTGCATATTCAGTGAGTTTCTGCGAATGGTTTTCCACCTAAAACCTGCAAATAAATATATTTTTTCACTGCGTATTGTCTGGAATTCATAACGAACAGTCACCATCCAATTAGAAAGTGATGGCAGAAAATGTGAAAAAAATGTAAACTAATTTCACTGATATTCATTGTTGGAATATTTATGCTGCTGCAGAAACACTGACAGATTCCCTTAACATAACGTAAACGTCTTCCAGCCGACATGTGTGAGCTTCATTAACCTTTGTCATATTTAACCTTTTTGGCCTGAAAATACACACAATCACACACACACACATGGACTGGGAGTTAACGCACGCACGCACACACACACACACACACACACACACACACACACACACACACACACACACACACAAACACACACACTGTTGGTGTTCTATTATCTCCAGCTGTTCAAAGTTTCTTTTTACATCTGGAGAAGTTCCTCAGGACGGTGACCAGTGTTTTGACTCAGCTGCTCCGCAGGGCAGCGACTCTCCATTTTTCACCAAAGGTTATTTTCCCAACATAAATTAGAATGCTTCGGGTTCATTGGTGAGCAGTTATTAATGAGCCATTGTCATGATTGAGGAGCCAATCGGACGACCCCAGAGAAGACATAGGTGCACAAACCTGCTGGAAAAGGTTTTTTTACACATTTCAAAATGCATGCATGACGCTCACAAACGCTGCTTTGAATGTTTTTTTTTTGGCTGGAACTGTTGCGAGACAATAAACAACAACCTGAGACTTTCGACAGAAAGGTGTGAAGTGAACTTCACATTTCAGAAACATTTCAGCAGCTTTTCTCAGAATAACATCAACATGTTCCAGTAAAAGCAATGAACTGAAGTGGCTGGTTTGATATTATTTTGCACTTGTACCCTTGTAGTGTTCTCTAAGGCCTTGGAGTTTGAGGGTTTTACGCAGTATCATAGCTGTTCCGAGCACTGCGCTCTTCTGGACTGAGGCTTCAGATGTTGTTCCTGAGATCTGTTGCAACCTCTCTCCTAGTTATAAGACCACCACCCTGAGTTCTCCTACTACCTCAACTTTAACCCTCCACATCTGTTCCATCTGTTCCTTCCACTCCTGCCTCTTCTCAACCTTTTCGTGTTCTTTCTTTGTAATGTTGCCCTCAGACGGTACTGCCACATCTATCACTGTTGCCCTCTGCTGCTGTTTGTCGACCAGCGCAATGACTGGTTGGTTGGGCGGCAGCTGTTTGTAAGTCTGGAACGCCCTATTGTTCTCCATCACCTTTGTCTGTGGCTTCTGTCTCCTCCTTTGGCCAACATGTGATCCCAGCTGAGTATCTGATGACTGCTGGTGTGTACATATTGATGGCTCAGACCGTGTTCTTACCATTCAATTGACGTCTTAGGACTTGCATCACTCTTTGGAGGTATTTGGTTGTTGTTGAATTCCTTGCAACCTTTTTGTAGTTTCTGTTGGTTTGAAGGATGTCAAGGCACGTGTAGTTATCCTAGATGTCCCCCATGACAGGAAGTGAATCCTCTCACCTCCCGCCGTTGTATAAAGGTTGATGTCACCTGATGAATATTTCAATTAATTTTGCTTTTCTGACATTCAAAGTTAGCCTGATCATTTCTCTACCCTCTGGCACCAACAGTGCCTCTTCTCTGTTACTGACTGGGTATTTTCTCACACTGTGAGCTCTGCAGATGCTCCCGGTAGGTCAGCAGTTTGACGAGCAACAGCCGAACTGAACATGCTGCGTTCAAAGACACTTCCATTCCCTTTCTTCTTTGTTTTCATTCTTAAAATTAACCGCGGCCGCTGGTTTTCACCACAAATTAAATTCAAGTTGACCAGGTGTGCCTAATATTGTGGCTTGTGACTGTAGAAATTAACACTTTAGAGAAAAAGTCCGTCTGAAAATATCTCGATCTAATGATCCTTGTGTATAGATGTTAGCAGTTTGTTAACTGTGTTGTTAGCCACCTCATAGATGGCACAGGTCCTTCCTGTTACGCCACACTTTTCTTTGACCTGCAAAGTTACAAAGCAGACTCATTACATACTGATAAAGCTTCCTGGTTTGAGCTCATATTTAGCACAGGACGTTTCATGTTGACATAATATCGTCACGCGGTGCTTTCCGTCACGGTTTCTATCATATTTGAATTAGCCTCTTTATCTACATCAATACCTAATTCATTCTCATTTTAGCTCTGTCTTTGTGTTCTTCCAAACATATTTATGCTATCAGCTTGATAAATAGTGGATAAGGTAATTGTTGCATTTGTCCAAGTGCAATTTGTTGCTCTGCAGGATGCTAACAATAGATTTATGTGTTAAAGAGAAAATCTAGCTGCTGCAGGAGCCAACATTTCCTCATTTCATGTACATCCAAATCAATCAGCTGAATAAGCACAGAAGAAGCATTACAGCGTCATCTGTTAGCCAGGTTAGCTCCTGCTTTTATTAAAAATATTGATTAGCTCAAGGTAAACTGAGCAGTAAACAAGAGAAATGTCCATTCCGGTGGTGACGGCTGTCAGTCATTCAACACAATCGTTTTATTTGTTCTCATCTGAAAATCTTGTTTTCTCTTGTAGCTTTTCATTTGTGCAAGATAAAAGCTGCATTTACATCCTTTCTGCGTGGTTGTAATCTCACATTTGTATTCAGGCCGGTGGTGTATTTGTGTTGGCGTGGACAGTGAGGAGCCCACAGACACTTAATTTATGGGAAGTCATGTAAACGTCCACACGCAAAACTTAAATTCAGAGCATGTTTGCGGGCTGAAGCTGCACGCCGAGCTTCAGCGGGGATGATTGACTGCCTAACGCAAACAAGGCAAAGCCTCCAGTATCTTCTTCTTACATTGTTTTCTGGACCAGAATCAAATCATGCTGCAGGAGTTTGTTTCAGGCGTGGCTTCAGTCCTGCAGCCATCACATGTGTGTGTTCCAAAAAAGGTTTACAAAGACGTCCATTTTTTTTCTGAATTCATTATAATCAATCACACTTTTCTTCCTCAGTCAATTTAAATTTGTAGAGCATTGATGTCCATGGAGACATAATTCACCACAGTTCAGTCCATCATTTGAGATTTGCATGTTAATATTGCAATAACAATACATGTGTGTAACATTGTGCATTAAAGATTTAGATTGTCTCGTTATTTGTCAAAAGTGCACTGATTTCAATACGCTACGATGAATTCTCTTGGCAATAACCCTTTCCAGCAGATGGGAACTATTTGATGAAGGTCAGTTTCCATTTCACATGACAGTGCAGCCCAAAACCTGTGGAACAATGACTTCCAACTGCAAATGAGTGCAAAGATAAAATGGTGTTTTTGATGAATGGTGTTTTTGATGAATACTCTTCGTTGTCCTGACTTGCACAAATATGAAAATATTCCTGTTTTTTTTTTCCTGTTTTTTGTAGCTTGCAAATTATGTATGCAAGCCATGAGTCCAAATTATAGACTGAATCTTTAGGAAACAGTATATTCCAATGAAGACACATGCTGTATTGTTTAGTGACATCTTACTAGCTTATTTGAGGTCTTGGAAAAGGAAGTTCCCAGTTGGACAGTGTTCAGAAATATTGGCCTCCCGGAAGTTACTCCTGAACACACCATAATTAACTGGCACTCACCATTAGGTCCACTAGCTCCACTACTACTATTTATTTTTCCATTATCCTCCAAAATAAGATCAACGTTTTATTCAACAAGTTGCTAATTTTCGGGAACTTTCAGCACACTGTTTGTGGAATACAAATTCCTATATGCATGTCAATAAGTCCAGTTTTCCTGTGAATTTAGCAGAAACGCAGTGGCCAATTATAAAGCTGTCTGCTCTTTTCTGCGGTTTGGTGGAACGAGAGAAACGTTAATGTGAGATTGTAGTTCAGACTGAGAGTGTTTGATTGGATCGATCGGCATGTGGCTCACGTATGTGGATTTCTATCTGCTGTGTGTGATTGATGAACTGCTGTTAGCGGGTCTGCAGACCGCGGCTGCTGTTAGCACGGCTGACTAATGAGTCGCCGGCGCGAGCGACCACAAACTCTGGGCGGCTGCACTTATTTATATCAGTTATTTAAAATAATTGAGAAATTACACAAATCTATTTCTATTTGCGTGGAGTTTTATGGCCAAACTAATCAAAATGTGAGTTTTGTCACTGTACAGAAGAAATTCTGTAGATAAAAATCTGTAGATAAAACTCCTTGGAGTCGTCAACACTAGAAGACTCAGAGTGAAAGTCAATTTGTATCATCACCAAAAGCTATTAACTTGTATGAAATGGAATATCAAAGCGAGTTAGTGCCTGTCGAGATAACGTGTGGGGCGGCTGTGGCTTGGTTGGTAGAGTGGTCGTCACCTAATCGGAAGGTTGCAGGTTCCAATTCTTATCTCGGCCTGTGCACATTTCGAAGTGTCCTTGAGCAAGATGCTGTACTCCAAGTTGCTCCCAATGGATGGGTTCGGTGCCTGGCATGGCGGCTGCCTCCACGTGTGTGTGGGTGGGTGAATGTGACTAATCATGTAAAGTGCTTTGGGACTGCTCAAGCAGTAGAATAGTGCTATATGAGTGAAATCCATTTACCATTTACTGAAAGATCAGGAAGTTGACTCCAATAATGCTATTATATAAAACTGGGCAGTCAAAGTGAGGAGCTGTCATGCTAATGTGTGCATTAATTTGAGGGGACATTGTCCTGCCCCTCAACATGTAGTTTGCTTTCTTCTCCTCAGGCAAGCAGGTTTTTGGAACATATCTATGACATGTTTCGACAGTGTTCTTTCGTCTTCATCGGAAATGTCAAGACTGAAGAACACTGTCAAACTTTGTTGAGCAAAGATCCATTTACTGTGGTTATAGAAGCTGCCAGCATGGTTGACATTTCACAGGCAGGATCTAAAAGCATAATTTCCAAAAATGTGTCCCCAACCATTACTCTGAAAATACGTTCTGTGACATCCCTTGATGTTTCTGATGAAGATGGAAGAACTACTTTGAACTATGTCAAACCTACATGCCTGAAAAGAAGCCAGGAAAGACTTAGGAACAAACTAAAGGCAGTATGAAATATTTCAACTGCTCCTTCAGTTATCAGAATCAGAAATCAGAATTGTCTTTATTGTCATTGTAAGAGGTACAACGAAATTGCATAGAAAGTTTGGGGGAAAGAAGGACAATATGAGGTGAGGAGAGAAGGAGAAAAAAAGGCAGATTCCATAATGTGCTCTAAGGAGCACAGTCTGTAATTGGGGGGAAAAAAATCCACCTCAGGCACATTTAGCATCAACCCAGACAGGTTACAACATTTTTCTCGAGACAGCACTGAGGATATGTGAAGGGTAGTTTTGCAGCCCGCCGCTAGGAGGAGGTGTTTTGGCGCACAGCTCATCGGCGCGCAGCCATGACTCCTCCCACAGCCTCTGCTTGGAGTTGGCGAGGGGGGGCGCAGCAAAGGTGGTGAAAGGTACTGGTGAATTTCAGTGGGCCAAAGTATCAGGAAAGGGGAGGGGGGGAGGAGGGGAGGAAGTGGAGGAGGGGGGGCAGAGTCTTCGTTCCACACTCGCATCCAGGAGAGTTGAAGACAAAACACCAGCCTTGGCGACTGGGTGTCTGGGAATCCGAAATGTAGATTAGGTTTGTTTTCGTTCAGGCGATTCAGCTTTATCTTTTGCCCTTGAGTGTCTCTGGTCTCCATGCTGCTTCAATTGTAGCAAGATTTTAGCTTCCCAACCGAGTTCTAATATCCTTCAAGATGGTTCCAATTTCGCGTAAACAATCAAGAGTCGTGACTTGCGTACTCTTGAGTTTGTTTATCACATGAGTCTGAGCATTCAAAGCTCGGCACAGTCCCTCAGTGACGATAGGCAGCCTTCCCAATGCAGCTGCCCCCGTCTTCTCAACTTTGCGATAGATCAGAAAGCCGCCAGCCCCAATTAGCAGCATACTTGCTATCATTAATCCCAATATGTAGAGGTCCTCCACATCCTTCGATGGAAAGAATGGCCAAACACAGGGACCTCCAGGAACCCCAGGAATCCAGCATGTATCCGGCTGCAAACATCCCATCAGGACATGCGGGCTCTCCTTTGCCCGATCGTCGTGTCGTAAAAATTTGGTCGATCGCATTGAGAGACCAGTTGATCAATTCCATGGTTCCGGTTAAATTCGGATGGGGGGGCGAAGAGAGAAGCGTCCGCCTTCGCCGAGAGCCGGAAGAAGAAGCTTATCTCAGAGAAGCTAATAGTGCTCTACTGTCAACGTGGCTACATAATAAATAAACCCCTTTTTTTTTTAAACCAGTGTCAATATAAAACTTAAAGGAAGCAGCTGGCTGTTATTCAGCATCCTCTGAACACCGAGTGAACTTCATTAGCCACCAGGAAAAACTGCTTAACAGTCCAACTTCAGGATTCAAGACTGCACAGTTCACAGTCTAACAACATGATTCACGCAAATGTCGAACTAAACCTCCAAACACAGACTTTAATATGGCTGTAATTCACCTTTGCATCTGACAGACAAAGCTCAGGGCAGAGAAAACGGAACTGAAATGTCAAATGACTGGCAACAGCCCCACACTGTTGCTGCTCCTGCAGTTTATTACTTTGAGCTGACAGTGATGACCGAGGGCGACTGAGAGGAGTGTATCAACATTTGTGAGATATCCTCTCCGGTCGGCGCCACGGAGGCCGAGCCGGCACAGACCAGCAGGCGGGGTACAAGTCGCTGCATCCCCACTGGAAATCATAAGCCTGAGCGAGGCCATCAATAAAAATACAGACCTGCGTTTTGCCTGCACCGAGCTGACTTCTAGCATTCGCTGCACAGTGTGAGCTTGAACAGGGGCTAAAGTGAGGGAGGTGAAGTTTGGACAGTAGAGGTAAAGTTTTAGATGAAGTTTATATAACAACGTTTCAAGTCAAAATGTATTGGGGGGGGGGGCATTTTTGTTTCAGAAAGGTTTTGCTTTTACATGCCAATACTTTGAGAATAATGCAAATTTTCACTGAAATAGCAGAAAACGATGTCGTCAACATGCCAGGCCAGGGATGGGAGATTTTTGTAATTAAACCACATACATATATGCTATAAACTGTAACAATAGTGAGTATACTGATGGAGAGACAACAAAGTTGAATTGCTATTACAGATGATTCTCAACTATAAAACTACCAAGTCCCAGGAGAATATGGAATTTGAGTCATGTCACTCTGGAAGTGGCCATTTTTATCGTCCATCTACTTGTGGTGCGCATGTACAGCCTCAGTTGTGGTTTCCCGGGTTGCACGGAATGGAATCGGAGCTTTTTTGAAAAGTTCCACATTAAGAGCTGTTTTCAAACAGTTGCACTTTCATTGGTTCCAAGCCCTGAGCGCAAAGAAAGTTCTCCACTTTCCCTTGAAAACACATGTGGTTGTAAATTCCTGAACGTCTCACTCGCTGCAGCTCAATGCTGCAGACACACTTCAGTGTTTTCAAGTCCACTGACTCAAATATATTTGCATTCCATATCATCAGGGGACTTTTTTGTGTGTGCGTGTGATGTTTCTGGGGACTGAGCCAGAGTTTGGCGAAAATGGGGAATAGGGAAACTATGTTGGACCTCAAAGAAAAGAAAGAAGCTCGTGGGAAATCGAGGCGTTGGAGGCCTGACTGAGACAAACACGAAGTGCTGCGATATGTATCATACTGATTATATCATCAAGCCTAACAGATACAAATGCCTGTTTGAGATGTTGAATCATCAGTGAGAAAAGTGACTGTGGATGGCAAGTCTTTAACATGCTAATCTGCAGACACAGCTGTAATAATAGGCTTTATGTCTCTGATATGGAAATCAGCCTTGATTGACTTGTCTCTGTGCATTTAATCTCTTTCATGGAGCTGCACGTTGATGAAGTGAAGGCAAATGAGGAACGATGAATCAGAATTTGAGAAAAATGGACGCAAATATATTCAATATATTTTCAGTATGTATTTGGTGAAAACAAATGTTTCTTTTTTTGTGTCCTGATGCTTCCATTTGTTAGATGTGCCTGATATTTGCACATGTAAAAAACAAAACAAAAAACTGATCACCACAATGCAAAAGTAGCAGCTTGAATACAAAATACAAAACACTCAATCTCAAGGCAGTAACCCACGTGCAAAAGCCAACAACAAATGCAAACAATACAAACACTACAACATAAATAGAGAACATGGTCATGCAAGAGCAGTATTGTGAAAGCTGTCAACGCTGATGCTCAGCTAACAATACAAATGCAAAAGTTGTCAAGAGAAATTTTGAAGTTCTCAAACTGATACAGAGACGAAATACAAATGCTTAAGCCGCTTTATTTTAAGAGAAAAGTTGTCTGTGGCTCGGTCAGTGAAATGAATTCGAAAGCCAACAGTGTAGCTGCTCACGCAGAAAAGGCAGTGAATCTCCCTAAACGTGTGCCCATCCTCCTCCTGCCCTCATCAGATCATGTTGCTGACGGACCCGGAGATCGAGAGCAGCCTCCTGATCAGCTCTGACGAAGGAGCGACGTACCAGAAGTACCGCCTCAACTTCTACATCCTCAGCCTGCTGTTCCACCCCGAGCAGGAGGACTGGATCCTGGCCTACAGCCACGACCAGAAGGTGAGCGCACGCTCCATATCCAATGTTTTTCAATCCATCCAACGACTTTAAATTACTGCTAACAAATGGGTGAGACTGAAAACAGCCTGAGAGTAAACGTAAATAAGTGCTCTCAGACTTTTTAATGAGTTGCAGTTTTTCTTTTTTAATTCCAGCCATCTCAACCATCACACAAATTCCCCTGCAGGTCATTTATATTTATTAAGAGGGTTTTGCTTATAATAGATGTTCTTTCAAGGTAATGATTGCATCTTTTGCTTTAGTTCTTCAACAAATGTAGCTTGAATACTGGTATTGACGACCTACACAGCCACTATTATAAGTTGTAAAGAGAAAATATTTACAAAACACATTTGAAACGTTCAAAGATTTGCTGAAAATGTTCCTAATTTATACTGTATATTTACTGAAGCCCGGGTCTGCTAACCTGCTTTCTACCACCACATGGCGTAAAACCTAACGGTTGACACGGTTGATCTAAATGTTGCATATCATGATGGTATCCAGTGAGATGTCATAATAATAATAATAATAATAATAATAATAATAATAATAATAATAATAATAATAATAATAATAATAATAATAATAAATTACAATTACTAACTAATCAAATGAACAGCCTCTATCAACAGTGGAACAAGAACTTTACAGATTAAAAGTGGAACAATAACTTTACAGATGCACACGTCTGCATTTTCTGGATGCAAAGTCATCAATGAGCTCATCATATGGCAGCTGCTGTGCCACTTCTGAGTTTATGCTGATCACAGCCAGGCCACTCAACCGTTCTTGCGCCATTGATGAGCGAAGGGTTAGGGTTTCTTTTTTATTTCAACAACATCCCCACCTTCAAGTGAAGCACGAGCCTCTTCTTGTTTGGACTTTTTCTTTCTTTTGCTAGCTCCCGAATCGTATTGACGTTTGGAAGCCGTCTCTCTCTCTCTCTACTCTCCACCTGTAAACAACTGCCTGCCGGCCCATCTGACCGCTGATTGGTCAGATGGTGATGCTTCGCGCTTTCAATCATTGCATCTCTTTTTTTTTCTCTCTCTCTCCTGCCTCGGGCTGACTTGGTGGCGGTGCTCTACGCGCCTCTCGTCAAAAATGCACACGCATCCTTTGCGCATTTGCAGAGAATGATGATACTTTATTGATCCCGAGGGAAATTCAATTCACTTGCGCAAAATGGGGCCCCCCCATGGATCGTGGGGCCCTACGCACAGCGCGTGTTCTGCGTATAGGGAGGGGCGGGCCTGTATCCAGTAATAAAAGAGGATCTTTGTTTTCTGGATAATTCATCTTAGCATAACAGGAGAAGTATAACACATTTAGATTAACAAGTATCTGAATTGGCCATTGACTTCATGGTGGCTTTACCAAGTAAGAAGAAACTTTGTGACAGTAGAATGTCTTCACCTCAGTTACTCAGAACTCATATGAATCTTTTGTTTCTCCAAGTCAGTTGTTACTTGCCACTGTTGCCAGATTGGAAACATTTATTTCTGCCTTCATATCTCAGTCTCAACTCTGAAATAGCTCATCTGTCAGACTTGCCTGATTTTTTCTCTTCTTTATCCTGATATAGAGCTGACACGTTAGCTTAGCCCCCAAGACAGCAGATTTTAGCTTTGGTTCAAATCAAAAGAGCAAAAAATATTTTTTTCTCTCTCCAATTGTGAAAAAAAACAAAGATATATAAATTGTGATTTTTTTTTTTTCCACCGTTGTCAGATAAGTTCACATTCCTGCCAACAGGAGTGTCATGTACTGCCCAGAGTTCGGTGTGTTGGGCCACGCTACGTACTACGCTCAGTAAGGCCTGCCTGACTCGCGCATTGGCCTGTAGCTAACCTGAACCACCCACACACACACACACACACACACACACACACACACACACACACACACACACACACACACACACTCCTCTTGTGGAGGCGCACAGCCCGTGGGCACCTGCAAGGCAAAATCCAGGGCAGTCCTTTCCCCAAGCCTTTCAAAGAGCTTTATTACACTACGTGAATATCATATACGCAAATTAACTCGAGAGAAATTTAACTTCTTTATAAAATGTGCTAATGCAGTGCTTCAAAGTAAAACAATATTTGCTAAATGCAACGTTTTGGAGTGAAAACGAAAATCTTTGGTGGTATTTTTGGTGACAGTTCACATGACAATGATGCTTGGAGTCACTGAAAATGCAGCTTTTTGAAAAAGCCCTCAAAATGGACATTTTCAAAAATGCTGCAACTCCATTGTTGTGGAAACGGAGTAATACCCAACTTTTCTGAAATGCTGCTACTGCACATGTGCATCACGGCTGCACTAAATAAACCTCAGTTTAAATGTTTAATATATTTCCCTGAGGTTGTCATGTGATTGATACTTTAATTTCCATGTTAAACAAAAACGGAAAATATTTTGCTGTAGTTGGAATTTTGACCACATAATTGATGCAGTCCAGCGCCTCCTGCTGGCAGCGCCGTGAGGTCCTGTGAGCCGGGACGAACCTCCGGATGTGCTGCACCTCTTGTGTTTGGTCCTCCCATCTTTTTTTCTTATATCTTTCTTCTCTCTCTTTCTCTCTCTCTCTCTCGCTCTCTGAATTTCCTGCTTATTTCCTCCCTCCAAAAACTGCTTCTCTTTCACTTTCATTGACTCCTCTCTTTTCTTTTTTTTTTTGCTTGGCTGAGCTGCTTCATTTGTTGATTGGGAAGGAGGTTGTAACACACACACACACACACACACACACACACACACACACACACACACACACACACACACACACACACACACCACGTCACTGTCACTTGCTTGGCTACATACTACCTTGGTGTAGGAGGGTAATTAGTCAAAGTGATTTCCTGCCTCACTCGCCGCCCCCTCCCCCTCCTTCCTTCTGGTTTACATCTGCTTCACGCAGCTCGACGTTGACAAACTAAGGTCCCATTTAATCGACAAGGTTTCCAAATGAAAACAAAAACAAAAAAAACTTGATTGTGTTTTGGAAGCCGCTGAAAACACAACTTTTTTGAAAACATCTCCCAAGGTGATAATTGTATAAAACGTTCTGGCTCCGTCTCCGTCGAAACAGGGGTAGATGGCCTGGCATGACTACGTTTTCCGCGTTTCTGCCATTTCCACTTGAACAGACGTCATTTTCAATACATGCCGTGTAAGCGCAGAACTTTTCTCTAATGAAAACACAAAAACAGTGCGTTTTCATTTGAAACGTTCACGTGTTGGCTGAGCTGGCTGAGCTGAGCTGAAATGTTCACGTGTAAACAGGATCTTTAAAAAAAAAACTGTCTGACATCGAAATAAACTCAGTTTTTCTTTCAAATCCGATCATTTCAAAATGGCCCCATAAAATTCAATGGTACAGACAATGTAGTCAAAAAAAAATGTCTCAATCTGACATCAAGCCACATGTATAAATGCACTGAAATATATCTTCTCACTTATTATTTATATGGGCCAGTCTGTGATAATAATAATGAAAGCGTCATTCATAAATAGAATAATAAATTATAGGGGGTATAATTTAATTAAAAACAACATGAAAATAAATCAATATTTCTGCACTTTTTTGCTGTTTAAAATCCAAAGTACAAATGTTGTATCACAAAATGAGCAACATAACCCCTTTAAACTGAGTATTTTTGATAATTTTTTGGACACACGTCTGACATTTCTTGGTCTAAGACAGTTCAGTTGTGTTGATTATGCAAATTTTTAGTTTGGCATATTTTTAGTATTGTGCAAATGCCTACTTGCCTGAAGAGAGGAAAAGAGAGAATGCTTATAAAAGTTAAAGTATGTCTTATGTTGAAGCGATTCAGAGTATTATGAGACACTGTGAGGAGGCAAAGCTCTGCTTTAATAAAATCAAAGTGGTTTATTGATCTGACAGCAGTGATAATCTGCATGGGATTTGAATGCAGGAGTTTGCTCGTCTCCTCTGCTCTCAGTAAATAAATGCAATTAGAAAATAAATTAATATAAACAAACAGAATCACATTTTTTTTTAGAGGCTGGGTGGGGGGAGGCGGGGTGGGGGTGGGGGGGGTGGGGGGTTCTCCGCTAATAAATGACTGTTTACACATTATGCATGACTGCTCAGGCCTGAAATAGGGAGGAAAAATAAAAAGTCCAGGGTAGAAACTGCAATAAGTTTGCAGCTTCATTGAGTGTCATGGTAATCGGCTTTGTCGAAGGGGCTTGAGGACAAAGCCGCTTCAGTCTCTCAAGGTTGTGGATTTACTGACACAACAGAAGGAAAATATCAAACTATTTAGTTTATTTGTGTTTTTTTTTTTTTTTTTGGGGGGGGGGGTTTGTTTCCAACCCACCCGAGACTGAAAAAGACTGAAATGAATGTGTTTTCTAGTCGTTTTGATGGAACCGTGTGCTATCATACAGACCTCCAAAGCACAACCAATATTAACTTTGAAACTACAAATGAGGTGCTCACATTATTCAAGTAGAGGTTAAGAGAGAATATTTACTGAACTGAATGATTTATAAAGAAGAATGAAAATATTGCTCAAAAATATATTTCCCTATATCTGCAAATCTGTAACCTTTGGACAAATCAAGGCAGCAGAGGTAACAAAGGTTACAGATATTGGGAAATATATCAACCTGTATCAAATTGATTAGAGCTGAATGTGACAAAGGAAGACAAATGTCAATTAAAAAATTGAGTTGTCAAGCAAAATATACATGTGCAACTGCTTTTTTGAGAATGGATGTTATTTGACTTTCTGCGGCTTCCTGCAGGGTTCTATAGAGATCATCCACCTCTGTCTTCCTTTTCTTCCTCCTCCTCTACTGTCACACCAGCCTTGGTCCTGAATTCCAGCCAGTTCCGGTTGAGTGACTACTGAGAAAAGGCTGTTTCTGTGTCTGTACCTTTAAAGGCAGTTATCCTGTAGCGTTAAAGAGGAGGAAAAAAATGGCGCCAGCTCTTAACTTTAGAGGGCAGAGCACATCTACCTGTCATAGTAGTATCCACTAAAGGGGTTGGTTATTTCCCCGCGTGAATTCATGAAGGGAAAATCTCTGATTGGCCTTTATGTGCACATATTCACTAAAAGGTGGAGCCAGCAAGTGATGGAGATGTTCTGGGGACATATTAATAGTTAGAAAATTATTGTAAAATACATTTTGCATAATATGGGACCATTAATTCCACTTCTCTGCTGGTTGTTTTCCGCTTGCTCTCTACTCATTCTTATGTCATCTGCAAACATTGTACTCTGTCATATTTTAAATCGAAATGCATTAACATGCATTCCATGACTACTTGACATGAGGCAGGCATGTGTCATGTATACTTGCAGATGGGGGAAAGGGGGCAGAGCTTGAGCCACAGACCGGGCGTTATATATTTTTTTAAATCTTTTTAGGGTCATGAACTTTAATCCCCCCCACACATTGCACCTCCACCTGTTAATGTGAGGGAATCAATCTATTGACTGACTACAAAGTGAATGCTATTCAGACCTTGTCCCTGGTCGTAACTTGTCTTCTTCATTTCTCTTCACAGGCTGGTTACAGCACACCACACACGTACACCTCCATTGTTAGTTTCATTGTTTGAGCGTCTTTACGAAACGAGCCGCTGTGAGCTCTTTCGCTGTAATGGGGAGCCGTGTGGGAAGGCAGACAATGCTTGTATTGCTAAATGTCCTTAAGCCGTGTTATTCCTCCACTGCGTTTGAATCTTATGTAAATTCTAATCTAATTTAGAAGCTGTGAGGAAGCCCGTCTCCCACTCCTCATCACGGCGCCGCTGTTAAACGGATGACTGAAGCGCAAAGTAAATTGACGTGTGAAAACAAAAACCCGCTGAAAAGTCCTGAGCAAACTCGTAGCACTTCAGAGACAAACACGGCGTTTTTATAGTGAGATGGCTGTTTGTGGTACGAAGCGACGACTCGGACCGGCTGTGAACATCGACGTGTGAATCAACACTGACTGCTTCCTGCTTGTCTTCCTGCAGCTCTACAGCTCGGTGGAGTTTGGACGGAGGTGGCAGCTGGTGCACGAGAGGGTCGCCCCCAATCGGTTCTACTGGTGAGTGCACGCCGCTGGACAAGAATCCAACTGTTAAAATCCGTTTAAACATCTGAGACGGTGGTTCCCAACCTCGAGGCTCTGATATTCTCTCGGGATGGGGGTTCCAAGAGTGTTTGCGTCTACCGGGGTTTGGCTTCACTGTGATGTTATGACCACTCCAAACTGTGTGATTTTAACAATCTTATTAGTGCGGTGCTAACTTACATCAAATAAACTTTGAGCACAACAGGAAGCTTGCTGCGTGCAGTCTGCATGATGAAAACAACCTGAATCGCAGTGTACGATGTATGCGAGTCGATGTGATTGCGCAAGAATGAAATGTCCTAAGTGTGCACCATGTATTCACGAAATAGCTAAATTGCTTTGGAGCTAATCTAAGATAAACTAAAGCTGAAGTATTTCTTTAAAAAGCCATTTTTTAAACAGTTTTAATGAAACGTGATGCTTTCCTCATGTCGCATTTGGGTTAATCTGCTATTCTTAGAATGCATTGAAGCGCAATCCTTTAACATTGGTTTGATGTATCGTTATTTTGAACATGGAAAGAAAGAAACAAAACAAACAGACAATAAAAAAAAGAAATACATCAAAATGATTGCACAATCTTGTCAAATCTCACGATCACTCTTTATTTGCTGGAATCCCATGTTGCCTGCTTTGGTGACCTTCAAGACATGAAAGTGGTTAAAATCCAAACATATGGTTTGTTTCTTCACTTTTTTGTTGGCAGAATTAAAATGTACTTTATTGAAGAGAGTGAGTCATAACATGTATGGTAGTGTTGAAAATGGTATGGATAAGAAGCAAAATAATTCAGGAAAAAAGGGCCGTTTTGAGAATCATTGGAAGAATTTAAGTATTTTTATTTCGATTGACAATATTGATTATTGCATATGAAATCCAGATTATAGAGCATCTTCCTCCCACTAACTGATGTTCCTTCAACTGAACGCAATGGGTCATTATACTGACCTATACAGTACTGACAGCTCAGCTAATCTGTATGATTCTATGTCAGCTCTGTACAGGACACACTGCAGGAATAGCTTCAGAGTAACTTTACCAGCTACTTTTTGTTACCACTAATTAGTTTGATAACTTTATTCAGATATAACTTGCAAGTATAATTGAGTCCTAACTTTCAGTAACTTCTAAAACATTAATTTTAATACAGGCATTTACATAATGATGATGATTTATTGGTTTAAATTTATAGTGGGAATACTAAATAAATAAACACGACATTTTGCACAGTTGGGTTATTCCACAAGAATATTGTCCTGTGGTGTCAACTCAGTGTGGCAAATGTTGAAAATGTAAATTGTAATTAATCACAGGGATAAGAAGCTGCTGCCGGGAGTGAAGTAAAGTCTGAGGTTCCAGCGTATCGACTTGTTCTCTCTGACAGTGCGAAGGAGCTGCAGAAAAGTTTGATGGCCACAGGCGGAAGAGAGTCTGAGGCGGTGCTCCTCGTCATGGAGTGTGTGGGAGAGGCTGTCTGAGAGGACACATAACTCGGACCGCGTGGTCCCTTCTGACACCTCCGTCACAGAGTGCACACTGCACCAGTGCGGTCTGTCTGTTAGTGTGAACCGGCTGCAGCAGAGCCTCCCCTCACATCCTCCACCCCTCAGACTAAGACCTGTGGTGCGCCGGGAGATGTTGGAGGACCTCCGAGTTGAGATGGTGCCCAGAGTTCTGGTGCCAGGCTTCAGTGTAGGTTAATGATAAGACATCGACCTCTATCAAGCAGCAAACAGGAAGTAAAGCAGATATGTGTCATAAACAGGGATGTGAAGAGGTAGTTACTGATTCCTATTATGGATTTAGTAACTTAGAGGCACTAACTGATGTAACATCAGAGAATAGAGCATCTTCCTCTCAATAACTGATGTAACATCAGCTAAACCTAATGAACTACAATAATATAGCTGTACGGCCAAGATTAAGATACAGTAAGCATTGACTTCCTATCAATTCAAAGTAAAATAACACTTTTTAAAGAAGTGACTCTCAACAGTCAAGAAGTTTCAATAACTTGCACAATGCTGCTGATAACAGTCACGTTAATGTTCCACATTGTCCTCTCCTACATCTGCAGTAAATGAACCTGGTGCTTTTTGGAGTATATTTTAAATAAGCTATTTGAAGAAATTTGGTTTTTGGCTTAATCCTGTAAAAACAAGATTTTAAAAGCTGCACACAGATTTGTATGAACATTCCAATGAGTCAGAGGTGGATGAATTGTATTAACTTGAACATGTGATACTGCAGTCAGTCAGGAGACTCATTGAAAAATGTACCTAAAGCTACATTGTCTGACCAGTAACTACAAACACCATTACATTTTTTTTTTGCATGTAATGATCCGTGGTGGGATGTATGAACGACACAAAGATAATGAATTTCCTCCATCGCTGCAGAACATTTGCATGACAGGTATCACTAAAACTAAAGCGAGCCAAATGAAGAGTAGTTGTGACTTTGTGAGTGTCCAGGACAGAACGCGTCATTGCCTCTCTTCACAGCGAGGAGCAGCTGAGCCAGGAAGGTTTTTAAGCCTTTTCATTATTCATACGTCTGACATGCCTGATCGTCCTCGGTGACGTCCACTCACTTTATGTGAGCGACAGCTGCAAGAGGAGAGGCTTCGGCAGTCTGAGTGTGGTTTTTTCCTCTGGGATGAAACAAGCCCTTAAGAACCCCGAGATGTTTTAACGAATCCTCTCAGCAAGGCTTCCAGCCACAGCACAAGCTCTCATTTGGACTTTGGTGCAAAGTCTCTCTCTGGATGTGTAATTGGCACATTTAGCTCCACAGGCTCGGAATCTGCAGTGTTTTTTATCCCCCCCCCCCCCCCACACACACACACACACACACACACACACACACGGGTACTGTCTGTCCAGTCTACCCAACAACCCCCCCACCACACACACACACACACACACACACACACACACACACACACACACACACACACACACACACACACAAACACTGTAACTCACACATAACAAAAAGCGTTCACCTCCACAAACTGCAGAGTAACTGAGGTAACAAGCTGGGCAGCCAGGAGTGAAGGCAGCCTGCAGGCTGATGCTGCAGAGGCTGAGCAGCTATTTTTGGGATGTGCTGTGTGCAGTAGGTGTGGTAGAAGTTCTGGTAATAAGGCTGCACAGGGAGCTGGTGTGTCCAGGTCATGGAGCCACCAAACATGTGAAGAGGAGGAGGAGGAGGAGGAGACGTCAACACGCTCTTAACCTCCTGACTCATCACTCCTGTTAGCAGTGAGACGTTACTAATTAGTTGTCATTTTAACACTGTGTGCAGTAATGCCCAAGGAAGTGATTGCAAATCTGTCATCAGCCAGGCAAGTCTCATTCACATGACAATATTTCAAGTGAAATGCATCTTTATTGTGTTTTCATTTCAGAAAGGTTTTATATTTACAAAACAATGTCTATCAACTATAAAACCATCAAGTCCCAGGAGAATGCAGACAGGGAGTCATGACACTCTCGAGGTCGCCATTGTTGATATTGTCCATGTTGTCGTACATTTTCAAAAGAACTATTTACTAGGTGCCTGGTATGCATACGCAGTAGCAGCATTTCTGAAAACATATTTTTTCCCCACTTGTCCATGGAGACGGAGCATTTTCAAAAAAGTTCTAATGTGGAAACCTTTTCCAAAAGCACCGTTGTCGTGTAAATGGACACCCAAAATTCAACAAGGGTTTCACATATTCACTTGAAAATGTGTGAACAGGGTCTGGGTCACTTTAGTCTTACCGGGCTCGTTATTTCAGGTGAAAAGAGTAGACAAGCTGCAGAGCTGCTTCCTCTGAGCGACTATTAGCTTTTGGGTTAGCGTCATCTAAACATTGTGTCTTCAATAAAGAGCTGCTCTGTTACTATTTGGCTGAACTCCTGTTTCCTGGAAAATTCATATATCGTTAATCCTGAACTGACTCGGCCATCTTTCAAGTTCCTTTCAGCAGGACTGAGTGTAAGTAGCATTAGCTTGTATCAACATCTTCCCCGAATCATAGAGCATATTCCTTCCATTTACTGATCTAACTTCAGCTGAGCTTAATGAGTGAATCATTTGTTAGATTGACCCACACAGTGCAGACAGCTCAACTAATGCTAACACTACAATAACACAGCTGTGTTTTCAGTACCGTGCATGGCTTTGGAAGATTAATCAATGAGTTTTGCTTGTGTCTGCATTTGCATGTGACATTAGAAATCACTGCACAAACATCTGGCTCTGCCTGCATGCGATGTTGTGTGAAAGTCAACAGCTGCATCTCATGACTGAGTCCCATTTCTCCCCATTTCCCCTCCTCAGAGACTGTCCAGGCCAGTGTTACACAAAGTGCCTGCTAAAGGTGTCCCTTCCATCACCGAGAAAAGAAAAATCTCGAAGTTTAAAGCGATCATACATTATCCTTTTTTTTTCCTGCACGGCTCGCCACCTGGATGGATTATTCAGAAGAAAATGGAAATGCGGTCAGGATAAGTAGGTCGTCTTATTCACAGCCGTGTTTCATCTGGGAAATCACCAATACTAGCGATGGGTATAATGATTGGAAGGGGTCTCTGTCGCATTGTGTCTGCTTTTCATTCCCGCCATGGGTGTGTGCTACCTGTCCACACTTTCTCCTTTCTGTGTGTGTGTGTGTGCAGCCTCCGCTTCTCATCCCTCAGTCTTTTTAATACATATTTAATGCACTAATGATTATATGCTATTCCATCTGCGGGCATCCCCACTGTAGCCAGGAAATCAATGGCTTTTCCTGTGCTAATGATGTCAGGAAAACCTCCGACTTTCTGGAGGAGGAAGGACCTTGTTGGGGCTCCGAGCATTTAGACATAAACATAAAATCCCAGGCCCTGATTTCCTTACACAACGATAAAGACAAATGACCCTGAAACCGCCGTGGCCTCCTTTATGCTAATGTTCACCACCGCTGCTGTTGATTTAACTCTCTCCATCCGAATAAATAAGTGTGACTTTGCAGTGTGCGATGTGTCTGGACTCGGACACCAGCGACGTCAGGCAGCATCCGCCCGAAGGTAAAGAGACTGATCGTGATGTTCCTGAAACACATTTGTCTCCCTTTCAGGTCGAAAATGGGTTTGGACAAAGAACCAGGCCTAATTCACCTGGAAACCAGCATCTCTGAAGGACGTGAGTAATTGAATTCTGAGTCTTTGTACTGTACAGTGAGCATTGTGCTGCAGCCGAGAGGAGCCAAGAGGGTGGTGGACGGTTGAGCTGAAGGGTAATGTGGAAACACGGTGACAACGGAGGGGAAAGTAATGCATACATTACAACACTTTTAAAAAGCCCCCTGATTCAACCGTGGAGCTGTGGCGGCAGATTATAGAGGAGTATCACACCTCTGCTACAATCACCAGCAACAGGATATTACTGTCGGATGATATTGATATAATACTGTGACAGAAAAGCAGAAACTAATTAAATCAAAATGGATTTTGTTTTGTTGTGGTTTTAGCTGATGACATTTTAGACTCTTTTTTTTAACTTGTTTTAGACTAGCATGCTGGTTAGCTCAGCTTGCTAGGGGATGGTACGAACAATGCCAAAATTACAGGTTCGATAAGCCAAACCCCTTGTGGCAATGGTGGCACAGTTTAAATTTAACAGTTATTATGGCATTATTTTACCAGTCCAGGCTACTCAAGATGACATTGAGCTGCATGTGGCCCCTGAACTAAAATGTTTTTTCACACCACTTGATTGGACGTTAGACAGCCGGGATTGGGATTGGAAGTGTGCAGGTTTGAATCCGTCAGCGGACAGGTCCTTGAGCAAGACCCTCAACCCCCCCCCCAGAAGCTCCCCAGGCACCACACTGTGGCCGCCCACCACTCCTGGAAATAGGATGTTGCGGAAGAAAGAATTCTACTTGAGTATACAAGATTCCTTCAACAATCTGGATTGCGATAGGTTGTCTAAAACAATTTGATAAGACTGTTTTGAATAAGTTGTTGGTTTGACATTAGTAGGACTGTTATCGGACAGTTGTCGGATTGGTTTTCAGTTGGTTTTTGGACCCATTTCAAGTCACCTGTTGACTTCATTGGCTTTTACTCGTTATTTGACCAGTTTGAGAGGTTTTTTTGGACTTGTTTTAGATGAATTATTGTACTACTTTTAGATTAATTTTCTATTAAACTATTGTTTTGCTGTTGACCTGAACAGTATGTGAAGGTTAATACATAATTTTCATTGATTCTTGAAAAACAATGTGATACAAATAAGGAAAACCTGTCAAATAACATGCAGGACATTGTCTTATTGCTGACAGTTTGAATAGTATTGATGCAGAACATTCCCGAGGTACTGTTGAGTGTTCTTTCCATCTGCGGTGAAGCTTTTACCTCGCTAATGACACGGATCTGGTACGTTTGTGGCTGGATGTGAATGTTAACTCTTATTTGGCGAGTAAGAACATACTGGAAGGACTTGTTGGTGTTTTTCCCCTCTCATGTAGCTTTGTAAGTATCGGTGCCACCTTTCTGCCAGAGTGCTGGTCTTTGAAGCCAACACATTAGAGAAAAGCCAATCATACAAACACGTATCGGCCGTGTCAGATGTTACGCTCACTCAGCCAGAGACCATCACTATTGATCATGATCGCTTGGAGGGAGCCAACACATATTTGGCAGAGGCTAACATGTGGGGACAGGCTCTGTCCCCAAGCTGCGATTGAAGGCAAAGAAAGCAATTGGCCCCTCCGGTCATCCGTCTTCCCCTCCACCTGGCTCCTCCCTCACTGGGACCACTTTATTGGCGCGAGTAATACAGGAGGCCAAAAGAGGCCGCCTGGCTCCGGGTGAAGGCTGCCTTTCTTCATTGGCTAATACAGCTGCTGATGCCATGGCTTGACGTCTCTCTCTCTCTCTCTCTCTCTCTCTCTCTCGCTCTGTGTGTGTGTGTGTGTGGGAGTAGAGGCACTCTATGTCACCTGCAAGCTGCAGAACTGCACGGATGCCAACAAGGGCAAACCATTCCCCGGCTACATTGACCCCAATTCTCTGGTGGTGCAAGATGAGTATGTGTTTGTCCAGGTGGGTAATTGTCCAGTTTTCTCAGTGAAACACATTAGAGGAGTGTGCGGTGCGAGAGGCGGTGTGGGTCACTCTTTACAGCCGTGCTGTTATTAGTGGAACATTATGTGGAGCTGGACTGTGGAAAAAGTCTTCATCCGTTTCCTCAAATGTTGTTCCTTCTCTCTCTCCCAAAGGTGTCGACTGCTGGCAGGCCGGTCTACTACGTGTCGGCTAAAAGAGACAACTTCACCCCAATGAAACTGCCAAAGTACACCCTCCCCAAGGTAACACATCCACCGCCTGGGGGCAAATAATGTTAGCAATGACGATGGATAGATAGGTGGCGAAGATCACGCCGCAGCAAAGTGAGTTTATGAGTTTAATGGGGAGATTATTGAATGGAGGAGATTGAAGATGTGTCCGATGAGGCTGGTCGAGGGTGACTGAGGTTTACTGACTCGGCAGGAGGAGACTCGATTTGTGGTGGTGGGAGGTGGAGGTGGGGATCCATCACAGTGGGTCATTCAGCAAGCCAATGATCGTGGCTGAAAGAAAAGAGGGAATGAAATGTATCGATAAAAGGGAATTGATGAGGAACAATTAGTGAGAGTGATGAGTGGAATGGAAAGAATGGGGAAAGAATGAGTGGATGAATCCATCAAGGGGTTTTGGATGGGATTAGATTTGAGAGGGATGCAGGATTGAGATGAACGCATGACATGAGGGATGATAATTGAGAGGAAAACAGTGAATGGATGATTGTCCAGGAAGGGATGTTGGCGGAGGATGACTGGGTGAAAAGCGGCGGGGGAGGGGGGCATGGTAGCATGGCGGCTTGTGGAGACTGAATGGAATGACCAGAGGGAAGAATGTGGGTGAACGTGGATAGATGAAATGAGGAATTAGTGCAGGATGGACAGGATGAATAAAACAAAAATTGGGAGATGGAAAATGCAAGTTGAGACAAAGGATGAATGAGGGTGAATGGATGAAACCAGGCATGGAAAGGGGACAGATGTAGAGTGAGCCTGAATGAAGGAAATGAGGATTGCAGGGTGTGGATGAAGATTAATGAAGTAGATGAGTGGTTGAATTGGATGAGGGATGTGGCTGAATGGGTAATTTTATAAATGGGTGAGATAAGAGATGTGGATAAATGCTCGAAACAAGGGATGAATGATGAGGGATTTAGGATGAGGATGAATTAATAAATAGAGTTATGAGTGAAAAATAATCCAGATGGATGAGAGGACACAATCTGAGGATGAATGAATGAAAATAGGGATAGTAGAGGAAGGACAGAGATGGAAAGATGAGAAAATGAGGCAGGCTCATTGTGAATTAATGAATTGAATGATGCTTTGGTAAAATGTGTATCGGGTATGGATTGGTGACATGAGGGATGTGGTGGCAGAGTTATTGGGTGAACGAATTGGAAACAAATGAAGGAAACAGAGGCAAGTGAGTGAGGAAGAGTGACAATGAGCAGACTGAGGATATGTGGATGGAATAAGTGACAGACAATGGATGTGGGATTGATGAATGAGTTATGTGGGAGGGGATGAAATGAATGAATAAAACTGAGGACTGGACGAATGAGAGGTGACTTTGATCAGGGGTGTCAAAAACATTTTTCTTCAGGGGCTACATGGACCCCAATTTTCTCTTGAGTGAGCTAGAGCAGTGAAATTGTGCCATAAGCTAATTGTATAAATGTTGTATGTTGTGGTGCAGAGCATACATAATGGAACAATTCAGTATTTTTGCAAAAAATAAACAATTTACTGAAAATGACAACAATCTCAACAATAAACCAATTTTATTGAGACATTCTGGAAGAAAATACAGTGAAATATCAAGAAAACTCACTCTTACTTTGAAGCTAATGCTATTTTGCTATCAATGAGCGATGTACATTTCGTGCCATAATCACCAATATGTCAGTTTGAGTCTCAGTGTTGTGTTCTTTCCACAACTGTTAGAAAATGTGTTTAAAAATAATAATTTTCATTGATATTCTTACCATTTGCTTAACAACAATTTGCCGGTTTTGGCCCACGGGCCTTATGTTTGACACCCCTGTGTTTGATGAATGGGTGAACAACGGATGGGTCAAGGAGGGATACAGGACCAAAGGAATCATGAGAGGTTCATAAAACAGGGACATTGTGCCACTATGTTTGCTCAGTTGTAGGTTTAATTCCCATCCCACAGTGAACTCAGTATTTTCCCAAAGTGGATGGATTGAGTGCTGTCACCAGGGTACAGGGTGTGTGAATGACTGAATTATTGATCACAATATAAATCACCTTGGTCTGTAAAAGTGGAAAAGCTTGATATAGAAGAAGAGTTGGAGACGTTCCTGGAAGAAAAAAACAGAAGACCTACCACAAATTTCTCTCCCCGTGTGTTTTATAGTTTGATCAGCCTGAACTTTACGCCTTCAAAATACTCCTAATGATGTGTTTGACGCACTGATTGCTGTTCGGAGCTGAAGTCACCAGCTCCTCGCTGCTCTGCATGACGCCCTCTTTGTCATTTACGGACAAATCAGGAGTCACTCAGCCATCTTTTGCCGCTCTGTTATTTAATTCAGCTCTGTGTGCACACAGCCTCGCTCCTCACGTCCCCCTTCACAATTAAACACATTTTACTCAATCAGGCTCGGGGCTCCGGGTGGCAGTGGGCTCACTGTGAGGAGGTTCAGGCGCAGTCGGAGGTGGATGAAGCATGGCGCCGCACACGCAGCGTCTGAGCCGTGTAATCTCTGCCCAATAAGCCCGACGTGCTGCTGCTCATTGTTGCAACCTCTTTGTTAAAATACATGAACACAGACAGCGCAACCATCCTGAATATTGAAGATGATTAAACCCAGCAGGAGTGTAAGAGCATGTGTACGACGAAGGACTTTACTGTACTTATTGAGACATTAGCCATAATTTGATTCACTGAAATGGAAAATTTAATTTTTCACAAATGTTAGTGATGTGAATGTCACTGGGGAAAAAAACCACTACTTGATTACAACTATAAGGATGACAACTGTATGAGCTATTGGATAAGTAAATGTAGTTTGAATACATTGGTGTTACAGTTGGTTGTATACCATATTTATAAATAAAAACAAGCATTTCAACTTGGTTTCCACTTGATTTAAGATCATATTGAGTTTAGTTTGTCGAAGGAAGAGACTCTGAAATGTAGATAATAGACAAATATCTTGCGCCCTTGGTTTGCCTGTGTTTGGTGGATGATGAACTTAGAAAAATACCACACATGACATCAAGTGCTAGTGTGTAGCAAACAACAATGTATTGATGGATAATAATATAATATCTGAATATACAGTAATATTTTGGTCAATTTTGAATGTAATAATGCCAGAAATTGTGTTATTGACAAGCTATTATGTTATTGGCAAGCTATTACGTTATGATGTGATGTATGATGCAAATTATATTATATTATAAGCAAGTCAATATTTTATTGGAAAGTTGTTAAATCTTTGGAAAATTATTGGCAAATTGTTGTGTTATTGCATTATTGGCTAGGGTTTTCTGTGCTTTAGACTAGTGGTCCCCAATGGACCGGTTTAAAGCGACATAATTTTCATGCCAAGTGGCAGGACAGTGTATGAAAAGACCTTATGGAAAGTTAAGCATGGGAATGAAGCGCTGATTGAAATTAAGCATTTTTCAAAGCAAAACTTGATAAAGACTAATGAAACTTTGAATGCACATTTTCAAAATAGAACTTTTTATTCTTTCATTGTGGCCAGGTACTTTTGCTGGTGAAATGACTGTGAGGAGGAACATTGTTTCTTTTCCACCTACAGTGTAAATAGTAAAGCAGATTATATTATACCATAACTGGATTAAAACAAGGTATATCCTTCATTCCTCACAGCAACATGAATTGTGAACAATTGTTTCCCTTATTTTTCTGGTTAATTCTCATCACAGCAGAGCAAGCAGTGCTCCCAGAAAACCAACTGAAACTTTTGCGTTCAGTGAATGAACTAATGTCAGTGTGACCTTATCCTTTCAGGACCTGCACGTGATCAGTACAGACGAAAACCGCGTGGTGGCGGCAGTCCAGGAGTGGAACCAGAACGAAACCTACAACCTGTATGTGTCGGACACGTCGGGGGTCTTCTACACGCTGGCTCTGGAGAACGTGGTCAGCAGCATGGGCCTGGAGGGAAACGTCATGGTCGATCTCTACGAGGTACCGTGTGTGTGTGTGTGTGTGTGTGTACATTTTTAGAAGTGTCAATTTTTTTATTTCACCTTACATCCTTGGATATTGCTGGAAACTGTTAGTTTCCTTAAATAATCAAAGTACTGTATATATCTCATCCTTTGAAATCTAATCAAGGGTTTTATTGCCCTCAGTTTAAACTTGCAGGATATGACTTGAGGTGCCATTCACATGAAAACGTTTCAAGTGATAACATTTCTGCATTTTAGTTTCAGGAAAACGCTGGCGTTTACACTGTACCATTTTGAAAATTGTGTTTTCGGTGGCTCTGAGCACCATTTCCGTTTTCACTTTAAAGTAGTGTTGTGTAAACGGGGCCTCAGTTAGTTGAGTATATCATTGCTGTTATTATAGCCTGAAACGGAAGCAGAATTTCAGGACACAAAGTGACTCGGCTTTACTTTTTAGACTGTGCAGTTTTCATTGTCCCTCCCTCTTTAAATAAGACGCCTTGATGAGTGGCCGGACTGCAAGTTTATTATGAGCACTGATCAATATTTCAGAGCTGAGAGGCAGAGATGATGAGAAGCGCTTGTTGTGTCATTTTGGACGGGAACCGTGCCGCTGCTGCAGGTTCACAGACTTCACACGGCGGCTGCATACGAAGCAGCTCCGACTGCTGACATCAACAAAGGCAGAACAGCCCAGTGCCAGGGATATGGATTTTTTTTCAGGAGGCTGAGATTTTTTCTTTCTTTGATTAATAACTGCAGATATTACTTCACAAAAGACACGCATTCCAAAAAAAGAAGCTGAGCAGGACTTAAAATGCTGACGTTTAGCTGCCGATGTGATTTTTATAGAATTGATAACCATTTTTGGTAACTTCCTGTTTCTTCCAAACAACAACAGAACACTTGGAGATTTAGTTTATCATTGACATACAGGCACATTTCATACACATTAAATATTATTAGATCTAAAATGAATCGTTC
The DNA here is from genome assembly GCF_963422515.1 of Blennius ocellaris. NCBI lineage: Eukaryota > Metazoa > Chordata > Actinopteri > Blenniiformes > Blenniidae > Blennius > Blennius ocellaris. Next base: position 22,293,772 of record NC_137652.1, read on the forward strand.
TTACTTGCGTAATTACTTTTGTTTTAATTGTAATTAAGCAAGTATTGAATAATACAACTCTTCATGAAATATTTCAGTATCTTGCAATACTTTTTTCTTTAATTTCTGACTTACGAGCTAAAACAGTGTGGAAAAAACTAACTGAAAACCCCCTCGTCATATTTCGCGTTTTTGTATTAAATCTAAAATATATGTAAGCTTCGCTGTTGATATGGAATTATTTTAACAATCAATGGAAAACATTTCCATCATGTTCTGTTTTTTAATTTTTCTGTTTTGTGGTTATTTAGTATATTGTAAATTAAAAAAAAAACCAATACACAACACTTGTATTATCTTTCACCGATGGCAAGCTCTCAGGTTATAGGTTGGATTTATTAACTTTTTTATTCAACCAGTGTCTCCATATGGTAGAGAAGATCACAAACTGTTAACCAGTACCCTAATCAGTAGCCAGAGGTCACATCATGTCAAAGAAACCCAAATTACTTGAGTATCAAGAGCTGATCCTACTTTCATTAATCTGGTGTAATGATGTGACATCAAGATAGTAGAACGTGTTAATAGAACTCGTATCGTACCTTTTTTTTTTTCCTTTATCTTAGTTTCAACTATTTAAACCTTCAATTCCAAAATATTTAAATAAATTCCTTCAAGAGATTTAAAAACTAAATGCAGGATGGAAGTTTATCTCTGAACCAAACAGTCAAATAATCCAGCCATTGATGATGCCGCTCGTGTCCGTGCGGCCTCGGCAGGACAAACTGATCCACCGTCTTGATTGGGGTCGCCACCCGAAACGCAGGATATGCTAAATCTCCCCTCCAAGCAAGACCGAAGTATCTGCCAATTAATAAAGTGGAGGTTCATAGCCATGACGCCGACTGTCGTCAACTCAATCCAGCATCCCTGAGCCGTTGTAGGAGTCTCCAACCAGGAGTCAAATTAATTTAAGGAGTGCACTGATTACTCCTGAGCCTCACACTTTGAGAGGTCTTTATCCTTCTCAAAGTTTGTGGCTGTCTGCCTTTTGTTGGGAATACAGCAGAGAAGTGTGTGGCTGCATTATAACTCACTGAGAAGCAGCAGTAGATCTTATTACTAGTTACTTATTTTAGTTGTATTATTGTAGCATTAGTATTACCGGAGAGTGCGAGTCAGTCTTTTGACTGAGGCCCTGTTAACACAAGAATGTTCCAAGCGACAACGCCTTGTTCATTTCGGAAAACATTTCCGTATACATGCGGTAACGTTTTGAAAAAGATCAGTTACACCGCATGGAGTCACCATGCCAGGCCACGAGATGGCGCTGTTATTTGTTTGGTTTAACATGGTGTACTCAACGCAATCAAGAATACCCGACAATCATATGGACAGATGAGGAATTGGATACTATTCGGGGTGAATCTCAACTATAAAACTAAAATACGGACTGGGAGTCATGCCACAGTGTTTGTTACTGACGCATGAGCAGAAAATGTATTTACCACAGCGGTGGTGCGCATGTGAGGTAACAGCGCTCTGTAGCCCTCGGCTGTCTCCGCGGAGGGAATCAGGAGTGTCAAAGAAAAGCCGATGGTTACATTGGCTCAGAGCTCTATGGTGTCGTGTAAATGGCTCCCCAAACCGCCATGAAATATTTACTGTTTCACTTGTTTCCGTTGTCGCGTAAACGGGGCCTGAGTCGTTCATTGAGTTCAGCTGAAGTTTCATCAGGTAGTCAGAGGAAGATGCTCTATAATCAGTTAGTGGGAGGAAGTTCTTACTTACGAGTATACTCCTGTCGTGAAGTAGTGTAGTTACAGTAACAAGTCCCTCATAAAACTGCATGTTTTTGGGACTTATCCATTCTATGAACTATCTTCTTTGCATTTCCCAGGTGGCAGGAATAAAAGGAATGTTCCTGGCCAACAAAAAGACGGATAACCAAGTGAAGACACACATCACCTACAACCGAGGCCGAGACTGGAGGTTACTGCAGGCACCCAGCAAGGACCTGAAGGGCAGCAGCATCCACTGTGTGCTGGTGAGTCTGCGTCCACTGTCTCTGTGTGAGTGGGTATGTGTGTGTGTCTCCATCAAAGGCAGGCCTTGACAGGAGCTGACTGATCCCAGCAGCATCGAGAAGGCCGAGCGTGGAAAGAGCAGCGGCCGTCAGAGCTGAGTGCTCTGAGGCTGCCGAGCTGAAAGGTCAGCCGTTTTGATTCAGTCCAATAAACTGACCTCCCATTTACGAAACACACGGGGAAAGAGGTGCCGGGCTGAGCGGCAGACGCTCGGTTTCATCTGCCTCTCCTCCTGAAAGCCTCTCAAAGTCTTGGGCCAGCATCGCTCCTTTGTCTCCTCGAGTTGAGTTTTCACTTCGAAAGAAAAGTTCAAGAATCTAAGAGTGAGGTGATGTTTGTGAACGAAAGTTGCTACTTTTTTCTTCTTCTTCTTTTTTTTTTTTTACATGTTCTTCTTGTAAGTGCTGAATTAAAGCCCGAGGAGCAGAAAAAACAGCAAATAAATTAAATAACAACATAGTAAATACAAGCAGAATAAAGCAAACTGTAATTTAACTTAATTCAACAAAACACATGAGATCAAAATGCATGAAATTATGATTTAACATACTCACCTTGAAATTTATCTAAATTAGGACCAAAACCACACCTACATTTAACCAAAACCAGATCAGAAACCATCGAAAAACCTGAAACAGGTCCAAAATGCACCTAGAGTCAATTCGTCTGTCAAATGTTCTGAAATAAGTCAGAATTTACATCGCACATCACTCAACACGCCATTGTAAAACCAACTATGAGGAAGTCTAAAACGTATTAAAATCAGATGAAAATCCTGAGACAATTCTCAAACTAACATGAAGCAAGTCCAAACATGAGAAACAAAATACTTTCCCAGACCGATGCTAGCATTCCACTCACCAAAATCCTGTTCAAACTCTAAAAAGTAAAGAACGAGGTCCCAGTTACACAAAATTTCAAGTGAAAATACATAGTTTTGATTGCTATTACAGATGACTCAACAATAAAAACACCAAGTCCTGTGAGAATATGGACTGTGAGAATCATGACACTATGGAGGCCGACATTGTTGTTATTGTTCATCTACTGAGCATGTGCAGAAGAACCGTTTACTGTGGCAGTGGTGTACATGCTCAGTAGTAGCATTTCAGAAAAATTCCATTTTCTCTTGTTTACACGTATTTTTCAAAAAGTAACATTTTCAGTGTGTTAAAGCACTGTTATCATTTGACCAGACACTTGAAATACAACAAAAGTTTTCCATTTTCACTTGAAAACGTTGTTGAACTGGGGCTGTAAGTCTTTGACTTTGTACTTTACATTTGGAATGTATTCGCACAATTGCACTTCAACCTACTTTTTAATTAAACCTGTATTAATCCAAAAATGTTTCTCTGTTCCACTTTTAGCCATGTTGTAGCTTTTTCTGCATCTGTGTTTTCGCTGAACAAACTTTGGACGATTGTTACTTTATACAAATGTATTTAAGAACAGGTAGTTTGAAACGTGGCGGTCCGACTGCATTAGCACACATCCACTTAACACCATCTTATGTACAGAAATAATTGCTTCTTTTTTTCATCCCCCCTGATGGAACAATTAGTGATTTCGTGTCACGCCTCGCCTTCCACTCATATTATACAGTCATTTGTCAGGAAATGTCAGAGTTTTAATAAACCTCCAAACAGGCCGTCACAACATGGCCGGCACCGCTGGCATTTTGCTGGGTCGTAATGAGAATTGTGTCGGTAAAGGTTAACCCAATCAAAATTAATGGTGAGGCCGGCCGACGGGAGGGAAACGCTGTTTGTGATAAAACTTCAGACTCGGGAGGGTTTTCTTTTTCGTAACTCCTCTTTCACATTCGTTCTGATAATTGTGGGTTTGTTGTCACTCCTCTGCAGCCGTACTGCTCATTACATCTCCATCTGCACGTGTCGGCCAACCCCTACACATCCGGAAACATCGCCAGCCGGGACTCTGCGCCGGGAATCATCGTCGCATCAGGTGGGCGGATCTGAGCCGGGTTGTTTCTTTTTCCTTTTTAATGTCAGTTTGATCTTTTTCATGATGATTTATAGATAAAATGTTTGTTTTCCAAAGCTAAAATGTGCCTTAGACTCTTTAGAACCATCAGTTATGCTTTTGCTGGAGAACAATATTTACGGACCCTTGCTATGACTAAACACATTCAAGTTTTGCTTTTTTTTTTTTTTTTTAATGATTATTTAAAAAGAACATAATTTCATTGTGTTACAGCTGATACTCTAGATTAAAACCATTCTGAAGTCAGGCTTAAATGTAGCCTTAAATTGTGCCCAAATCAAGTTTAAACTACGCTTGTACAAAGACTCGAACTAGTCTAATCTAGATTACATAATTTTAAAATCAAGGCCACAAGTTACTTTACACCCGTTGAAAGAAAATCGTCTTAAACCAGTACAAATTTAAGTAGTCTAACAACAAGCTAAAACTACAACAAGTCTAACAACAAGCTAAAACTACTTTTAATCCTGTTTAAATGGCACTAATATCAAGCTGTACTGATAGTGGTGCATTATAATGTGGCGCTACATAGCCTAAAATTAGTCTGACTCCATTTTAATGCATTTCTAAAATCCATTAAAAAAACATGATCAAACTAGTTTAAAATTAAACCAATAACTAAACATAAACCTTAAATTAGTTAAAGCCAAAATAAAAAGTCCAAAGAAAACATTGAACTCGTGCAAAATGTATGTTTCAAATGGGGAATCCCATTGAAATGTCTTTAAGAATTTTATCGTTAAAGAAATGGTTCAATAAGTACATGATAACCAATGTTATACAAAATGACTTCTCAATCTGGGTTTTAGGCAACATTTGGAGCGGTATTAGAGATCCCAAAGCTTTTCTTTCAACAAGGTTATCAAATAAAGTTTGCACATTTCAAAGAAGTCAAAACAGAAGAATCTTGATTGGACCTTGAAAACTGCCAGCTTTTGTATGCTGGTGGGAGTGAATGTATCCACCAGAGTTTGTTTTGGTGAATCAGAGGTCGCACTGGGCATCCGCAGCCTTTCAGACACAACCAGAGGTTTTCAGGGAGTAAAAGGTTGTTGCAGCTCGGGATTGAAAGAGTTTATGCTAATTTAAAGAGACAAAGACCATACAAATCGGTTACAGAGTGAAAACCAAAAGAAATCTGTCTGTTTGGGTTTGTTGAATGATCTTGACGCTTTTTCCGCTGCAGCTCTCATGGTATTTAGACATTAATGCTTATTTTTTGCTCATTTCGTTAGTAGCGGTTCTGTAGCTCAGTCCTCATGCACATCAAACGACAGGCATGCTTCCCCTCACCTTTGAACAGGGGCAAATGGCACCGGGGCAAAAACCCACAGCACTCAACAACAAAAAAAGAAACAACCCCACATAATGCTCACTCTTTAGCCCTCCGAGCCACAGTGTTCAGAGGAAAGAAATCTAATGCTGAGACAGTGTGAAGAAAACAAAGAAATGGAAGAATATGAGCTCTGAAGCCCCCCAGGTGGATTCACACTTCGGTGATATTTACTCCCACGCGGAGCCGCACTGTCAATAACACATCGGAGCACGCTTCGGGTGTCTGCAGAAGGCCAAGCTAGCACTATCAGCGGGAGCAACGGGCCTCTGTGAAGCACTGTGAATTAAACAGGTTCCAGTGACGTGAGAAAGGAGAGATCAGCTGACTTTCTTTCATCTCCGTCGCTGCTTGAGGGGTGACTGCAGACCTATACCTCCCACCTGCGAATGACTATGACTTCAGGGAGCATTCATCTCTTTTCCACCATTGGATCCAGGGACCGAAAGCGTCAGGGGCTATTGGGGGGCTTTCCAGCGGGTGGAACGGGAGGACGTGACGTAGGCTGCAGTGCATTTTGGGTAGTAAACAAACAGAGGTAACAGCGCAACTCCGAAGAAGCAGACGCAGAGAAAGTTGGAACAATGAAAACTAGACATGAAGCTGCCATGTAAATTGACATCATTTTCAAAGTGTTGCTGTGTAAATGTGCAGCAAAAAAAGATGCAGTTTTCCTTGTCATGTGAAATCACTGACCGAACCTGCACTTAACCACTTTTCCTTTTTTAAATAGAAAAGAAGTTTTTGCACATTTCAACTTTAACTTGTTTTGTCTGTTTCCCCCCCTTTTATTTAATCCTGGGCATTAAATGCCACTTTCCTTCCGATCTCTAAAGATATGAATGTTTGATGAGCGTTTGTCTCGGGACTGTCAGAATGTGTGACTCGGATGTGTTAATGGCTTCTTTGAGTGGCAGCTCTCATATATTATGCCCTGGTCCTAGCATGACCTGGGGTAACGTACAACTTTTCTCTGCAGTGACTGATTGTAAACGACAGTTCCAGTCTACTGCAGAGCAACACAGAATGGGGTCAGGGGGTGATAGAAGGGGTGGGAGGGGGTTCAATTCAATGACGTCTTATTTTATAATGGTCAAAGCTATTACGATTATTTACAACAGCTTTGTCTTCTTGTTTGTAGACCATGACACAAGACAACAAATTCACATGTTTAATCCATAATCCAGCAAATCACATCTTTTGTAATGTTTTCAGCCTTAGTTTGAGGAAAACTACAGAAAATATGTAAAACCATCCAACATTTAAATTTTACAATAAACAAGAATGTGCAAAAAGACGCTGATCAACTCTGTCCTACTTTTTCGTGGATCTGCCCTCAACACTGTTAACTGATCTCTGAGCATCTCAGAGTTGGCCGAACACGAGCGGCTCCTACAGATAAAGTCACATGACGTGTTCACTGCTTCCACGTCACAGTCTCTTCAGGGACATCTACATGGATTAAAAGTTAACTCTGAGGCAGTGGCGCCTGGTGATAAATTTCTTTGGTCGGACTCTTCATTATTATTCGATTTCAGCCAACGTTAACGTAATTTAAATACAGCACATTTATAAACCACTTTATAACAATCTTGCCTTTTTTAGATTGAGAGAGGCCTCCAGTGATGAAACATAATAGTTCATTTAAACCACCAGTGAATAGAGAGCACTTATTAAGAGTCTTTTATCAACATACTTGTAAACAAGTACCAGCAGATGCTTCATTAGTCCCTTTTGGAAAATGAATGTGTTTTGGAGCTTGTTTACTCTGAAATGACAGTTAGTCTGAGTTTAGGGAAAACAAAAGATATATCGGGTATATTTTCAAACAACATATCAATTCATCTTTCAAAGCATTTCAGAATAGTTTGAAAGAAACCTCAAAAAAAGAATTGAAAAATAAACTGCTTTTTTAAGCTCTGAAATTTTCAGTCATCAATAAATATGACCATATCCAATCGTTTAGAAACATAAACAAAGCTGGACACATTTGCAACATTCTGAAGATAGATCATTTCTTCATTTTCGCTTCAGAAACGTTTTGGGTTTACACAGCAACGTTCTGAAAACGAAGTCTATTTACACATAAACAATATAAATGCTAAAAGCGAGGTTGTCGGCATACCCTGACCCATACACTTTCTTTGGCTGGACAATTTGGATTTCTACCCCAGGTGACTCTAAAACCACCAAGTCCCAGGAGAACATGGGCTGGGAGTCATGACACTCGAGAGGCAAACATTGGTGTTATTGTCCAATTACTTGTGCATGTGCAGAAGAACTATTTACCACTAGCATGTGCTGTAGCAGAGTTTCACAAAAGTTGCCTTCAACCGTTTCCCTGGAGACGGATTCAAAGCATTTTTGACAAGTTGTGTTTTCTGCTGTTTAAACGGACACGGAGCTTTTTGGAGGCTTTTTGGAGAGTTCTACCCTGTCAGCCATTTCACAAAGTTACATTTTATGTGACTTGCAGGACTGTTGTCAAGTAAAAAAAAGAAAAAAGAAGGTTTTCGATTTTCACTTGAAAATAAAAATACCTATTCCTTGAAAACACTGGATCACATCATTGTTGTTTTTCAGGTTTATTTTCATCAAACTAATTAGCCTCTCTTAGAATGTTTAAAAAAGAGAGAGAGAATCTACCAAACATGACATTTTAGCAAAGTAGACAGTTATTAACGCGTGAAGTTTATTGCTTCACACTCAAACTGCTAAAATCACCATGGACTGACATTAGATAAGTATTAATGAGCATAAATCAGCAAAACTCGGCAAAAACCAGCATGAAACCTCCTGAAGGTGTATATTTGCCTCGGCCAACATCCGATCCTCAAGCAGGTGAATAAGATTAGTTGACTTTGGTCACATGAGTTGGAAGATGTTTCAGTCTTTGTCCAAGTGGCTTAATAAGAGCGAATAATCATCCAACGCACAAAACCAAGCGTAATCAAGCGGCTTCGCACCAACATCAAAGTAGGTTATCCCTACAGCACTATTAGAGACACTTGCATATTTACCACATGTCTTCATCTCACCCAGCAAGGTGAGAACGTTAACCACAGGACGTCTCCACTATTATAGATCACCAGCTGGTTGCTCTCCAAGTGTTGTGGGTGTGAAGCTCCCAGTTCTTGAGGAGGATTCGGATTATTGGCCGATCGCGCCTCGGAAACGCTGCCACCTGGCACCAATTACGGGCCAAATTAAAGCAATTACATCCGTCTGTGCAGCATTAGGACGGCTTGTCTAAACATGGTCACAACCGCTGAGGGAAGAATGCAGTAATCGGTATTTATTGGTTAATTTGTAACTTCGGGCAAATGTCGTACTTCCACAGTGGATCTTTGAGAGAAGTGTAATTACAGTCCCAGTGTGCAGCTGCAGGATGGAGCCTCCCGCGGTAGGACCTCCGCTGTTCCAAAGTTTGGATCCGAAAGGAAATTAATTTCCTGTTTTCTGCCTCATGCCATTCTCACAAGCTCAAACACTCAAATTTCTTCTTATTTTATTTTTTTTCATCTCCCGTTTCTGCTCTGTGAATCTCCTGCAGGCTCCATCGGCGCCGAGCTGACCAACACCAACGTCAGCGTGTACATCACCTCGGACGCAGGGAACACGTGGAGACAGGTGAGGAGGACTTTCAGTGGGTCAATACCCTACTGGACTGAAACAAAGGCTCCGAACTGGAGGCGGAAACCTACATCTACACTACAGCTATTTAACACAGCTTAAAAAAAACTGAGGTGATTAAAAAAAAAAGTTTTTGACTTTAAACCTGTTGGGGGCGTTAACCGTGGCGACAGTTGAGTGACAGTGAAGATCTTCCTCTGGTGTCCCACTGACTTAATAATTTCATACCTTCACGCTCCCCTCGCTTCGTCACTGCATGAGACCCATTTAAATAATAACCAGAGTTTAATTCAGTACTTTTGATGTATCTCTGTGGGGGAGGCTGGCTTTGCACTGTCCAACTCAGTTTTAGAGAAACGATGAACGCATTGAAGCAAAAACAATAATCAGACTTTTACAGGAATCATTAAAAAATTTATATTGGCCAGTGTTCTGAAAGTTGTTTAAAAGTTTAATGCCATTACTTGACATTAATAAACATAGCTATTTACCGACTGACCCATTGGAGTCACTCTACTAGTTACTGAAGGTAAAAATAAACAGTTACAATGTAAAGTAACTCCTACATTTTTAATAGTCTCCCTCATGCCCATGGCAGTTATTATCTGACGGTATCATGATGCTTTATAAAATGGATGTCAGCTCTTGTTAAAGAAACAGATTTATGAACTCATCGCAACGAGAAGAAGCAGCAACAAAACAGCTGAGATAAACTGCCAACATACCGACAAATGTGATGTTGCTGTGTGAAGGACTTTCTTAGTTCTGGACTAATGAGGCTTCTTCTTCACTAGGAATGTATTGATATTATGACAAACGTAACTGATAAAGAGCTCCATTCAATTTTCCATTCCCACTATGATATCCAGTTATTAGATACTTGAGTAGAAGTAAAATGAAAATGAACGTTGAAAGCATTGTAAAACGTGTTATCACACAGGTGACATCTTGCACTTTAATCTTGCAGGATTTTATAAAAGTATCATAACTAGTATTAACACATTGTATGTAACTATCTCTGGATTTAATTGTGTCTTGCTTAAAATATTTAGTTGGATGGTCTTTTCCCAAACTCTATTGACTTGATAATGAAAGTGCCAATTGCTGGTAGTTAAAATCAGGGCACTCAGTCTCAGAAAAAAACTGGTTCTTCATGTTGCCGGCGGCTGAGAACTCGCTGTTTGCTCGTTTTGAAATGAACTCCAAAGTACTGCTGCAGAGTTTCTCTTTTAATCTGATAATTAGTTACATCCTAAACAAATAGCCATTCGGCATATGTGACTGTGAACTGACGGACCTTCCTCCTCCTCGTCACTCCCACCAGCTGGTTCATCTCACAGGCAGCAGCTTGTGCTTTGTGAGGTCGACGTCTCAAATGAACCGTGAAGAGCGATCTGACTCATCACACTCGCAATGTAAAGAAACGCCATTGTACCTTCAAGGAATCAGAGCTTAGTCACTGATTCGGTGCTTTTCAATCAATGAAACAGCTGCACTGTGCTTTTTCAACAGGCGTCGTTCATTCATCAAACTTCTACAGCCAACATCGGGGGGGGTCTGCATCTCTCAAGTGAAAACTGAAAACTTTCATTGCATTTGTCATTCAAATGACACAGTTGGATTGTTATTCTGGGGGACCATCAACAATAAAACTACTAAATCCCAGGAGACTTTTTTTTTTTTATTATTATTTATTATTTCTATTAATTAATTCCAGCCATTTGAAATTCCTCGAATTTTGTGCAATCACATTTGTAACCGATATCCATATACACACACACAAACCCATATCCCAAAAAATATATATACACCTTTTGACGATAACAGATGATTAAATTATTGCTTATGAAAATATAGTTATACAAAATTATCTATGTTTAAGTATAGACATACATACACATGCATATCTCATATATGTAATGAACATGCCTGAAAAGGTTTGGGTTTTTTTTTCTTCTCTTGAATTCCACAATTTAGATTTTCCTGTTTAAAAAAACTAAAGCAGAAACAAAACACTTTCTTCAATCGAGATCGGATCTTGAAAACTGAAACATCCTCCCTTTGTTGGTTGCTGAAAGGAGGTCTGTCCAGAAATGTTTTGCTTCCCGTTAAAGTTTTTAGTGAATCGGAGATCAGACGAGGTCCACAGCCTTTGTCAGAGACAATCTGGTGAGCTTTATGAAAAAGTTTGTGATCCTCTGATGATTGTTTCCATTCTTTTGGTTCGTTATTGCCTCTTATATTTTGTTTTGCTGTGTAACTCTTGAGCGTCCGATCTTGTGTTTTTTTTGTCTTCCTCCACAGATGTTCGAGGAGGAGTACGCAGTGCTGTACCTGGATCAGGGAGGAGCATTAGTCGCGATAAGACACACTCCACTCCCCATCCGACACCTGCGGTGAGTCATTTGTCACAGCGTGATTAATTCCCCCTGAGGAAACTCGGTACCGTGAGTTAGTCAAACAAAAGCAGCCGAGTTTGTTTTTCTCGAGCCGGGCCATTTGACAAGCCGCCAGCCGTGAAAGAAAATGGCCGCTCTGAGTTTGAGTTTCACCTTCCTGTGTTTGAAGCCGATCATTAGCGTCGCTCTGACTCATCAATGTTCACTGAGCGCCGTCCTTTCGGTCCTTGCTGCAGAATGAGAGATAAAGTTGTCCGCGGCCTCTCGGGGTCATTAGCTTGTGCACACAGTCGGAAGGGGGATTAGCGCCGGTCCCTGGTGCAGCTGCTGTTTGTGTTCCCAGGTTGAGCTTCGACGAAGGACGCCACTGGACCCAGTACAGCTTCACCAACTCGCCTCTGTTCGTGGACGGCGTGCTGGGAGAACCCGGGGAGGAGACGCTCATCATGACGTGAGTGAAAATACAAAAACTGGACTCATACAGCTATTTGAAAGGAAAGCTAAACAAAGTAAATGGGAGTTTAGTGAAGTTGAAATCGTTAAAAATACTTCTTGGCAAGAGTATAGAGCACATGGCACTTGTAACTGAGTCACTAATTGTACAGTGGTGATTACCAGCTCATGACCGTTCATAAACAACGTTAGTACGACAATGAATTATTTCAAGCCGCTAATGCTAATCACAACTTCTGTGGAAATAGACTAATGCTACTGCTACTTCTCCTACGAATCGGACATCTTTGAGGTTGCCATCAGGAGGAATTCAGGGTTAATGAGGCTCCTCCGGTGAACAGGAGTTTAATGATATTGTCACTGTTCAGACACCAGTTGATGTTAAAATTTGGCTTGTGAGCAGGACAGAGCGCATATTTTCACTTTCTGTAAGGTGCAAGGTTGTCTGTTTTCATGAAAATGGTTCTGCGAGCCACTGACAATGAAACTTTTTGAAAATAACTCACAAGGTGGAAATTTAAAAAAAAAAAAAACTCACAAGTTTTCTGAAATCTTGCTACTATGATTTGCGCACCACAGCCATAGTAAATAGTTCTGCACATGCGCTAGTAGCTGGACAATAACAACAACGTTTCCTCCAAAGACTCCCAGTCCATTTTCTTCTGGGACGTGGTAGTTTTATATAGTGATGGCCAAGTAATGCTTCATGAACCACTGTCTTTATTTTCTGAAGCCACGAGATGGCGCTGTCTCTTCAACAAACGTTTGAAAGCACACTTCATTGCCAGTCTTTCAGATTATCTCTTCAAACAAAGAGTGCTGTCCGGTGAAGTCAGAAAGTAAAGAAAGTGGTTCATGAAGCTTCATTTTGGCATCACTAATTTTATAGTCAACAGTAACTGGAATAACAATCCACTGTGGTTGTCTGTTCATACAAACACCCATGTACTCCCCATTGTTAATGTTTATAGCGAAATGTTCTCTTTGCGCAGATGTGTGATTTCATTAAAAGAAACGGCGCCATCTCGTGCCCGGACATGCCAACTACATCATTTTCAGTTTTTTCTGTAATTTCCGGAATCAAATGCTGAAACAATGCATTTTCCCTTGAGACGTTGACGGGGACTTAATCAAGGCTTCAGTGACACCGAGTTACCAGTTTTCACTGTTTTTACTCCGTTCCTAAGTTAAGTTAATAATTTTGTCTGAAGTTGACAGCGAGCGGGATCGAGACAGCGGCTGTGCAGCTCGGCGGGTTTCATGTATGAGAGTGCGGTCAGCTCACGTCTGCATCGGCACTCCAGCCTGTTTCCCTCCTCATGAATAAGAAAGCTTTGTCTCAAGGTCTCTCCAACTTCAAACCGTCTGTGTGCACATTCTGATCACAGGAGATCAGCGGTTTGGCAGCACAGCGACAGCGCCACCGTCCATTTGAAGCACGCACAGGGGGGGGGGGGGGGGAAGAAACGATAAAAAAATGTTTTTTTTAAAAACTGAGAAAACAGAACAGAAACTCTGCTTTCGCTAAAGTTTGAAGTGCATTAAAAAGTGTGGAGTGCAGCGAGAGCGACTGGTCCTCAGACTGCCGATTTCGAAAGATTTCTTTTGTGCTCTTTCACATCGGTAATGAGGACGGCCCCGAGCTGGAGTGCGTGCATATGCTATGACACAGCACTCCTCCCTCGCCGCTGCACAGACGTGGGAGCCACCAAAGGCTTTCCGCAGCCATTCCATCAATGTTTCAGCGCTTCTGGCAGCGGTGACTGACTGACGGGGACTCGTCTGGGCTGGAGTGGCAGACGGGGGAGCGCAGAGAGCCGGGAAATGCACGGCATTGCTCTCAAGAAGAGAGCAAACAGCAGGTTTAGCTCAGTCCGGTGGTCATTCTTCAGCAGACCATCACGCTGTTTTCTCATCAATTCGTACTCAGTGTTACACTAAGTGGCTGTCGCGGTCAGATGCCTCCCGAGCTAATTGACATTTTGATTGTGATGAATCTGTTGTGGCGCGATCAGGGTTCAGAGACGAGACACACCCACTCAATTTAGCCGGAGATGGATTATTTATCTGCTTTTTTTATTTGGGACCGTGTAAGAAAATTAACTTCCTCAAGCATAAAGATCGTATTGCATTGCTCTTATGTCAGTGAGCGAGGAAAGCACACTTCTTTAGTTACCTTCTACAAGCCATTTAGAGAGTAAAACCATTCCGATGTAGGTGGTGCAATATGTTTAGGACTGAGGGGTTTTCTCAATGCATTAAATGCACTAAATCTTATATGGTTCAAATCTTTTGATAAACTATTTTGTTCCTGTATATATTGTATTCTTTCCATGATGATGGGTGAGGCTCTGCCTCTGCTGCCTCCACGACTCAGTATCACACTTGCTTCTGTTTTTAAACATGTGAATATTTACTATATTTATATCCTCTGTCCATAATATCTGACAAGTTTCTGTACTTTATCCAGCAAGTTGTAGGGAGCTGAGAAAGTGATTCAATACGAATGAAGAAATCATGACAAATAAATGGATTGTAAAGGTGGCATATTTATATTAAAATCAAGTATGTTAGCATTAAGAAAGAAGTTGCTTTAGTGCAGTAATTGAAACAAGTCTGTAGTTAGTGTGCAAGTGTTACAGTCTCGTACAAACATTTTAGGACCATTGGATAGAACTTGTTTAACATACACCAAGTAAAAGAGGGATTGTTCCTAAAGTTACAAATGTTACATTCCATCAACAGCCAAAACACATTACATTTATAGAAGTACCGATCTGTGCTTTGACATTCTTTACTGTCTTGTATATACTGATACTGATGCCCACATAGCCTTCTGCTCTGTGGGCATCAGTATTGTTTTGTTTTTCAGTGTGCTAGATAATGTGTTGAGTGTTTGGGTATGATTAGTACAACTGTAGTGCGCATTGGGCAGTAGCAGCGGTTTTTCGAAAAGTTGCATTTTCATTGTTTAAAAGGCGATAGATAATTTTCAAAAAGTTCCATTTTCAGTTGAAAACAAAGCCATGTATCCAGGGTCTAATAGCACAATACTATTACAGGGATCGCAAAATGCCTAAATCTTTTAGTGCACACTGGTCCAGTAATCATGCAGTTTTTACTAGACTGAAGCACATTTTACTAGACCAAAGTAAAGTTTGGTGATTTTTTAATTTTTAATTTTATGAGGCTGTAATAAACTCATCTCCACAAAAAAGTATGAAATGTATGACTATTCTCTCAAAATGCAAATTCAGGTTAGTGTAACATCAGAAAAGGAAACACGACAAACTATTTATGTTCAATTTGGACAATGTGGGGGTCTGTGTGACGTCATCTCATAATAAACTTGTTATATCTTTAAAATCTCAGAATCACGTAATTAATTCCTGGGGAAATTCTTTAGCAACACAGCACAAACAGCAATTTTTCCATCTCTAACAGCAGAAATTATTGGGACTGTTTTCAGAGTTTAGCGTGGATTATGACGCAGCTTCACAGAGGTGGGAATCGTCTGCTCCTGCGGAGGAGCTGTTGTTTATTGTTTTGATGTCTGTGTTCTCCTCGGCGAGCTGGCGTTATAAAACGGTGACGTCTGGCGGCAGAGCGCCTCGCTGTACAAACAGCCTTGCAAACATCCACGTTGATGCCTTGCGGTGTTTTGAGCGTAATATACATCCATCCAGCAACATGTCATGAAGATTTAGATAGCCGCAATGCTAAATTCCCGAGCATTGTTGCTGGCTGCAAACCGTGGAATGGGTTTCCTGACTCATTCCTCCGTGTCTCATTGAGACCCCCCTCCCTTCAGGAAATCCAGTTCCACATTTTGCAGAGCAGCGGAAATCCGGACACGAGACCGGTATTAAGAGGATATTAACCAGACCAATGGCATTTTGATCAGGAATGTCCAACTGTCCGACATATTTCGCGATCACTGCTATTTCCTTACCATGCTAACATGACCCCACCAGTGTTGGTGCATTTTGGAATCAATCTCACATGTTGGCTTAGCACGAGCCTGGTTCTTCCAGGGGAAAACAACTGGTATGTTTCATATTTTTATCGTCACTTGGTTGAATTTCCAGCGAGTTTTGATCTTTTACTGCAATTCACTCATTCACGATCTCCTCGGCTTGCTCACAGCTCCGTCCGTATGCAAACGGCTGCTGTCATTGCTTTGTTTTCAGGATATTCGGCCACGTCAGTCATCGCTCAGAGTGGCAGCTGGTGAAGATCGACTTCAGGTCCATTTTCAACAGGAGGTGTACTGAGGCGGACTATCAGACGTGGCATCTCCACAACCAGGTACTCGCCAACACTCCAATAAAGATCCCACGTGTTTATCACACCTTCCATAAATACTTTACCACTTCGACTTTTCACACTCGCACTGAGAAGAATCTCCAAATCCATGAACTTTTTATATTCTACTGCAAAGACTTTACGATTGACATGCTTCTCAGTGTGCAGTCAAATGTAAGTAATTGATTTCAGTGCATGTGTTTATTAATGTTTGCATGCATTGGTACACAATATTTGATTCATAGATGGTAGTCCAAGTAAAAGCATAGTGATCTGCCTCAAAGTGTTCACATTTAACCATAGATGTTGAAGTCCTTCTGCATGGAGTTCCTGCGATTTCCTCCTTGACTGATAAAAATGGATTTCAGGTCCATTGGTGACTGAATAAGGAGTGGGCAACTAATTTTCCCCAAGTGCCACGGGAAAAATGTATATGCTATTGAGGGCCGAGACTTAAGCAGATTTGAGTTGTGCTCAATAAGGATGATCTCCTGATGAAAAGCAGTTTTTCTTTGAGAGTTGCTGTTGTTCTTTCCCAGTCTTTGTTTGAAGTCATGAATAATCTATTATGAATGACAAGGTCAAACCATATTTTTTCATTCACTGCCTATTTCCCCCCACTCTAAACACAATTGTTTTTGAAGTAACATTTATTAGCTCTGCTCACCAAGGTACAGGATACAACCAATAATGTAATAAATGCAAATAACATGAAGAAATCTGACCATTTTATATGACATAAGACTCATAATAACAGTGATTTTCATTAGATTCATGGTTTCCCAGTGACACCCTGAGGGTCGGTCATGCAGAGCTAAAGGGCCACAAATGGGCCCCCGGGTCTTATGATGCTCGGGTCTGATCTAAATGTTCTGAAGGCTTGTGAGTGTGTGATGGACAGCTCACCTGTGGAGGTGAACCGGCCTTCACACAGCTGGGATCAGATCAGCACTCTGAGCGGAATATCAGATGCAAAAGATGGATAAATATCAGCAGAAAACTACAAATTGGATTCATCTTTCATTTAATTAGCTGTTCTTTGCAAAAGAAAGCTGATGATGTGGAGCTCATCTCCTACATTTTACATGAAAGTGAGCTTCTCCTGCTCTGCAGCTTCCCGTCCTCCCCCCGTAGACATCAAACCCGCTCAGAATGAACCGCGGCCATTTCTTCACACCCTCCTGCAATCCGTGTGTGTGTGTGTGTGGACGTCCAGATGTTGAGAGCCTCACTATCAGGACTGAGAGGAGTTTTTCAAAGCATCTCACTGCTGACACCTAATGTGCAGCAAAGGAACATGACATGACGAGAGGAGGCTGCTGTTGTCACGTTCACAGAGAGAAACACAGATAAAGATGACTCGGGCGCAGGCAGATTGTTTCCTTCCTTCATTTCATTCAAAAACATTCTTCCAGGGTGAGCCATGCCTCATGGGAGTGAAGAGGATCTACAGGAAGCTGAAGCCCACCTCCAGGTGCGTCATGGGAAAAACCTTCTCAGTGACCATGACATCAGGACCCTGCGACTGCACCGAGGCAGACTTCGAATGGTTGGTGCACATTTCACTTCTGTCGGTTTGAAGTGTGATTATAGAAAAACACATGCGAAGACCTCACTCGTCTTTAATAGTAAGATTCATTTCATGGGAAGAATTACATTTACATTTAAAATATTATCACTTTTTTCGGGAATTTTTCATTTTTCAATTTTTGAAATAATGCATTTTTGTATTATCCCTTTTCTTTGTCAAATTAACAGAATAAGTAGTTTAGTTTTTTTGACAAATCAATTCTTATCTATTTTTCTATATCAACACTTAAGTTTTGTTTTGACAAATTCCTAACTTTTTTTCTCAAATAATATGATCTGACATTTTTTCCCCAAGTCAATGGGACATGCTATTTATATATACTTCCTTCAAGTAAAAGGGATAATTTAAAAA
Organism: Blennius ocellaris; assembly: GCF_963422515.1. Taxonomy (NCBI): domain Eukaryota; kingdom Metazoa; phylum Chordata; class Actinopteri; order Blenniiformes; family Blenniidae; genus Blennius; species Blennius ocellaris. The sequence goes on from NC_137652.1 coordinate 22,311,910, forward strand.
TGTTTTTGCTTCTACGAAATAAATGAACAGAATAACTATTGGCAAAAAACTAAAAGCATTACCAAACGTTGTCCAAAATATTTCCAATTCACCTTACATCAAGAAATTACTGCTTTTTGTTTGAGAAACTTCATGAAAAAGAAAGATAAAGGAAAAATGTTGGATGACTGAAATATAGTCAGGGTAATTGCTACCTGCAGATGAATTGGCATTGTAAAACGACCTTGTACCTCCAGTTGTTGTATTGAGTCAGTACAATTCCTTCATTCGGCTCCTGAACAGAAGATGCAGCAGTACGAAATCTCAGAAGACTCACTACTGCCACCCACTGCACACAAGAGGAATGACTTAAATCTAACATGCTGTACCTTTAATGAACATTATTGTATTTTCAAACTAGTCCCATTAACTTTGTTTTCCATTTTGTAAATGTAATCACTTTACGTTGATTTACAAGGATTTAATTTGCTTTTTTGTGGAAGAATTTCCCATGTTAACATTTTTGAAGAGGCAGATCTTTAGTAAGAATGTAACTTTTCCTTTTAAAACTTTTTTCCCTCTGTTTTCCCAAAGTTTATCAGTACCATCGAAAGTAGGCATGAAGGAGCAACTCTGAGTGCAAGATTTTGATTAATTATCTCTATTGTTATTATTTGCAATAACTGAGAGAAAAATTGGAAATTTAAGTGTGGTAATAAAAAACCTGGAGGCTCTGATTAGTGGACTGGAAGTTTCTGCTCCTTTGTATTACAATACTGACCTTAACTTGCAAGTAAAAGTCTAAATTCGTTACCCAAAGCAGCCTCTATTTTTTAAAACGTATCTCTCTTAAGGGGGTCTGACTCTAACTTTAAAGTGCCCCGTTAAATTGACGTAGTTCCCCTTTAAATGCCCGAGGTTATGGCTTTAATTCCAGGAGAATGAGGGCAAACATTCCCCCCGTTCAAGCATGGCTGACTCGAATTAGATGTCGGTCTTTACTGCCGCACCGCAGGCCGAAGCACTGATGAATTTTACAATGTGTTGTGAGATTGAGTCGATGCGTCTCTGTCGACGTGGAAGCGCTGCGAGCTACGATTACATAGCAGCGCCCACCCCGAATCTGCTCACTTCCAACACGTTTTAAAGTTCGCTTTCCATAAATCCATACAGGAGGAGTGAGTTAATTAGAGTTTAAGCTCGGGACTCACATGCCGCTCCGTTTACTCCAAACTCACACCTACAGTACAAACGGAAAGCGTTCAAGAGTCTGCCATGGGATTTCTTTTTTTTTTTGTCATACAGACGTCACTCAAACTGCAGCTCTGAAAAGCTTCTTTTATTTCAAAACTCAAGAGACCAGAATGATTTTGTAAAGATTTGACTGTTTGTTGTTTGTTCTTTGGCCCCTGTTGAACCATTAAGAAGCTCCTGTCTGTGACTTCCTGCATCAATCCGGCTAAAGACGCTGTGAAATCTCCAAAAACACAGAGTTTGAATGTGGAAAGCAGCTGTGGAGGATGTAACAAAGAGATGGGCGACATATCTGTGCAAGTTACTGGAAATAAATGACGACGGTAGCTGGTAGCATCTTTAAAAAGTAGCGGACATATGTAACTTTTAATGAATTAGTTGGTGAGGTTCCTTGTAATTTTCCATGTTTATAATGGTCACGTTATTTGTCGTGTTAGCATTAGCATTAGCTGAACGTCAGCATTGTGTTGGTCAGTTCGCTGAAGTTCGTGGAGGAAGTTTGGTGCCTCTTCACACTTGTTTTTAGGGCTCAAGAAATGAAACAAATGTTAACGGCAGGTTATTTAACAGGTTCAATTAATGAGGAGTTCCTTTTCCAGCAAACAGGGGTTTAGATGAATAGTAACCATTTAGGACAACACTTTTGTCTAATGCCAACAGTCTGAAAGTTAATGTAATATAAAACTGATTTCAAGCACATATAACCGAACAATTGTTGTTCTATCTGTTTTTAAAACATTTTTCTGCAACATGTGTTAAAACTGAGTGTAAATAAGGGATTAAAAGAAAAAATGTCATCGTCATGGACACGCTAAAGAAGTGGGGGGGCTTGTGTGTGTTTCCATCCATCACTCAGAGCTAAAAGGACAAACGTCTTGACCGTAAAACTAAAGATTTCTTCTTTTCTACGTTCAACCCTTCATCTGATTACAGCTGCAGTTACTTCCAGCTCATCCTTGGGGAAAGAAAATATTATTTTTTTTTAGTGTTACATTTTCCTCTTCTTAGCTTTGGCCTGGATTCTGCGTGTGCCGGTTCCCCTGAGTGAGACGGCTCCTGGAATAAGCTCCATCGCACCCATAAATCAGCCATCCTAATAGTGTTCATTAACAATCACAACACTGGTGCATCTGTGTGCGTGTCACACTAATTGGAGCAATTTGTCGCCGTCGTTTCGGGAACGCTCGCTCTGCTTTTAACGCTCTGCACAAAACCCAAAGATGATGACGCTAGGAGGAAAAGCACACGTTGATTTTAAATGTCCCAAAGCTGCTCCGAACAGTTCCTCCATCTTCCTCCATCCATCTGCCTGTGAGACATATCGGTCATTTATTGGGAGACGTTTCGTCTGTAATAGTCTGGGTCTCCTTTCACAATTTAATTTTTCCAAACACTTGTATTTTTTTTAATTTTATTTTCTGTCCTCGGTGAATCCTGATTGGATAAACCGCTCTGTCTGCTCGGATCATTACAGCGATTATGGCTACGAGAGGCGGACCGACGGGAAGTGCAGCCCCGCCTTCTGGTTCCATCCATCATCCATGTCCAGGAGCTGCACCACTGGCATGACCTTCCTCAACAGTACCGGGTATATATACACACATTACTACAAGTTCTACTTAATCACAATTTACCTCTACAGTGACCATCATGTGGAAGGAAGATGCTCCTGTTTTTACAGGCGGTACAGTGGAGTAGTGTCTCGCTCTCACACTACACATTAAAGTTAATCCGTTTCGATTCTGGCCTGAGTGTTTCTGGTTTGAATTTTTTATTTTTTTTTCCAGGCCTGTGTGTGTTTACCCAGGTCGTTTGACTGTGTCGCAGTGGAGTGGAGTGTCTAACACTCTCACTGCACGTTGAGAAGACTATGGTTTGATTCCCAGATGAGATGTTTTGAGTTGGAGATTGTATGTTATTCCTGAAATTGTGGACATTTTTAGGGATGTCACGATATCATGACAGCACACTGGAAGAGTGGCTTGCTCTGTCACATCACGTTGAAGTGTTTCCTTCCAGATCAGGCTTTTCAATTTGGAGATTGCATATTCACACTTAGGATGACAGGGGTTTTTGTTCTCAATACCTTAATGATATTATTGTTGTTGACGCAGTGGATCACAGTGTCACATCATACTGAGAATACCTGGGTTTGATTGTTGAACGTTCTGCTTGGGAATAAAAAAAAATTCAAAAAGTACATCTTTTCTACTTTAATAACCAAAATATTGCGATAAAATCCACAAAACTTCTTTTTCTGACATTGAGAAATAATTGCAAGTGTTCAGTCTGGATTTTTGTCAGCGGTTATTAAATGAGTATGTGATAGGAGACACTTTCATTAGAGGACTTTTCAGATTTTGTCACTTTTAGCTCACTCGATTAAAGGCAAATACGCTTCATATTTTCCCCCACCTTCTTGCTCCTTTCCTTGGTACACAAGAATCAAACTCCCAAGTTGTAACTTCGCACCGCAATTAAAATGACACTTATGGCACTTACTGACGTTTTAGAAAGGAGTGACAGAAGAAGAAAAAGTAGTACTAGTAGAAGGAAAATAAGTTTTAGATTTTATTTTTTTAATTGAACAAAAACTAGCATTTACTTTAAATTTTTATTTTCATGCATGATAAATATACTTATTTATTTGTTAGTTAATTTTTAGGCTTCAGTAAGTGATATAATCATAAAAAAATATCAACCGACAAATGTACAAATTATACATAACTGGAATAATATACTTAATTACTGTATAAATTCTATTATAATGTGAGATGTCTACTCATTATTATAGATATAATGAATAAAATAATGCTGTAATAATCATAAAACTAATTACATTGACATTTTCAGAGATCAATTTGCATTTAAAAATATCTTGTGCAACTTGGTACCAGTTGTTTATCTGTGTTCAGGACCTTTGCCTTAGTATTACTTAGCTCATAGCCAATTAGCTCTTTGCATCCTGTGCCCTCAGCTACAGGAAGGTGGTGTCCAATAACTGCACGGCTGGAGTCAGTGTGGAGTACACGGCCCGAAGGCAGCAGTGTCCTGTCCAGGCGCCCCGAGGCCTCCACCTGGTGACCAGCGAGGGCTCGCTGACTGCCACGCTCAACGCCAACGTCACTTTCCTGGTGTTCCTAGAGGAGGTGAGCCAGTCAAAATAACCTGAGAATGACATAGTATGTGTATAAACACACTTTGCAATCCATGCCTTTTCATTAGCACTTAAGCAAAGTTCGACATAAAAATCTATATAGGGACCTATAAATGTAACCAATATATGGGATTTTTTCTTTCATTATTCCATTTAATCTAATTAGACATTATTTAATGTTTATAAATGTTTTATCGATAAGTCTCCAAGCAAGAAAATAACGGTGTCAAAACCTAGTGTTTTTATTGAAGACTGCCAACCCAAGACTAAGTCCAGATCAAGGCTTTAAAGGGGCCCAGACCAAAATCAATGCGGCCCAGACCAAGACAATATCAAGACATTAAGGGGCCAAGGTCGAGTCAAGACCAAGACCTTAAAGGCCTTGAAAATGTGACCTTGAGATGGTCTGAAGTAATCTTACACAATCAAAAAACTTTTAAAGACACTTTTAAAAGTGTCTTATATTTTGGGAGGATAAAAAAGTGCCCTTCAAAACAAAAAAAACTTTCAAAAACTTTGTCCAACCATTTGTGTAACATGCTCAAACTTGTTTGAGATGGCTCAGGGTTTTAACTGAAAGTGTTGTCCTAAAAGCAGGAGGTCAAATGTTTCTGTGAGTATCTTCTCAGGTTTTTCCTCTTGAATCGTCACAGTGGCCATACTGCTGCTCAGTTAAATGTAATGTCTGTGCTGCTGATAAAGAGCCAGACATCTTACGAGGGGTGGAATGTTTACCATGCAGGGTGACGGAGCGAGGACGAGCATCACGCTGGACTTCGGAGACGGTCACGCTCTGACGTACTCCAACGTGAGCTCCATCGAGGACGGGATCAAACACGTCTACAAGTCTGTGGGGGTTTACAGGGTGACAGCCACCGGGGAGAACAGCTTGGGCTCCGAGACCGCCGTGCTCTACCTGCACGTCACATGTGAGCAAGTCATCGGTCAAGTGGCACTGTGTGGCTGATTGACATTAAGATCAGATGAAGTCGCACAGCTGGCTGGTACAACACTACCAACTTCATCACGAGTGACATTTCGACCAGCAGATCTAGCCCGATGTCGCTCATTAGTTTAACTGCCCAGTGGAATTTTACTCCCAGTCGTGCTTTATGCAATATGTGAGAGTTTCAGGGCTCACACACCAGCAATGCTCCATGCGAAACATGATTAAGGTATGACAGACACACTCATTATCAGCAAGCTGAAGCATGCTCCCAGCAAGTTTGGTTTCTCAGTCTACAGTGTGCATAGAGCAGTGTGTAGACTCTACAAAATGTCCTATGGGTACTGTAGATGCTGTCATATTGGAGCCTCCAAGGATATTGGAGGTACACGTAGTGATCATTTGCGTATGGCGTATAAGTCAGGCTTTATAAGTACGTACTTGTATTGATACTCTATATCGACAAGTTAGTACTCATACTTGTCTATCGGAAATCAGTTACTATCAGATTACAGTATTGAAAGTACAAACCTAACGGCAAGGGTTCTTTACTTCATGAAGGATTACTTTGCCTGTGAGTTACTGTTGGCTGTTTGTCAGATCGATGCATACAAATGTGTATGTGGTTTTGTTTCGGTACAAGTTTGTCCAATTTGTTTTTGCGCTCGAGCTTTCTGCTTTTTATCGTGTTGGGAGGGATTGCGACTGTCAGCCCGTTGCTTTATCTCTTCTTGGAGCTTGCTGCCGCTGCCGCTGCCGCTCCCGCTACCAAACAAACAAGTCAGATAGAACAAATCCCATCACAATCCCACTGCAGTCAGCTGACGCTTCACAGCCCTCAGGAGCCCTCTACAGCCCGGCACCGAGCCGCTCAGGCCACCGCAATCGTATGTTCTGTGTGCTGACAGATGAACCGGAGCTGACTTATTGATCAGGGAGCGCCGTCGCATCCCATACCAGTTTGTCAGTCCCGCATTCTCGCCGTACAAACAGCAGTGGCGGCGATGGGCTTTGCAGTGCCATAGATGAAAAATAACGTGCAGATGGCCCAGTGCAGGAGCAACAGTCAAGCAACTCACCCTCCCAACCCTCCTATAAACCCTCTACCTTCCTCCTTCTGTCTTCATTTCAACCTATAAAGCAGTATCATCTCCCCTCCTTGTGCCTGGAGTTCACTGTGATGTATCTGTGTGCCTGAGTAGGTCAGCTGGAGTATATCCATCTCTCGGCTCCCTTTGTGGCTGTGAGGAACAAGGAAGTGAACCTGACTGCTGTGCTGTGGCCCAGCCAAGTGGGAACGGTCACCTACATCTGGTGGATCGGAAATAATACCGAGGTACTGCGCACACTCTGCACAAGCTGCAGACGTTCTACACGCCTGTTACACTGCAGACACTCTGAACGCACTCTGCAAACTTGCTGCACCAGTCCTGCAAATGTGCTTCACACGACACATACTGCAAACATGCTGCAAAAAAGTCCTAAAAACATACTGGAAACACGGTACGCAGGTTGAGTAAACTGCAAACAATGTACAAAAGCACATGCTAGGTTTATGACACACATCATGCAAACATGCTGCACAAGTTACACATGTTGTACCTGCCAATATATAATGTCCTATGACATGACAATCACGTTGCACACATACTTCCCATGCGAAAACGTGCTACAAACATGTTTCTAATGCTAACACGCAGCAAACATGCTGCAGGCTCGCAAACACCATGCACACGATCCAAACATGCAACTTAGGCGCTACAAACACGCTGCTCAGGAAGTAGACAGATTGCACACTTTTCCTCTCTCAGCTCTGCAATAATTAGGCTGCGGGCTCTCCGTCTCCAAACTGTGAGAATCATTATTTCGTGGAGCTATTTTTGTGCTTTCAGGTTGTACCAAAATATCGCAGCCTTGCTAATCAGCTTTGATAAACATCAGCGAGTCAGCTGACGAATCAGAAACAGCGGATTAATTACTGAAAAGCCAGTGAAGTGTTCAGTGTTGGTGTGAACTGCTACAGCACAGATGATCAATCCTTTATTGTTGGTGCCAGCAGAAATTTAATACCTCTGGTTCCAACCGGTGGTGGACAAAACCTTTGTGCTTTTTCCACATGCAATGCATTCTTTCTTGTCCGGTGTCGTCGAGTTCGAATTGATCTTGAAGCAATTAAGAGGAAAAGATTTTGCTATGTTTGCTCCACTTCACATAGATTTAAAGAAGAAACAGGAGATTAGGTTATTGGTGTTCTTGGAGGCATCATAGCAACATTAAAAAGATAATAATAATTAAACTCTTAAATTAAACTAAACTATACTATGAGGGAATTATTAAGGAATAACTTTTTTTTTTTTTATAATTATTTTTATTTAAATAATCAGAATTGCACATATGCTTACATACACACAGCGGAATTCAATTGGAAGCCCCAGCTTTGACAACATAATAAACTCAGATATAATGTATACATAATTGAAATTGAAATACTCAAATATAAACATTTGCTGAAAAATCATAGTTTTTACACTTCATGAGGTCCATCCTGTGAGCTGGTTTCTGCCCACGGGCCACATGTTGGACACCCTGCTCTACACAGCAGCTACACTCTGACCTGTTTGCTACCGAAACCCCTTTGAGGACCCTGCGGACACATGTAGAAGCTCCACTGCTCTAGTAATCCGTCTTCTTAATTGCAGTTGTGTAAATGTGTTTGTTGGGCGCCGACAGGGAGCTTAAACACAGACAGATGCCACTATCGGCTCGGAACAAAGCGTAGCCGCGTTAGCATCTGAAAACTATCTTAAGACTAAAGAGAGACTGGAGTAATGACAAGAAGCAGCGCGGCGAGCTCTCAGCGGGCCTGTGTCCACATGCACTGCCTGTGCACAGCAACCGGCTGACACCTCTGTAATGTAAATAACAGCCGTGTGAGATGTTAACCAGCCGCTGAAACGGGTCTCTCTTTCTCTTTCTCCCTCTCTCAGCAGCCAGTAATCACCCTGGAGGGAAGCGTGGCATGCACGTTCTCCCGGGAAGGCATCAATACAGTCACAGTGCAGGTGTCCGCTGGGAACAGCATCCTGCAGGACAGAAAAACCATCGCCGTCCATGGTGAGTCCACTCTGAGTCTGACGGCAGGTCCCTGGGGGACGCTGCTGCGTCACCGCCGTAGATGTGAGGCCATTCTCACCTGCTACTGCTCCATCATCACTTATTCACACAAATGTTCTCCTATTATTTGAAAGAAATTCTTATAATTGTAGTAGTGTTATTATGGTAAAACACCAGGTCTGCTATGGCTGGGAATTGAAATCTATCTTCTTTGTAAAGCTATAAAAATCCAGAATGTTGTCCTCCAAAAAGAATCAGACAGCAAATGACTGATTATGTCATGATTTCAAATTAACTTCAACACAGATCTCAGCAAAAACAGAAATATCACTCCCAGGAAAGAAAACATGCACATATAAATACCATTACAGCAATAATCCATCAAATTCTAAGTTGCACATAAGCGCCAGACAGAAAAAAAAAAAGAATTTTAAGTAAGAGAATTTATGCAGATGAAACTTTACAGAAGTTTGCCACTCATCAGAACTTGAATTACTGTTCATCACACTGGAGGAATCAGACAATGCCGTTTCTGTAATCTAAAAAAGTGGGACCTTTCTAACGCTGAGCTCTACAGTGAAAAATTTTGTGATGATTGGGAAGTTTTTAAGTGTGTGAACGTGCACTGACTGAAAATGAGTACAGCCAGTCTTGAGGATAAAACCTGACCGTTGAAGAAACAAACGGCTTTTGAAATGTTGTCGCGTACACAAGGCTTTAGATCCTCACAGACTCTGTTCAGTTCCTCTGAATTTCATCTGATAAAAACTACGTAAAGTACTTTTGATGCTGTCAAGTACTTGATGTGCACTGCATTACTATACTTTAATATATAGAGATTTTTTTAATCATTTCTATTAGAAGTATTTTGAAGTAACTGATTACCAATAAATAATTATTCAATGGTGCTCCAAGCCACAGATAAGATGATTACCCACAATCCTTCTGTGTGTCTATGATAGTTTTTAAAACTTTGACCAGCTGCACTCACCAGCGTTACTGCTCGGCGACGCTCAGCTTGTTGAATTACCTGCTGCTCTCCAGGGAAGTTCCTTAGGGCTCTCCGGGGGCTTGTTGCTCATTCCTGACTCTGGGCTTCAAACTAAAGAGGAGTGAGTGTTTGGATGAGCGTCTCCTGAACTCCGAGTCCTGCTCCCTTTGGGCTTTGAGAAGAGTGAAACCTGCACACGTGTTTCAGCTCAGGATCCTCACGAGTTCAACACTCCATTTTTTTGTAATAACCCAACTTTTGTATCGCTACACTTCTAAGAAAAACGGACCAGCCTTTCCATGTGTGCATCTTCACCAACATGGATGCAAATCATGGATGAAAAATGCTTGATGCTTTGCAGTTGAATAGAAATCAACCAAAACCGTCAAAGTGGCGCTTCAATTCTGAGTTTTGTTTTGTAGTTTATCCTGTGAAACTCTTAAAAATAACCACCTTCAACTTTCAAATGATGATTTCAAGTCATAGGTACATGAAAGTAAATAAAGTGACATGCCTGATGGAGTAAAAAAATACCTGGTTGTTCGATAAAGAAGTTCAGGATGTTTTTTTTTCCCAATGAAATGAATAAATAAATAAATGGGGGGAAAAATCACATCTAAATTAATTAAATGATTGATTTATTAGGATGACAAGTTTTTAGGCAATAAAAAAGCTGTGAGGAAAAAGTCAATAATTTTTTTTTCCAAATGTTCCATTCGACTACACATACACACCTCTTATGTCACAGGCACAAAAGAGTTTTAACGTAAAAGTTAATGTGGTCAAACAAATCTAGTTGAAGTCTGAGCATAGATTATCAGCATTAGATGTTAAAACTAATATGTTGTGAGAGCAGAAGAATGGCCATTTTGGGTGAGGCTAATGCTAAAGCGAATAGCTTGACAAGTACAACAAAGATTCAGTAGTACAGATAAAGCTGGTGGTTTGGTAGCTTTGCATGTTAGCAGTTAGAGAAACAACAACATGACACCATAGTAAGGCCTCCATTGAATTTAATAATATATAAATATCATAGTTTGAGAGGTCACAAAGAGGAACAGTGAAGCAGTCTTGAGCGAAGCGCGTGGATACTCTCAGGTTAAACGTTTTGATTTCCAGGTATTTCAGTCAATGACGTGAAAGGTAGAAAAGTGTCTGAACGAGGCTTTAACCGATGAAACAGATGAAAGCTAAACAGACTCTCGTACATGTTTTTCTTCCCTTCCCGCAGAGTATTTCCGATCTCATCTGCTCGCCTTTTCATCAAACCTGGACGAGCACAACCCTGACGTAGCCGAGTGGAGGCTGGACGTGAGCCGAGTCATCAAGAACTCTCTGATCCAGGTAAAGCTCTCCTCCTCCCCCCCTAACCTCTCCCCCTCCCCCTTGCTGGCTCTTTCATGGAAACCGTTGCTTTTCTCTGGTAAATACTGTGAGCGCCGGACAGGACCCCCCCAGAGTACTGTCTGATCTCCCTACGGCTCCCAGACATGAATCTGACTTTTATGATGATAAATGACGGAGCGAGAGGGATGTGGTGGTGGGGGGGGGGGGGGTGTAACACACAGCGTGCTGATTGGTGAGGCACTGGGAGAGTTCATGGCCACTCAGTAACCGGGGTACTGATGTCGAGGTGTTTGCAGGGATGAATGTTGGTGTGGGTCTGAAGCATTTCTGAAGAGACCAGATGATTGCACACTCTGTACACGTGCATCTTATTGCAGACACACGTGTATCATGATACACAAATACACACAAATATTTCACGTTGAAATCTAAGTACAGACAAACATTTCATTAATGCACATACTGATCAGTGCACACATAAATCTTACAGACACAGAAACATCACAGAAATTAAATTATGAACACACGTGTGTGTGAGTGTGTGTGTTGTATTTCTGATTGCATGGGAGGAAGCGACCTCATCCTTGCATCACATTTTCACAGTTTCTGATCTCAGGAGTCAAAATTGATGCCAAAAATATCTCAAACTCTTCAGTCTTCACTGAACATGTCTTTTCTGTTATTTGTTATTGACATCAATTTCTTTTCCTCACACTAGCCTGGAAGGCAGAGCACTGGGGGGAAAAGAAAACTTTCAGATAAAAATGTGACAAGATGGCTTAAAACACTTGTGACATCCACTGCAGCAAAACCTAGACAAAAACAAAGGAACTGGACCAAGAAGCTGAGGGTCTTTGAGAAATTGGTGGAAACAGTCGGTAAACTTCATGCTTTATATTTGTTGTACACTCTGCACAGCAAGGCAGAAAACACCCGAGTGACAGCTCACAAGAGAGAAAAAGAGAGATAAATGACCCCTATTCAAAGCCACAACCATCATATTTATATATTAGACACATGTAGTGGACATGCCTGATGGACGACGATCAAAGGAAACCGACTGGACAGTTTTATGAGTTTAGCCCAATTTCCAACAAACCTGTTATCATGAACATGCAGATGAAATATAATGAAAAGTCAATGGATCCCACATGAGCAGCTCAAGGGAAAGTAAAGGGAAAAAAGTCTCCATGAGAAGCAGAGGTGAACATCTGCCTACTACAGCTGGTTTGAAATAACTAGACTAAAACGCAACTAATCAAAAAGGCAATATTAGAAGAAGCACAGATCAGAAACTTTCAGCTCCACGAAGATCTGCAGGAAGGCACAGAGCAAGAGGACAGAGAGGAGACGGCACAGCCAACCGGAGAGAGTTACATGTTTGGTTCTCTGCATTTGATCAATACACATAGTAGGAGCAGTGGGCCACCACTGGTTGTTCAAGGACTCAAAATGGTACTACTACTAAATGGTATTACATTTATAATGGTTGGACGCCACATAGAGGTACGAGATGAAAATACAGAGACCGCGTCACAGTTCATCACAAATAAGCCTTAACATGAGTGAATGAAGAGATGGATGTTGAAATAAGGCCAAGTGAAATTTGGAAAACTTTCATTCTCGGTACAATGGCAAGTCTGTGTGTTCACTATTGTTAATGTTTATAGCGCATTGTTCTCTGTGCGCACGAGTGTGTGGTTTTATTACAAAAGCAAACAACAGCACCCACGAGTGGCCCAACATGAAAATAACATTGTTTCTCCTTTCTGTTTCTGTGTAAATGGACATCGTTTCCAAAACATTGGCTGAAACAAAAACTGATCTGACAACAAAAACTGAACTGATGACTGATGAACTGATGACATACCTCCAAGACTTGGAGGTATGTCATCAGTTCCTGTTGTTCCCTTGACTAAATTACCAAGTCTTAACGTTCAGCTTCTTCTTCATGAACCTGGTCACACTTCCAAGCCAGTAATTTGCCTGAAAATGATCATTTCCACAATTATGTTTAGCTGTTTTATCTAAGATAAGTTAACAAGACACTGGAACGCCATGGAACTGGGTGACGGAAGTGGTTGGTCCCTCTCAGGGACAATAGAAATACAGTTAGAGACACTAATTAACCAAATACGCTCTGAGGATTGTGGCAAGAAGCTACAGGACCCTATCAAAGAAAAGACCAAGCCCTGGATAAACTTAAGCAGTGTTAAAAGCTACATCACAGCAGGACTCCGGAGTATTTTTTTTTCTTTTTTATTCATTGCAAGCAAAAAAAAAAAAAAAAAAAAAAAGCGAAGTTACGGCACTAAGGAGTAAAATTCCTTGAAGAGTATCTTTTAGATTTTGGCTGAGCGTCTTTGTGTTCGCCCTGTGAGAAACTGTTGATCTGCTCAGGCAGCACTCTGCCTTTCACCTGCTGTCAGCTGGGATTGACTCCAGCCTGCACTATTGTAGTCTGGACAAAGTGTGTATAGAAGATGGATGAATAGACACATCGATTTAGATTTTTTTTTGGGGGGGGGCGTATCTCCAGCCTCATCCGCTGCAGATTGCTCGGATGATTTTTTTGTCCTGTTGCCCATAAAAACATTTGCCAAAATACTGAGAGCCGACATCAAACGGGCGAGCATTTAAAAGGCAGGTTTGATTAATGTGATGCTGCGGCAGATTGGCTCCTGTCTGACGCCACCGTCTGACGTAAAGAGTGAAGGCCTCATCACGCTGGAGACGTAGAACTCCAAATATTCACTGCCAATGAGACGGGATGCATCCTGGAAAGGTGAGCCTGCCAGTCTCGACTGTAAAGGCAGAGAAAAATTGGAGTTACAGTCAAGCGTGTGTTGAGGATTTAGCCTTTCATATGATAATGATTAATTGGAAATGTTTTTCTTTCACATTGAAATGTTTGTAGCGTGCTTGTCAGGCCACTGGTTTTTGTAACACAACTACCAACACATCTGCACACATGTTCACGTTGTAAACATTCAAGCTCCTTTACTCTTCCCTTCTTCACGGTGACGCTCCACCCAGTACGTAAGAAACGTGTCTCCATGTATGCAGATGATTCTGTAGTAAATGTAAACTTCAATGCTGTTAAATAGGCTGAACAATACAAACAAACTCTGGGATTGATCTCCTTCCACATGTGCAGAAAAACAGATTTCTATTTCTACATGTGCAGTACTGTGTTCTTCTGTGTGCTTAAAAAAACAAAAGACTTGCAATGCCATCGTTGAAACAAGCAGCCAACATGCGGCCAATGTTAACTGGTTAAATTTTTTGTTAGATTTTTGTTGTTTATTCTTTGTCCTTTTTCTTGATGTTGGTCTTTCTGATTGGCCAGCAGGTATAAAATAATCAGGGCTGTCAACTAATATAGATTTTCAGAAGTTTAATACGCAGATCCAATTCGCTGATTCCTTACAATTTACTTTAAAAACTATCCATCTTATTCAAGTTTATTGGTTTTAACCAACATTTTATTTGCTTTTCTAATGCGTTTGACACTTTTTGCTCCTTTCTTCCATTTCAGTTTGTACTCCACTGACAAACTTCCACACTGAAACTAAAGCCTCAATCCTTCATTTTCTCTCCACCTCTTTGCTTCTTTTATCACTTTAGTCAGTCTTCAGAAGCAACCCTGTGTGACATTCAGCCGAGGTGTAAAATGTCTAAATTTGCAGACACGTCTTCCCCTCTTCCCCCTGCAGGCCACGGGAGTGCGAGAGGACCAGCTCCTGGTCACCGTCCTACCAGGGTTACCCACGGCCTCAGAGTTCTTCCTGCTCCCGGACAAACAGCTGACGGAGGGGAAACCCGAGAAGAACTCCGCTCAGTTAGATCAGGTGAGACACAAACACCCAATCTGTGAAGGTGGACATCATCTCCGGAAGCTTGTCACGATTACTACTAGGAAAAAGAAAAGAAAAAAATAGATGCCAATGCATCAAGTTCCTCCCAGCTCCAGCAGATGTCAGTGTTAATCCACCGAAGCATGTCCGGCTCTTTTCTCCAGCAGTCTAAATCAGGAACACGCCTCAGGAAGCTCCGCAATGGACTCATCAATAAGCCTGACAAGCATTAACACGTTATCAGGGGGAATGACTTTTTGACTCCCTCAAGTCAAATCCTGGGGGGGGGGGGGGGGGGTGCGACAGAGATCTCTAAAGAGCAGAAATATCCAGACAAAGAAATGTTCACACTCGATCGGTTCCCTTAAATCAGCGACACGTCAACATGAGGCGAATTAGCTCTCAGCCCCTCGTGGCAGATGATGACTGATAATAACATGGGATCGGTTCTCCACGGAAAGGAGACCGATTCAACACCACCACCACCCACTTCAATGCTCACACCTGGTTGATTGCACAGAAAGTTCCTCTCTCCTCTCTCACAGGCTGGCGATAAATCTTCATTCAAGGTTGGCATGTTAAGAGTGAAGAGCGAGCTCGGCTTATTAGAATGTATAATAGATTTACTGACCCTGGTATACACTGGGAAAAGGTAATTAGTCAAAGTGTGGTCTAAATTTAAACAGCTAAGAAAGGCGAGGATGAAGGACTACAAGAATTAGTCATATCACAATTAATTTGGCAAATGAGGCCGACGAGATAAATGAAGCTCCTGCAGATGGAAAAATCCCATCCAAAGATGGAGGATGAGGAGTTTTGTTTGGTCTCTGTTATGCAGCTTCATGGATATTTGTTTTTGGGGGTTTTTTTGGAAGTATATTCATCTTTTCCTTCGATTTAATCACAGCTGAATTTATTCAGCATGCAGACTTCTCAGCATAATGGCAGAACTATGTATGATGTCTAGGAAATCCCAAAACTAACAGAAAGGAGACAAATAGAGATTTAAGAACAAATATCATGGAATTATCAGGATGTCTTCAGTCGACCCAGACAACAGTCAAAGTGTCTCGCATTTGTCAGCTTCTCAATGCAGAGACACAATTTAAAAATACATGTTGGAATTCTTTTATAAGCATAAAGTCTTGCATAAAGTTTTAATTGAAACAGCCCTTGCCTTTTTTTCTGGGACAAAAAACAGCTGGTGTGACTTGTCAGCTCTGCTTAGTTTATCAAAAAACAAATTTAACATGGATTTCATGTGTTTATGTGTTGTCCTGTCTGCTGCTGAAGCAGCATTAAAGACCTGAAGGGACGGGGACATTTTTACTCTTCTCTGGTTTTGATGGCACTAATTCATGAAGTAGTAATAATTCCAATAATCCTGAGGGAGGATTACCTTCCACCAATATGATCAACCATTAAATCAAGGGTGTCAAACATACGGCCTGCGGACCAAAACTGGCCTCTAAAGAGGCTCCAATTCGGCTCGACAAACAACCAAGCAGAATATAAAGTTTTCAGAGAAAAGAACGTTATGGTTTTTTTCAGTTTTCCTAAGGGAAGAGAACACAACAGTGAGATGGAGTTGAGTTTTTTGGACATTTCAGTTTTAGTTTTGTGAAAAATATACACATTTTTGTCACGTATACATTGTGCTACATCAACAAAAAACTTTAAATGTAAAGGTAATTATGGCTCTATTTTACCGCACACTCGAGATGAAATTAGGCTCAATGATGCATCTCAACTGAAATGTGTTTGACACGCCTGAACTGAAGTGTCAGGTTGACATTTGTATTTATGCGAATTAAAGACCCAGTTTCACAGAAACCACATCTTCATCTCTCTGTCTATTAGACAATTGTTAATTTATCTCATGATTTGTATTGAAAAATATATATACATATACTTTTTTTTTTTTTAAGTAACAATTTCAGTAGTTTTATATCGATTCCCTCCTTTTTCTTCTTTTTAAAATGGTGTCAAATGTCATAATGACATCCTGGGACTCGGGGTGTGTCCTGATTCTACATCCAGGAGAAATGCTTGCACGTTTAAGCCCCGTCCTCTCTCTTCTGATAAATTGGTATCCTTCATTAACAGCTTTATTTTGAGATTTCATCTTAAACTGTGACAGTTCTCTCATTGTGATTGGTTCCAAAAAAGTATTCTCTGAGAAGTTTCTTATCAGAAATATGGAATCTATTCAGTGGATTTTGTATTGTTTACCCTCAGATCTGCACAGTTTCTCTCAGCGTTAGCTGTTCCCGGTACACAGGGCTGCGTGGGTTACTTCCTGCGCCAGAGACATAACAGATTAAACCCAACGTCAGCAGAAGAGCTCCGAGTTCCTGTTGAAGGCAGCAAGGTTCCTCATGATGCACCAGTCCTGCAATAAACATCACTTTTACAAGGTCCACAGTTTAATGCTGCACTAAATGCTCCCGCTGTAATAAGAGTGCTGATGAAGGTCAACATGAGATGGCTTGACCTTTGTGTCCATTCGTCTTGTCCATCAGGCAATAATGTCATGACTTTATGGTGGATTATATAGCTTAAAGTAAAATCGTAATAAACTTGTGATATGGATTTTTCACAGCATAGGGAATTAGGGAAAAAAAAGTAAACGGTTTTCAAACATATAAACTAAACATTGTTTGCTCTCAGATGTTCGGGGTGCGTACGCTAATGACTAAAATCTGACGTGAAAATAGAAATGCAGCTTCACAAATTGAAAAATAAAAATAGATGTTTACTGTATGTTAGCAACTCTAATGCTCACATGTGAAAATTGTTGATCAGATTCAGTTCGCAGCGTTAATGAAAACGTGCAAGTAGGTGAAAAATTGATGATCAAAATGAGTTTGTAGCTTTATTGCGAAGTTTGAACTGCTGCGTTCTACATAGGAACTAACATTTTGTACTCCCCTTCAAAAGTGGCTTTAACTGTTGAATGACTTCAGGTGTGGTTTCGGTGCTTCTGTTTGAAATACAGATGTAATAAGTGAGACAGAGCAGCAACATGGAGTCGTTACTTTGTTCTAGGCGTCTTTGTCTCTTCACTTTAACAAACTTTTGTTTTCATGCCACACTTTTGATATGTTCTCCTCTATCTGTGCCCCGGCTGTCACTCAGGAGCTGACTAAGCAGCCAGTCAAAGCCAAAAACCTTCGGAGGTGCTGTCAAGGCCCAAGGGATTTCTGGACTCACTTATTTTTCATTCTGACATAGCAGGATTGATCGGGACTTTAAACAAACTCGCTCTAAAATGTCAGCAAATAAATGACAAAACCCAAACCCCCAAGAAAGGCGAGATATGATCGTCTTGGGCGTCGTTCTCCTTCACAAGTCATGAGGTGATTCATGCAAAAACAAAGCTTCTCAAAATGTCCCTTCCTTTTTTGTCTCGTCAGCTCTCCGAGGTTCTGCTCGGCGCCTTGAACCAGAACCTGGTCCAGTTCACGTTGCGGCCTGGAGTGCAAGTCACTGTGTACGCGGCCCACTTATCAGCAGGTAAACAACCCGAGCGACCCCGCCCACTATGGGGGTCTTTTGTAAATACTGTAGTGAACGGGACAGAGCATAAAGCATGTAGATGATCTAAAGACCTCGATACAGTGGACAGTGAGGTATATTTTTAATATTCTTCCTGCCCCCGAATCAACTAACAGCCTCAATCCTGTGTCTGATTGGCTCCCACCATGTAGCTACACAGAGACATTCAGAGAGTGAGCATCGTTACAAGTATGTGTGCCTCTTCCTTTTGGGGATGCTGCTTCTGTCCTAAAGAGGCTTATAAGATAAAGAGTAAGAGAAGTCCATACTACTGAATATTTAACTGATTCATCCAAACAGCGCAAAAGTAAGGAAATCTCTGTTTGATGCTTGATTTCTATGTTGGAACATGTTGCTTCTTTGTAATAATTCCGTAAAGTTTATTTTTCTCTTTGGAATGATGCCACATCTGGGAGGAACATGCAGAAATTTTGCTTTTCCCGCCATTTCAACAGAGACCGAGTCGAGGTGTATTTGAAATGCCGTGATCAAAATGTTGAATTTTCTGTGAATCCGATCGCCATTGTCACGTAAACAGTCGTCAAACGCAATGAACATTTTCCATTTGTAATTGGAAAAAAGGGCTCCGTCATCTTATTCTGTCCCAACTTGTTTCCAATTGTGTGCGACCAACTTTCAACACAGTTGAACTGTTCAAAACATTGTCGTCGCCAAGGAAAAGGGTCAGTACCAGGCTGAGGACGGATGGATTGTCACTCATTGCAAATCGAACCGTATCAACCCATCCTATACACCGATTTTATTCAGACAGCAGGTGTCCTAGAGTATGGTTGCCAATAGAGACTGACATAAAGAAGGATACTTCAATGGTTATGTGATTACGTGGTCAATTCATTCACTCAGATTTACACCTACAGACAATAAATCTGATTGATTGAATTTAAAAAAAAAGTGTTTGTGAGATTATTGCAAAAAACCAAACTATATTGGGAAATAAAGTGAAACAATGCAATAGGATCCACAAGACCTCATTGACTATGGAGGCTTTCAGTCATTCAGGTCAGGCCAGTTCCTGGTCTCCAAAATACCACGTTTCATAAAATACCAAGAATATTTCACAAGTCATTTGAGTGGCTGCATCAACTCTAAAGGGACTGATTAGTTTGAGTGTCCAACTTGAAATCTTGATTCCCCAGTGAGGCAATTGCCACTCCATATCGTCACACTACTTTTATCAAAACACTCTACCGATGGAGAAGTCAGGATAAAGTTCTCCAAACCTTGTCCCCATTCTGACTTCATCTCCTCGCGTTGGGCTTCAGTGGAAATGGTTGAAAAGATCCTGCACATTTTTTTTGGGATTGGGGTAACCCACATTCATCCCACAAATGCATGTTCCAACATATGTGGCGTCTTCTTAAAAGGGCAATAAGCAGGCAGTGAATTATTGCCGGGAAACATCAGTAACAAACTACGATGTACCGAACACACATTTCCCTACTTTTTGTGCCCTGTTTATGATTCATATAAAAGGTGTCTTTTCTGTTCACTGCTCATTGCATGATTCAGCTGAGTGAAAATACAACCTGAGCCTTGATGCCGTACGTCTCATGCCTCCACGCCTCTTGTTTCCTTGTCTCTGCAGCGCCCCTAGTGGACACCAGCGAGAACCACAGTGGCTCTGCCATGCTAATGCTGCTATCAGTAGTGGTTGTGGGTTTAGCTGTATTTGTCATCTACAAATTCAAGAGGTAAAGTGCTCATGAAATGTCATGTCTATATAGTCGTCACGTACCAACGTGCTGACAGCTCGGTAAACAAAAGCTGCCGGAGAGGCTGCGGTAAAGGTTGATAGCTGCCTGTCAAATGTCTGCGGCGCGAGAGGGAGAACTGGCTCACACATCTGTGGGGGTCCTGGAGAAATTCTTTTATCAGGTCATTCTTTACAGAGGAAATGCCAGTCAGTGTTGGGCTGCTATCAATATTAAGCCCTTTGAACGTCGGCAATTGACCTTTCTCAAATGTTAAATTATGTCTCCTTGCTGAGTTGCCGCACTGAAGCCAAACAACGTGAAGGGTCATGAAGATTTACAGACAAGCAGAGGCGGGATGAAACATCACATTTACAGACTTTGTGCTCCCCAGCATTCCAGCGTAAAGTGATTGTCATGCAAACAATTTCAGACGGCACCATGTTGTGAGGAGAAATCGAGTACACATGCAAATACATCCAGTAATAATCCTCTTCTTGCTACAGAGATCCAAACATTGTGCCCTCACTGTTTGGTTTACTGTACAGTGACCAGCCATTACAATATGACCACCTGCCAATTATTGTGTAGGTCCATCGTTTTAAGCCAAACAAACCTGACTTCTTGTAGCATTCACCTGCCAGTGGCCATAATGTTATGGCTGATCTGTATAGGCTGCTCTCTTTATCCCGTTGCCTCACTGTAAATCTTTTCTCAAGGAAGATCCCAGGCCTCAACGTCTATGCGCAGATGCAGAACGAAAAAGAACAAGAAATGATGAGTCCAGCTGATCCAACAGTGGCCACGCCCAGCTCTCAGCGGGACTTGGTCCATTCTTTGGAGATTCTGGACACAGAATTTAACTCGCGGCCCATTGGTAACTGTCCTCCTTTTAAAAAAATTGTCATTTGTGTTTCTTTCGATTCCATCGCACATTTCATCTTCAACGTGTTGATGTCGTTTCATCTCTCTCATCCTGTTTTTCATTGTGTGCTCCTCAGTGAAGTGGTCCAGTCAGCAGGAGAACTAGGCTAGACTGAGTGTGACAAACACTGCAGCTCCTTCTTGGTGGTACGATCAAAGCTTTGTCTTTCACTGGGACGCCACCCGGTTTTTATCCTTGAGACCGCATGGAAGAAAAAAATGGTTCTGTCTTATGTCTTGTATAAAGCTGCTAAAATGCCTAAATGAAACTCCAGTTTTTTTTGTTGGGAGTAGAGCTCCTTCAACATCAAGGGTGGAGGTACCGTATTTCCCATTGGGATTAATATTAGCCCAAGCTGTCATCCTCATGGTTACTATGACATAAACTCCTTTTTGCTGGAGGAGGGGTCTCCTTAATCCTGAACTAAATCAGACCTAGTTAGCATTAGCCTCTATCCAAAATGGCTATAATTATCCGTTTCCTTCCAGACCACACATGGGGAAACATCGGCCCATCAACCTCCTGAAGTCTACCATCTTTGCAGAATGGGAGACGATGGAACAGAGACGTCAGTTTACCACAACTCAACCCGATATTACTCGTAAACATTTGAGAGGTGGAAATGATCCCATTGGCTCCAATTCTTGAATATTCTTAAATATCCTGATAGTATGACCTTCTGGTAAAGAACAATTTTCGCGGCACTCGCCATGACCGTCCCTGCCACAGAGCATCTGGACAATGAAACCAGTGTGGATCTAAAAGCAGGTCACTTTGTGAAGTTTTCCCCTCTGAGCTGTCACACAGCGGTCAAACTCCGTCCCGGGCCCATCACAGCTGTCATTCTGTGCAGGAGGTAATCGGATTCCTCTGAAGGGACGAGTCAAAAGTTTCACAATTCTGAAGTACTTGCACTTCTCTGAGAGGTACAAGACAGCGAGCTGACTGATGCATCACGTTATACCCAAAACACACACGTGATCGATTGAGAGGAAATTTGTAATCGGACTACCTTCAAAAGTGAACCCATACATGGACTTGGACCTCAAGCTGTTAAAATAATTTTGAGGGGTTTTTTTTGTCTTTACTGTTGCATCAAAAGTCTGCAGAACAAAACAATGTTCAGCTGGTCTGAGATCTGTGACATTACTTCTTCTTTTTTTTTTTTTACCATTTTCATATTCATTCATCATTTATATTTTAATGAGTCGCCTGTATGTCATGGTAAAGTATTTCTCATTTATATATAATGTTGATGTTATAGCATCATATGATAGTGATCATATGTTCTGTGAGGTTGAAAATGCTGAAATCTTGTATTAACTTTGTCACAGTTCTTGCTCATTTTTACATGCATTACATATTTGATGTTAACATGACCATTTCTTGACTGTAGCTGATGTTATATAACTCAGCATTGGCTCTTACATATCCAGTACAGATTAGTATTTTCTATGAAACCTGAACGTTTCTAGAATAAATCATTTTGTAAGTTATCAAAGTTGATTGAAAAAAAGCTTTAAACTAATTTGCAGTCAAAATTTAATTTCATTCACCACCAGGGAGAACTTTCAGTGTTGACGAACCATTAAAGAAAGCACTGTGAAAGCACCAAAAGAAAGCTTCTCTAAAATAATCTCATTACTTTTGGCAGCATTAAGTTAATAACTATTTACTAAATCAAATCACTAACTCTGTACCTGTTACCATACATACTAAATTAACTGAGCCACTGTCTCTCCTTCTTTTGAGTCAATGTTGGCTTTAAAATCCGCTTGTTATTGCAGAACGTCTACTTTTCTATATTGAAGCAGTTTTTGGGATAATACATGTAAAAAAAAAAATAACATAGTAATGTAGTAGGGCTAATTTTGAATAGAGCAAAAGTCCAGGTTGTACTTTCGGTGTGGGGTTTACATGTGCTCCCTATGTTGGTTTCTAAAGATGTGGGTTTTTTTTTTTTACTTTAGGATTGGAATTTGTACACTGACCTCGTCTAAATGATCAAATCTTGACCCGTGGAGAGACGTCTGATTCTGTGCTTTCTGTCCTCTCTCCTCCTGCAGGATGTATGAGACCTCATGTACATGTGAAATTCTCCACAGAACTCCCCACGTACATCGTGTGAAAACCGGACCGGCTCACCCTGGATACTTTTCTCTTTCTTTTTTTTCCCCTACCATTTTTTGGGACACGATGGTTTCGAGCTTTATTACCTGTGCATGTTGGACCCTGCTGACACAAACTACTGTGCTCCGTTCGAACCAGAACAAACTGTGTACAGGTCGTTTTGTTCTATTTCGCTCTTTTTTTCTTTTGCCATACATCCGAGAGACATTGTTTAAAAGTCCATTTGATTTATCTGCTGTGTGGAGAGAAAAAAAAAAAAACAAACACGGCGGTGAAGGAGCGCCAGCATGAACTGGAGAGAAAACATGAATCAAGCAGTTTGCTTACATATCTGAGCTCGGTTTGCTGTGCTATGAAGCTAACGGCAGTAGTGTATTATTTATTCATATGAATATACTTTTATGATATTACAGTGAATTATACATTTACTTTGTAAATCATGAATGTCTGTTAGAAATTTGTGTATTTTAATAACATACTAAAAAGAAATATAAAATATGAATAGGGAACTTCAGAAAGCTGATTTATGGCACAATACACATTTTCTACTCGAGTATTTCCTTTTTTGGGGGGTGGATTTTAATTTAACAGTCTGATGGGAGTTTTCATTTTTCTTTAAAAAAATTAATTTTCAACTTTTGCTGTTAATCTAATGCTTCTGGTACTATTTATGAAACGATACCAGTTTGTAAGATGTTTTGTGCTTGGGAATAACTCTCGGAAAGGCTGCAAGCGATCCCATAATGTCAACACACCTTCTGGGGCTTGAGGAAGGTTTGAGTGGAGGAGGAGAGGAGGAGGGAAGGAGGGCGACAGGACGAATATCCCACCGTGAGGAGGCGTCCTGGGCCGGGAGGTGCTGACGGAGGCGGAGAGCAGCTCCAGGAGGCTCACGTTGAGGAGGCAATCCGGAGAGCATGACAGGCAGAGAGAGAGAGAGAGAGAGAGATGGACGAGTGCGTTTCAGGGACACATTAACGGCGTCCTGTTGAAAGCGGCGAGAGGACGTCTTGAATACTTAACGCAGCCCGTCAGGCTGGATGAGGCTGGTGACACATTCAGGCTAATGTCTCGCCACGCGCCGGAGCCGTGGCGCCAGTCGTCATCCCGGCTCATTACGGAGAAGTTGAGCGCGGGTGCCAGCGGGCTGCACGGGTGGTTTAGCTTGTTGGAAAGAGCGGAGAGCTGTCCGGTGCTCGGCCACTGTGAAATCTAACACGTGGAAATGTCTGATTGATGGCTTTCAAATCTTCTGAGAGAACTTCTTTTTTTTTTGCCAGATTTGTTTTTGTATGAGAATGGAGGACGTACAAATCCAGAGGAAAGTGTATTTGAACTAACCCTTAAGCGTGATACTGGACCGTGCAGATGTGACATTATGAAGCATTTCCAGGTGCACTGGATTCTTTGAAAGGCATCGTTTGACTTCCTGTTTAAATGACAATGATTTTAAGTGAAAACACAAAACTTTGGTTGTTTTGTGTGTCAATTTACACGACAACGGTGCTGGGAGCCATTGAAAACACAACTTTGTGACTCCGTCGTCATTTAGATGGTGGAAGTGCATGTACGCCATGGCCTTAGTAAATAGTTCTTCTGCACATGCTCGGCAGATGGACAAGAAAGTTTCCTCCAGGGTGTCATGACCCCCAGTCCATATTCATATATTATAGTTTACAGTCGGTCACGACGATCCAACCTGGTCGTCTACCCGTACTTCCATTGTTAATGTTTATAGTATATTATACTCTGCATTCATGTGTGTGGTTTTGTTGGTAAAACAAACACCACCCACTAGTGGCCCAACATACTCACTACATTATTTTCAGACCTTTGTCGTGTAAACTCAAAGGTAAAATGAAAAGAAAATTCAAAAATGATGCGTTTTCACTTGAAACCTTGGCGTATAAATGGGGTTTTAGGGTTTGGTTCTGATTTCTGAAAAAAAAAAAAAAAAGTTGGGCTATAATTATATTTTATTACCTGACAGGACGATTGGTTCTGTGTCAAACTGCAAGAACGGAATTCTTAAAGTGGCAGTTTTAACTGGTGTGCGACATACTTTGAACGGGGAGTTTCCATTCCTCTTTATCTCTCTCTGGCTCTGTTTTCTATAGCTGTATATAGATATACAGTAGCTTGTGGGCCGAAACCGCAGAAAGCTGAAAACCTCATCAAGACATAATTTACCCCGACCGCTCTGACATCTGAAGGGTTATCGTAATAACTGGATCTGGGCTTCAGAGGGAGGAGGACGGGTCAAAAGAACAGGAAGTCACGCCAATGTGAGGGAGCGCTGAGCCTCCAGGGAAGCAGCACGTGGCGGGGAATTCGCTCCGAGCGCCACTCCTCTTCATCCTCATCCTCCTCCTCCTCCCTGCAGAATTAGCAAGATTATTATTTTTGTAGAGAAATATTAATACCAACAAAAAAAAAAAGTTTTATTACTGTACAGCTTTTGTATAAGAACAGACGGTAAGGTGTTACAGTGTTTTTGTTCGACCTCAACTGTGCTGTGTGTAATTGTTTTATGCATTTACAATCATATTTATTAAATGGAAAGAAGTCTGTAAAACCTGGTCCCCTTTTCCTTACTCTGTTGGTATAGGATGTATTTGAGAGATTAATATTCAAGCTATAAAGGAAAAAAACCCAGCAGGCATTGGTTATTTTTCTCGATATGTGATTTGTCCGAAAATCTGGCAGGAGTGAACATATTGTTCTTTAGCGCTGGGTTCTTCGCGAGGATTTAGATTTTGTCCTGTGTGATCCTGCTTTGGATCGATCTCACGCAGATTGCCATCAACTTCGGGCCCATCGATTGGTACATGAGTAAAAGTGTTTGGGGTCTTTGGCCTGTCCAAATTTTGGCAGGCAACAAACATCAGTTAGTAGAGCAGGTCTTTGTCCAATCCGGGTGTTTGTGGTTCAGTCGTCCATCTCCTTGGTGAAACAAAAAAGTAAAGTCTCACTTCCTGCTCATGGAAATGGAGCTTCTTGTATGGTTTATTGGGATTTACCATATATGGGGAGGACATAGTAAAGTACTTTGAGGCATCCATCTGATCCACATGTGTAAAAAAATAAAAAGCTCATGAAATCTTTTATGAGAAACTGAACAAGAAAGCCACAGACAAGGTTGTCTTATTTAAACCGGGTCTGTAGCAGTGCTGTAACGCTGTCAGATACACTAAAACCAGAGAAGACATCAAGCATATCATTTGATTTCACCGATCTTGTGATTCTCCACTGATTTATCGGTCCCCAATGTGCTTTATATTGTAAGACGCTTCCACACACACCAGTGGTAACGGCCGCCATGCAAGGAGCTCAATACATCCACTGGGAGCCATTTTGGGTGTCGTGATCAAAGATACTTCTACATAAGGAGAGATGGAGGATCGAACCTGTAACGATCCAATTGGGAGAATAATGCCACCAACTGAGCCACAGCCACACATGAAAGTGAAGAGACAGATGATAAGATGTCATTGTTTTAGTGTGGACATGTGTTGTATAAGAAATCCATTCATCCTTGCTGGGAATGTTAACTAACGTGTGCAATGAAAGCATCTCTTTGAAGGAATCTTTCTGCTGCTGGAAGTTTTTGATTTCTTTGTGTCTTTTGCCTGATCCAGTTGTATTTGCATTAGTAAAAATATAATCTTAATGGCAAATTATGTTTGCATTACACGGAAGAAAAAGCTAATGTCAACAGTCTCCCATGGACATGGGGATGGTGTAAAAAATTCATTGTGGAAGTCATTTTACAGGAAGCCATTGAAGAAAAACTAATCTGCAGGAATCTGGATCCTGTCAGTGAGTATCTAACTGCAGAACTTGTTAAGTTATCGGGCAGATTGAACTTTTTTTTCGTTTTGATCCTTCAGCTTGAACACACTCTAAATCTTCAGTGTAGTTATAATCAGATGCTAACAGAGCTCCACCACACCGCCCGAGCTGCAAGATGATTTAAGTTAAGTGAATCTTTCTGTAGTTTCTTTACTGGGAACAGTCATAACATTTCTTCATTAGTTCACTTTTGTTTTGCTTTTTGTTGTTGATTTTCTTAAACTCTTAGGGGCTGAGACAGATGTTTTAGGTGTTTGTTTGCCTTTCACTAACTGCCCTCCAGAGCCTTTTTTTTTTCTGTGAGTAATTACAGCAACCACTCAGGGATAAAAGGTAAATATGTTTCATGTGAATAAATCTCGAGCAGTCGAGACTCAGAAATGCAAGATAGCAACAAAAGAAGAGCTGAGTAAGCTTCTTGGACCGGTGTGTTAAGAGGTCTGAGTCTTGTAGTTTTTGCTGTAGTTTGGTTCTTAGAATATTTACTGAGTGCATCCCAGATGTATGAGTGTTGTTTACCATCTTGTGGTAAAATGTGGTATTACAAGACAACGTTGTGGACTGTCTTTCTAACGTCAATCAATATCACTTTTCAATATCTCAAGAATGTATGTTTAAGAAACATCACAGCTTTGTTTTTACAGCTATAGAATACGTGTGTTGAAGCATTTAGGTTTTTTTTTTTTTTTAAATGTGTTTAAATAATTAAAACAAATATTGTCACTGAGCTTTCAAAATATTCCTAAGCAATTCTACAGTTGCTACTGGGCAACAAATGGACTTGGACATGGCGATATCACACTTTTAACTCGACTACAATTCTTTTGTGGAATAAAAGTTGAAGAAAGGATGTTGAAAAACACTTTAGCATTCTCGCCTTGCAGTAAAGTGTGTAAGTTTACATGTTCTTTTTGCTCGTAAAAATCAAACCCTCCCTGTAAAATGCTGTCTTCAGAATAAATAACCCAAGAGAATTAAAAACAACAGCAAAAAAAAACCTTCAAACATGCTCAAAGTTACTTTATAGTGACAATTTTCATATCAAGATTATAAATGTAAAAAGTATGAACTGTAAAATATTCCGCTCCTTTTAATGAGCTGTTTTGTTTTTCATTTTTGCCGACCTTTTTTTTTTTTTTTTTTTTTAATAGATGGCTTACTTGTTAAAGACTTAGGAGTAATTTGCCTGCGAGAAGCCCGCTGGGTGCTGTTCCCTGCCTCCTCAGCTGAGGGCGGCTCAGACCTGGAGGACACTCATAACCAGGACGGAGGAGCTGAGACGGACTCATTAACGATGAGGGTGTTCATTTCGTGGTGGATATAAGCTTAACAAGTTCCAGTGCTGACTATAATGATCTTGAAGTGAGTGATAGTGCGTATCTACCGGATGGGAGTAATTACGGCTCGCTGCTTTTTACTTTTTTATTTATGCAGATCCTGAAATAGGAGCGGTAGCAGTAGTGATAATGATGAGGGCCACAGCAGACTCCACAAAGACAGTCTAAATTACCGCAAGGCTGCAACTATACTGTGTGTACAGTGCAGGTCAGAGGTGCTGGCTAATTTATAGGATTATGAATATCTTTAAAAATAAATGGAATTGCTGTGTAATTAGAATAATTGATAAAAGAAATGTAATAAACAGAATGCAGATGTGTTTGTTTAAGCTGAACAGTAAAAATTCCCTACATTTTGATCAGACCTGCATATTAAGTATTACTGTCAGCATTAAGTCTTTACACAGTGAATAGCTGTTAGCTGCACTTTAGCTTGCTTGCTCTGTTTTCCTTGTTCGAGTATCTGAGTGAGTTTAAGTCCTATATATATATATATATATATATATATATATATATACACACACACAAAGTTGGAATATAAGATCAAAGGTAAGATTTTTAATAGTTATTTGTGAATTTTAAATGATGCGCTAGGACTGGAGCTTTATGAAGTTTTGCTTCAAGCTTGCTGTGTTTTGGTTAATTTAATTCCTTCTGTGCTTATATTAGTCACTGTAAAGCCTGTAATTATTAATATTTAATATTGCTTATTTAACTTTTAGAATGTGTTATTGATATTTAAATTTCTTTTTTTATCTGTTCCGTGCTTTAAAAGAATGTCCCTCTGTAAAAAAACAAAGTATTCCTATTCTATTAGTTTGTCATCATCCACTTCCCCGCTGGGAGAAAAAGTTCATAATGACTGTTAGCAGTGACTCTTCTTATGTTTCTAAGCATCTGTAAATATGGATACAACTTTAACTTTTTAATCAGACCATATTTGCTAACGTGCACATCTCTTCCTGTTCTATTTTCTCAAACAAAAATAAGGATCCAACTATTTGACCCTTCTTTGCCTGTTGGTGACTCAAATGAAAGGTTACGTTTTTTGCTAAACCCAGAGGTACGTTTTGCTTAATTTGTTGTATTAATGCAACGCACAATACTTTGCATAATAACAAACAGCTTTTAGTCATTTTAGCACTCAACTATTCCAGGACTTGTTTTTATTTACCATAAAAATATTTGGAAAAACAAAACATGATTTAACATATGCAAAGTACATATGAATTTACAACATTTACATAATGAGTCTAGAAAATGTTTATTCATTCGTTTGTTAATTCTTCTTTCTTAATTGACTCATTATAATGCAGGACAGTAGTACTCATATTCTCAAAAATATTTAATGGAAAATGAGTCCATTTCCATTTTTCTACTTATTTTGTTGGTGTATAATCATTTTGGAGATTAATTTCTAAAACAGCTCCTTCAATTATCCAAGCGGTTTTGTATAGGTCGAGATAATTAAAAGTAACCGCAAGAATAAAAGGTGCTCAAATATTCAGTCCCATTACTTGCATGTGATTATTTTGATGACAGATCTTCAAATCTCACTGAAATGTAGTTGTAGAAATAAGAAATCTTCAGCTTTAATTAAACTGACATGATATTCATTATGATGAAGACTAAACAAGAGGAGTAATGATCCTCTGTAATTTGATTTATTGATCAGTTTTAAACCGAAACTTTGTCCAAACTCCCTTTAAAGACTCAATAAGAAACAAAAGTAACACTTCATTCACATGTTACGTTTGTTCTTTCTCGGAATTAGTTTCTATCAATAAGTTAAACGTGTAGTTGATTGTGCATATGCACACGCATTTCACTGCACTCCACCGGCATGAGTTACGGCGTAGAGTCATACTGATGGGTGCTGATGCTGCTGAGAGTGTTTTTCTGAGGGCTCTTTAATCGTTCCTCACCAGAAGAAGCTCGAGGGCCGAGGGGAAGAGAGGAGATTACCCACAGATCAATTCCGTGCTGACGTCTCAAGGTAGTGGAACGGGCCACAGAGCTCTGCTGGGACACAGCTGCCAGTTCAGGCCGCTGTTGTAGATTTACTCCCGGACAGAGGGTTGGGGGGGATTACATGTGCAGGTGGAGTTCATCATATGATAGATAAAAGCTTAAAAACTGAAAGAACCTTAATCATATCCCCTGTTTAGTTGTTTATCTGTTTTGTTTTGTTTGAATTTTCTCGGCTTCCAGCCTTGCTTACTGCATCCTCCAGTGACGAGACTTTAATTAGAAAATTGACGACGTAAAGCCAAATTGGAAGGCTGTCGATTAATCTTGACAGATTATTGAGAGCAGATCTTAAATCCTGCAACCTTTATCACCAGAACAGCCAGTTTTGAGCCACTCTCAATTAACTTCTGAGGCTGGAAAATACTTTCAGCTTATGCAAAATAAAAATAATTGGCAAGCTGGCTTTTGCAGGGTACCTTTGACATGTTCCGACTGGATTCTCTTGTCTTAGTCAGAAATGTCATCCAGTGATGTCTGCATTTTTTTATTTATTTTTTGGTGAATTTTAAATTGACTTTTTTTTGTCTCTACCATATTAAACATAAATGTAATCCAAAATTGACAGTGAAAGTATATGAGTATGCCCAAATGAACTTAAACACTTTATCCTCTGAGATTGTTTTAAGATTAATTCATTAGCTTACTGAGGGTTCCTTAAATTACTGTTCAGAGCTCATATTGCTTTCAATAAACTTCAACAGGACATGCATCTGATCTTCCCTTTCAGCTCATACGGAGTCTGCTTTTATAGTCATGAATCAAAATTAAAAACAAAACCTGTAGTTTCAGTGCATCAATTATCTGAATTTCAGGTACCGTATCTCTATCTGCTCCACATCTCATTTCATGATAAATTGGTCCTCCATCATCTTTCTAGCTCCTGTTTCGAAAGACAAATAGATGGATAGTAGATATTAGACACAATTCTGTCTAATATCTATTTTTTTAATATGTGATGTCAGGGCTCCACCTTCTGCATCTGTTAAAGCTGCTTGTACATTTCCACACCGGACTACCTATTTTTATATTGTTTAAGAAAACATATTCCCCAATGGTGTATTTTTGATGGTTACCTCTGGCACAAGAGAAGAAAAGCATTCAAACTACTTTTGCATCGACCGTGTACTGTTTTGAAGACTTTTTAGACCTTATTATGATTACATCATTACATCATGGTATTACATTTAACAAATTTGATGTATTGCTAACATTCATCTAAAATATATATCACTTGTAAATGTCAGTGTTGTTGAAGTTAATCATTTCTATGATGCATCGCAATGCCGACATGGACAATTCTGCATCAATGCAGCAACAACAAAAATGATTGATTTTAACAAAACTCCCCAGCCTAACTTCACATGGAAATTTTCTGGCTATTTTCCAGCCCTTTTTCCAACAATACATCTGATCCATGGATGTTCTTCCTCAAAACTTACAGCAGCAAAAAGATCTGCTGCTAACATCTTGATACAGATACCAAAGAAACCCCTTCAGATATCTAGTTCCGCCTTTCTGTGAAGACATGAACTTCAAACAGTATCTGTACACACTATATCATGTAAGCAAATGCATTAATCTAAATCTGTGTTTCAGAGCAGAGATGATGAAAATTCATCTTCTCCAGCCACTTAGCACTTTGTATAATATTTTCTACATTGACCGGTGCCAGATTGAGGTGAACATGTTTGTTCTATTATGTCTCCAATCGTCACTGTAACGTTTTGCTCTGCTGCAAGGAACACCCACTGAATGCAAAATTATATATCTCTTTCTTCTCCACGGATCAAGTAGCGTGACATGAACCATTCAGACGTATCAGATTCGACTCCTCATCGGCTTTTAATGCCGACATTTTTCTTCAGACGTTCAAATCAAAATTTCGGTGCGTGGCGTTAAAAGACTGATCGCGAGCTGCCTTCTGCTCCTAATGAACACGAAGCCTGTTTAATTCCCCGACATTCCTCAGGCCTCCTCTCGTAATGTCAGACTCAAAGGCCCGTGACGTCATGTTCAATTAAGAGCTGGACTTAATGACAAGGACGCGAGCGCCGCAAAAAATAGACCTAATTGCTCGAAGAGGGAAAACTCGGAGAGGGAAGGGCAGGCGGAGGACAGACTTCTTCTTTCTCTCAGGGCTGCGTGAGCGCGCACGTTTGTGTGCCGTTGTGTGCGTGCGTGTGTGTGTGTGGTTGTGTACACACCAGCTGTGTTGAGATATGATGTTACTTCAGCTTGAACGAGTACGAGTGTGAGTGGATTCGTCGTTGGGATGTGCATCACAATGGAGCATTCAGGCATTGCTGAGACCGAGAGACAAACCTAATATCAAATCATGCTAACAAGACTGTTTCCAGGATAGCTTTACAACAGTTAGTGCGTTTGAAAGCGTTTATCATCCCAGAGATCGCCTTGAGGTCAGGGTTACCGTTCATGCGAGACGTGTTTCAGTAACAGTTCACATCTGTCTGAAGCCAACTTGAGAGATTTGGTCGTAAACACATTAATCGTGTAGAAAAAAAACACGATTGCTGGCATTGTGTGAAAAGACTGAGCGATAAATACATCCATTGATCTTCTAAACTGTCTTCAATCAGTACGAGGTCATGGGGGGGGGGCGTCAGTCTATCCCAGCTGACATTGCAGGGGATATCAAGGACAGGTCACCAATCTATCAGGGAGGACTAACGCAGAGTGACAGACCAGAACACTGCCACACATTCACTGGCAGAGGCACCAATTAACTCAACACTCATGGTCATCAGGAAGAGGTCAAGAGGTCAAGGAGAACTGTGGCAACATGTTCGCCCGCCAAGTTTACCCTTCTACCCCAACACACCTGCTACTTAATAGCAGCTAAACAGAAAAAGGCAGGATCGACCAACTTATGGACTGGTGACTTTGCCAATGTGTCC
The DNA here is from genome assembly GCF_963422515.1 of Blennius ocellaris. Taxonomy (NCBI): domain Eukaryota; kingdom Metazoa; phylum Chordata; class Actinopteri; order Blenniiformes; family Blenniidae; genus Blennius; species Blennius ocellaris. The sequence goes on from NC_137652.1 coordinate 22,345,015, forward strand.
AGCTATTTTTTACAGGATTAAGAACTTTTGATTTACTTCCCAAAAAAAGTTTAGGGTTTACAGAACAACAATTTGAAAATTATGTCAGTTTTCAAGAAAATGACAGAAACACTGAAAAGGATGTTTTCATTTTGGGCCACAAGTTGGCACTGTGGGTTGTTTTTGTAAAGAATCCACACACAAATGCTTGCAGAGAACAATACGCTGTAAATATTAACAATAGCGGGTATACACACATTTGTATGGACAGACAATAAAGTTGGTAAAGTTGTTATTGTTTTGACTGTCAGCTGTAAAACTACCAAGTTTCAGGAGAATATGGATGGGGAATCATGACACTCTAACATTGTTATTGTTGTCCACTACTTACATATGTGTAGAAGAACTCTTTACTACGACCATAGTGTGAATGTACAGTGTCAGCATTTTTGAAAAATTGCTATTTTCCCTGTTTCCAGAGAGACGGCCGAGGAGCGTTTTCAAAAAGTTTCACCTTGGGAGCCAATTTCAAAAAGTTGTGTATTCAGTGGCATCAACCACTGTTTTCAACTAATGTTGTTCGTCTTCTTTTGAAAACATTGTGGTGAAAACTGGGCTTCAATGTTACAGAATTAAATTGAAAGATTTTGTAAGATATGCCACTTTTGTGAATTAGGTAGAGGTGGCGATTCAGTCTGTCCTAAGTCCGTTCCTCCTGACACTGCAGGACAGACGAGATGAGGAGTTTTACACAGACTGGATATGCTGGGGCGAGCTGGTTAGCATGCTAACTTTAGCAGCTACGCTTACTGAGGGATATTCATGTTCAAAGAGGAAACCAAAATGTGGTTATGTATGTATCAACAGGGATTGTCCTCTTTGATTCTGTCTCAGGATTTCACCCTGTCACGTCACGCTGTGACTGAAAACCACTGCACCCTTCCTTTTTATGCCAGAAAATTCAGCCGTGAGACCAGACTGCACGGTCTATACACCCTCCTGACCCCTGAAATCCCCCAGAAGTCCCTCAGGCTGAAGTCCAACCTGTGAGCCCAAGTTTGTGGGAAATAAGCTTGCAAAGTAACTGGCTGGTTAGTTATGGAAGTATTTGAACCGCTGGGAGAAGCCGCAGCAGGTGGAGAGAGAAGCAGGGCAGACATATTTACCATATGTGGGGGATGTTATTTATTTAGAAGTTTTATGTGCTATCTATTCCTTATTATGTACATAGAATTTTCCACTGAACCTCACACGCATGCCTTTGTTTCACATACACTGCTCATACTTCAAAGCCCACATTATGAGTTTGAAATGGAAGAAATTCTCAGCTCCAGTTTTTATAGTTGATTTCAGTCCTTAAATTAAAGTATCTTTAAAAACACTCCAGAGCAGAAATTATCAGCTCATAAGATGTAAGAAATAACTAGTCGATAGAGGGATAACATCACTTTGATTTTCACTTATAATTGCTTTTCCTTTGTTCAAGCTCAAACTTTGCCAACATGTCTGAATATTCTGACATGAATTACACGACTGTAAGCTTTGAAAAAGTGCCAATCATTCTTTCATGTTCAAATATAGCAATACTGCCTATCAAAAAATATCTTTACATTGAAATAAAAAAAAAATTTTGTCCATTATGGCAACATCAAACCTGGTGAAATAAAGAAAAACAACAACAACAACAATAATAATAATATGTGTTGTTGATGTTCATCCACTCACTCCACCTTGGGCGCAATTTTCAAATTGTTGTGTTTTCAATGACTCCGAGCACAGACCCGCACATGTACCCAAAACACAGCAGGAGTTTTCCCTTTTCACTTCAATGTTTTAGTGTAAATGGGGCCTCAGTTTGGAAGGACATGAAATCCACGAAATGAGACAAATGGTGGCCAATAAACTGGGTTGTCCATGCGTTTCCACTCCCCCACTCCCTCCCTCGTCCCCGTCAAGCCGAAGCCATCCAGCACAAGTAACAGAGAAAGGCCACTGCTAACAAGCCAGCCCTCCAACTACCAGCGTCCCCTGAGGAAAAGGATGACATCGAGCTGCGGTCAGGGCGTCCATTGAGGGAACGCCGCTCTTCTCCACAGTAATTTACATGCTCTAATATTAATTGCTATTGGAAAGGCTTAATCTGATTACAGTGAAGGTCTTAGCAGCGGGATGGTGGCGCCGCTGTACCTAACCTTGTTAGACTTAAAAGACAAACTCAGCCAATAATATATACATGCACACGCATGCATGCACGGACATATTGGCAGACACAAAGAAATAGACATTTAATCTGTGGAGTTTGTTTACACATTTCTACATGTGTTTCTCCACAGATCAATGATACAATAGATGCAGCGAATCAAAGATTTATGGAAAAGCCTTTGCAGGCCTATTCGGGGGAAAACGCACCAGCAGTCGCTAAGATGCTCACACACTCAACTGAACACATGTTTAATAAATTATTTGCATCCGCCGAGCCCACATTTGAATTTTCATCAGATTAAACATCGCAGCCATGCACACTCACACGCTACATATTTAGCATTCAGACGAGGAAAGAATTGATGGCTGCGTTTGATATGGAAATGCCGCCTGAGCTCGCTGTATCCGCTTGACATTTGCATTCTGCTGATCACTGGGTAATTCATCGCCAAGGTTTTTCTTTACATGTGTTTCCTTTGGCTTAGAGAGCTCCCTTGTTTTGACTGCAACGTGGTGCAATTGTCCCCCTAGACTCAGCATAAAGAAGAGATGACAATAAAATATGGCCTCCGGGTGAATTTACAGGTGGCTGACAATAAGAAGGAGGTGATTTACAGTAATGGGCAGACGTGTAATAAAAACGATTTGGTTTTAGGAGTGTACAGTTTATATCTAGTTTCTCAGTTTGGATCTATTATCGTAATCCTAATTGAGGCCTTGTTTACAAGATCTTTCAAGTGGAATCACATCGTTTTTGCATCCGAAACAAATTCACAGTTACATGACAACTTTTTAAAACTGTTTACACGGAAACAGCAGGAATACTGAAAAACATGCAATCAGAAAACTTTCTTGCAACATTGGAGTCACATGCTTTCTGTATCTTTTAGCAGGTTTTCGCAAACTCTTCCTCTGGTTTTAATGTGAAAAGAATGTAATGTTGGTAGCAGTAAGCTTACACTGCTCGGCACCTAGCTGTAGTTACATGGACCATCAATAATCATATTAAATGTGTTGTGTGACCCTAAACCTTAACCCTTCCCAAGTGGAAACCCTAACCCCACAGCCCTAGTTAGATTGCTTCTGTCAACTTTGAAATAAGACGGGATCGAAGAAAGAGTGTAACCCCCTTAACGATCTCACCAAGAAGCCATATAAATGGCACAATGATTGCTTCTCACCGTTTGCTTCTTCTTTTGCTTACGCCACTTCTGTGGCGCAACGTCACCACGAGACGCTTCGTATACGCAGGTCTGAGGAAAAATGCAGCACCAATGCACATGAGATAAATGAAGGAGACAACAGTATGCTTGCAATATAGTGAAAGTTTTGAATAGCTGGAATAGGCTTGGTGCATATAAAGTACAATGTGATATCTCAATCAGAAAGAATTCAACCACAATGATCTGAGTGAATTCAGACCAGATCTATCAGATACAGGTGTTGCTGCCATCTGCTGTTCAATTCTGGGTCTGGGTCAATTCAAATAGAAAATTCCAGAATTAGATGGAAGACATTTCTCTGTATTCTTGAAACGTCTTACGGGGGAATTGAAGATGTTATGCAGCATGTGCAGTTATGTCTCTCGGAAAACTTCGAGTGATTGCTCCATAAAAGTATGCAATGTATTTAGATAATACCAGTTTTGTGTGCATGGTGGCTGAGTTTCCACAATTAGCTGTGAGATGTTACTAAAATCTTAAATGCTGGTCTTTTTTTTTTTTTTTGTAATGTCACAATCTGCAATCGCTGCTGCTTCCTCTGATTTTGTATTGAAAGCCGGAAGAGTGACTCAGTACACCCTCTTGTGGTAAAAATTAATAATACAAGATGAATCCGGCTGGCTTGAACAGACTTCTCAACAACCTTCTGATCATTATTTTAAAGTTGGTTTGAGATATTTTGGGCTAAAATGTTACATATGATATCCTTATACAATAATATTACTGGTCCAGCCAATTTGAGTTTAATTTTGACCTGAACTAAAATGAGTTTGACATCCCTGCTTAAGAATCTCTAGAGGATGAATATTAGCATACAGTAACCGGACTTCCAGCACGCTTATCTTCATATTCTTCCTCAGTTAAATCTGGAGCTCACCAGACTTCGCCTGCGCATGATTGGACAGTGCAGAGCAGCAGTTGATGAACTGAGAATTCCTCAGAGGCCGACGCCATTAATTCCTGTCATTACGCTCCAACACACACCGCCCAGATCACAAAGTCTCTCACTCAAAACACTTCATTCAGCCTTTGTTTGTGTCGCGAGCGGATGTGACCGCTGAGGTAAACAATGTGCTGACAGCAACAGGCAGCATTTCATTAAAATCCCCATCGGAGCTGCTGAAGAGTCTATCTGAGTCTGTGAGTGAGACGGATTTCGTCACTGGTTTGTGCTGCGTGGGAAGCTATTATTGATTTAACCATAGAGATTAATTTGTAGGGCCTGTTGCTTTGCTTTGGACCCTGATAAAATACTGTGGAACAAAAGGCTCACCATAAAGCAAAGCTTGTCTCGCTTTTGGGTTTGACATTGTGGTGACATTTTGTTGGTTTATGTGCCAATGTTCTTGGTTTTGTATTTGTGTTGTATCGTTTGGATTGAATTCCTAAACCACCAGCAACTCTACTATGACTTTACCACTTTTGACACAATTGTCAATTACTACGAAGGAATTATTCAAGTTTCAGTGGCGTCGTTCTGTGAAACATGAAATTTGTTACAGAGCTGCCTGTTGGCATTATCCAAAGTTGCTGTATCCAAGTGAGCTTTGTTGCTCTTTTATGAAACTCCTGTTTACTGAAGTAGGAGCAGTTAATTTATTCTGAACTGACTCATTCCTCCAGACAACAGCATGGAAGATATTTCAGTAAGTAGAATTATCATAATCCATGGTAGCTGTGATTAACAATAGCAGGTTTGGTTAGCAGTCCGTGTCTCTTTTCGAAGAGAATATTGGTAGTTTATCTCAAGTGTTTTGTTGCAGCTTGTTGTCATTAGTTCTTAAATCTGTGTCTTCCAGAAGAGCCAGCATCCAGATTATTGAGTGTCTTCCTCCCCCTGTGTGATGGAACTTCAACATGCTTGATAATAGTTACAAGGAGAAAGGCATGCTGGGAAATATGACACCTCCTCGTGATATCCGGATATAATCTGAATACAGCTGTATGCTATTAGGACACCTGAACTGAGACTGTCAATTACAAGACAAGCATCAATTTTATTTCCAAGTAAGTACGTGCAGTACTTTCTTGGACACCCTGGTGTTTCAACATTGCGTGCTTGTACAAGGAGACAGTGTGCATAAAATAATCCAGCATGCATTGGGGCAGTCTGTGTGTCTGATCAGTGTGTTGAGGCGACACACCAGCCTCTATCGGACCACCGCATGCAGGACGTCGTCCTGTCAGGTGGGGGAGCTGTGGCTCTGCCGTGTGCAGCTCGGTGCTGAGAGCTTCCTCCTCCAGACGCCTCAGCTCCCAGACAGTGATGAGTGCAGCCGTCCTGCCTTGCACACCCGCGGGCTGCTGATCTGGTTTGATCTGGCTGTTTTATGTTATTTAATAGGATTTTCATAGCAATGTGTCACTCCCTGCAGTCTGTCACTTCCACTGACTGAGAGCGTACACTCTCTGGAAGCAGGCAGGAGTTCATCGAGGCTGTCTAAACAGAGAGAAGCCTCGCGCTGTAACGATCCGGCATGACGGACTCAGATACCAGTGCTTCATCTCCCTTGGATGCGTCAGGCTACTCCCAGATGTTCACAGCAGCACGTCCAGGATATAAGGAACCCTGAGCTTGGGCTCCTCTTCACATGCTGGGTCACAGATCAGAAGAGAGCAGCAGGGTTAATTGCTTCAGCTTCAGACTCAGCATGTGAGCTGAGGTGCAAGAAAAGTAACTGAATCTGACTTTTGACCTGATGAAAATCAAACCTATATAAACATCAGTGAGGGATAGAAATCTAAGGAGCTCAGTGGCCAACTTGTTGACTCCACTTATTCTGCTCTGACCTCTGACTTCTGGCACATTACGACGACCGAGGTCACATGTACTGCTGTTCGCCTTCTAAGGCCTCACTCAATGTTCATATTGCCACAAATATCATAACCCCCCCCCCCCCCCACACACACACACACACACACACACACACAAACTCAGCTGGTGCAGGCATGCATATATTTTATTTCTGCCTTCTTAAAGGAATATTTCATCTGACTCCTGTTTTAGCATCAAACATTCACCTCCTGCTAGCTTAAAAGGCATCTGTGAAAAGTTTGGATCTTCCCAGTGGAAAGAAGCCAAGGCGTCGAAATGTTCACAGAAACCTCCGGGGAAGGGGCGTGAAGAAAGGATAGAACTTTTTTTTTTCAGGTTCACGTAATTAGAAGAGTATTATGTGATGGTCAGAACAACCTGACCCAGACCGAGGCTTCAATTGCTGAAAATGAACCTGCCAGGTTCTATCGAGGGCAAAGAAAACCTACAGATGAATCTCTGCCACCACAGCAGATCAAAGTCCTCGTGCACAAAATCCAAGACAGATATTTACAGGTCCTGGTACACAAACACAAACCTAGTTATAAGCATACAGATTTTGCTGCAGTCATCACTACGGTGGCCCAGAAGGGTCAACGCAACAGCAAAAGCCATAACGTGTGTGAGCCACAGGCCACAAGGGTTACTTTGTTGGATCATTTTACTGGTCTTGTTCCATTGACATAACCCTGGACCGTTTGTGGCCTCTGAACTAAAATGACTTTCACAACCTGGGTCTAAGACTACGACTATTGAACAGTGATCACAAAAGCTGCTGAGTCAGTCACCAGTTAACATGGAAACCAGCAGTAGTCCACACAACTGAAGTTTAATTCTTCCCAGGAATGTTTGAGATGGTGAACCTCGCTCTCTGTAGCGTCTGTACCGATTCAAACCATCTCTTCTCTGTCTGCCTGCAGCTCAACAATAAACAGCCGAGATACGCTCACAGTCAAAGGTTTGCCTCCAACGTGCCAGTCAGAAAAAGACAGACTCCGACAGGATTCACCACGTCGTAAGCTTATTGACCTGAATTTCAAGGCGGTGTTGTTTGAGCCGAGATTGTAGCTACAAGGTTGTGATGTCAAGACAAAGCTGGGGGAGGAACTCAAAGCAGGCTCCACTCCGGGTGCAGGACCACTCTGAAGTCTCGGGCTGTTCTTCTCATGCTGCCATAGGTGAGCTTATACTTCTTGACAAAATCGTAAACTCCAAAGTGAACCTGCCGTCTGATATAAGAGATTATTTTCGGAAAATCTAAGTCTTGTAGTGGAGGAGAATGGCCCTCCCACAGCACTGACCTCAATCCCTCTGAGTGCCTATAGGATGCACCAAAGATAAAACTGCTGTTTGTGTGTTGATGCTCTGCTGTAGGTGAACTGAAGGATTTGATGGCCGTAACACAGACAAGTTTCACCAAGTATTACACTCTGACGTGAGTCTTTAAACTGAAAGTAATGTGAATACAAAAGTAGTCTGAGTCATTCACCTCTCATAATGAAATGTTAAAATGTCCTCCTGTCAGTCAGGTTCAAGAAAAAGAAAATAATACTATTCATTTTTAAAAGAAAATGTGTTGTTTTATGGTTCTATAGTTGAGCGTCACCCCCAATTGCAACCCAACTTCGTCGTCTGTACATATTGTCTGTGTACTCGCCATCAATGTTCATAGCGCAATGTTGTCTGCATGTATGTGTGTGTGGTTTCATCACAAAAACAAAGAACAGTACCAAATTGTGACCATACATCTAAATGATATTGTTTTCAGAGTTTCTGCCATTTATGTGTTAATAAACATCGTTTTCAAAATGTTGCTGTGTAAATGCGATACTTTTCTGAAAAGAAAAAGACAATACGTTTTCACTTGAAACATTGTAAGCCGAGCATCATTCGCACAGAATAATTTTCAAACACTCAGACATAACGTTAGCATTTATCACGATGGAGAAAGGTTGGGCCAATATACTCCATGTAATGGTATGAATATAGCACAAATATCTTTAGTGTCAGATGAGTTAAGTTTTTTTTTATATTAACAATGATGCTAATAATAATTTTGTAGCATAATAAGAATATATTAGCATTGCATGCTAAGACTTGCAAAGGGTTCTGCATGCTTCAACTCCAGAGCAACATGTTGCTCCTTACTTCCTCTGTATTGGCCAAAACCACATAAACAACTCTATAATCTGTGTGATCTTTTGTAACTAAACACATTCTGTGGCTCCAGAAGAATTTTATTTGATGGAAAGTGAGAAAAGGGGCTCTTGATGAAAAAGGTAAAGGCAGACACAAATTATTGTCTTTACTAGCAAAAAAGAAATGACCGGCTATGGATTTTTACCGCTTCGTTGCATTGCTTGATATCAAACATTTAACCATTCAACCAAACTCCTCCAATGAAATAAATGTTTAACCTTTCATTGACCCAAGTTGTACAAACCTTTAGTATCAGAGATGTTTCCATGTGGAGAGCAACAGAAGCTGGTGCCACTGTTGTATGCACAAAGACCACCAATGACACAATACAAAAAGAGAATCCCTTCCGCTTGGTGACATTATTGAAACTGACTTCCCCGCCTTCGGGGGACATGACTCCACATGTTCTGTTATTTTGGTTGTATTTGTCTTTCCACTCTGCTTTCTCCTCTTCCCTGTGTAACATACGGGCTTTGTAGTGCCACAATTACCAAAAGAAAATTATTTGCAAGCTTTCACTGTGCTTTTCATTATTATTGGTGGATATTTTACCTTTAAGCTGTTACTTGTTGCAACTATGAGAGAAATTTCATCATCTAAAAAGGGGTTTCTCTCCGTCGTTCGTTCTCCACTCTGGAAATGGCCACATTGCCTGTCTGCACATCTACGCAAGCGGCCTTGTAAACATGATAACCACATTAGAGACACAGAAAGCTGACACAGATGCATTACTGGGCTGGGGGGGCAGTTTAGCGCCTGTGTACAGTTTACGCTGCTGTGTGATAAACTGCTGCTGCACACGACGACGGGCCATAGAAACACAAGCAGGATATCTGACCTCTGCAGCTTTCGTGGAGTTTCCAGATAACCCAAGCACAGGTTCAGACATCCACTTTGTGCCTCATTCCTACTGTCTTACAATCTCATTTGACTTTCTTTCTTTTTTTTTTCTCCAGCCCCGTCCTGAGTGCTGAATTTACTCCTGCAAGGTGACACACTGGAGATTATGAGGCGCCGCACTGATGTGGAACAAAATGCGGGCGATGGAGCTCGTACGTCAGACGCTAATTGTCTAGAGCCACAAAAATGAAAGTGGATGACAAAGAGAATTTGGAGGTCTGACAACAGATCTGTTGTTGCTGCGGTTGCGACTTTGGGTGATTATGAAGTCTAAATTTAGATTCAAGAGTTTCATGTTGGTGGAGACGAAAACGAGACTCAAAAATGGAAGAAAAAATGGCTGTGTCGTGGCTTCAGAGGAACTGCCATTGGTGCATCCTTGATGCTCTCTGTATATTAGTGCTTCTCAAATGGTGGGGCGAGCCCCCCTGGGGGGGCGTGGTGGGGTGTCAGGGGGGGCGTGAGGCGGGCGCAACTTTCAGTATTAGTGTCTTTATTTATGCTTGAACGATAAAAAAAGGGCCTCCAGCTCATTTTATTAATTTATTTTGATAATCAGGCGATTGTATGCAGAATGCTGGTGCCAGCAACTCACACAGTGGTTTATACAGATTAATAAATAAATATTATCAGGTTCTCAATGGTAGTACAATTCGGGGGGGGGGCCTGAAAATGTTTTTGTCCTCTAGGGGGGGCGTGACAGAAAATAATTGAGAACCACTGCTGTATATGATCAATATCCATGTGTGTTTGCCACGTATACCAATCACCCATAACATTATGACCACCTCAATTCTATTATGTAGATCTGTATAACTCGTCTGGAACTCTGAAGGTGAGCTTCAAGTCCTAGAATTTGTGAGGTGGAGTCTCCATAGATTGTGATGGTTTGTCCATCCCATCCCACAAATGCTTGTTTGGATAGTTATCCGGTGAAGTTGGGAGCTAAGGAGATTGACCAAAGCAATACACTCCTCCCCCATAATGCATCATCGGGCCATGTGCTCCTCAGGTAAATCTCTCAAATACCCGACCCACATCTTGATATGAAAGTAAACCTTATCCATCACCTTTTTTCATCAGTTTATGGTCCTGTTCTGATGCTCTTTGAGTGTCGTTGGTGCCTCCTGGTGGTGGACAGGTCAGCATGCTGCAGTTCTGTGTATTCTGACAGCTTCTTCTCCAGTTTCAGGAACAGTTGGATCAGACTACCTGCATCGATGAGGCCTTCCATCCCCCTGTCGCCATGTCACCTCTGGTAGAAACTCACCAGTGCAGACACAATGCAAGAGCTGCAGGTTTGGACATGCACTTACCCAGTTATCATCAAAGGGACCGTTCACACCCAGAACTAAAATGCATTTTGGATGAATGGATCACAAGTGGTGAAACCTCAGTATGACAAACGTACATCACCAGTCCTTACCATGTTTCAGAGAATACAGAGTAATACAAGCTGAACTCAAGCGGTTAGCCTGAAATGTACAATAGTGTAAGCAGTCTGCATCAGGACATGTTATCGGATCACACAAAATTAATCTCAATGCCGGGTGTGAACGGGCCCAAACAATCTCAGTTCTTCACATTCTGCATCAAGTCAAAAGAATAAACATCACACACAGAGAATCCCATTCATTCACTTCAGCTGTCAGTGGTTATGAAGTTATGGTTAATGAGTTTATGTTTGGGGATGTTATTTTTCTTTCTTGCTTATTCATTCTTCACATCGACTCCTCAGGTTTGTCTTCCTGCAGCGACATTACTACTGTCGGGCACTAGATGGCACTGTGCACACGGCTGTGAGAAGCCCCAAGAGCTCAGAGTCTGAATCAAAGCACAGCAACATCCTTTATGATCACTTATTGACACAGTGTTTTGTATTTAGACTTCACCCCATCGCACGTTCTCTGTTGCCGTGGGAACAAGCCTTAAAATAGGCCGCTCCGAATCAGCGCAGTGCAATATACTCTCTATCCAATGCGAGTCGCCTTAATGCATATAGCAGCTGAGTTGAGTCAGCAAAGGTCACCGAAGATGACACTACACTCCGAGAGTGAATTAGCTCGTGGTCCCTGCCAGGGCCAGGTGCTGAGCCGTTAGCCCTTGTTGGCTCACAGCCAAGTCATAAAAGTCAAGTCTTGGAAACTGATGTCCTGTAAAAACCAGGTCTTACTTGAACACAGTGGCGGCCAGGTAATCCAGCAGGGGAATAAAATGTCAGGCTGGCTCAGCACACCTGTAAGGATGCTGTTAAAGGTTCAGTTCACCCAAATTACTCCAATAACCAAAGGCCAGTTTTGCTCAATGGACTCTTGTTGGAATCTAGTTAGGCAAAGAAGTTCCAGGGGTGCTAACGGGGGAAGCTGCTTAGTACCTGTGTTTCTGATATATGTGAGAGATGAGAGAGAGAGAGAGAGAGAGAGAGAGAGAGAGAGAGAGAGAGAGAGACAGAGAGAGAGAGAGACAGAGAGAGAGATATTCCACCATACTTTGATGTTTCTTCCTAAAACTTGCAGGCTGAAACACAACATCCACAACAATGTTTATGTGCAAGCATCTGGGATTATTGTTGTTGTTTTGGGGTTTTCTTTTTCACAAGCGAGTAACTCATCAGCGAAGTTTGAAATGTATACTGGAATCAAAACAGCAGGAAGGCTTGCACACCATTACCACTGGAGCAGATCTGCAGCAGGGACGAGCACTTCTGAGGCCTGTCACGTCCCGCGTCCGGCCCGTTTCGAGCTCTGCAATCAGACGTGAATCAAACTTTAAGTGAATTGCACAGGAGTTTGTTTGGACCCGTTTGTCAGGGGTTCGGTTGGCAGCACTCGTGCTTTCACAAACAAACTGCTACCACGCAACAATAACACTGGATATTGTTTGCATCCCCACAAACTATGACAAGTGGAAACACTCTGCAATCATATTTTTAAATTCTCTCAAGTGTTTCCAGTCCATCAAGCCCAAGGATGTTCATTCGTCCCTCATTGAATTTCGAGCTGGTGCGGAATCTATTTCAAATGTAAATGACAGGAGGATCTCTCAATAACAGCCACAATGGTGGAAACCGTCTACACACGCACGCACACACGCACACGCACACACACACACACACACACACACACACACACACACACACACACACACACACACACACACACACACACACACACACACACACACACACACACACACACAGATACACATCCAGGTGATCTTGATAAATACAGTGTGCTGGCCATTTGGCCATGAGGTTTGAGCTTCAGTGAAATATGCACAGCAGTCATCAATTTACTAAATTTTTTCCCCCATTAGTTCATAGAAAGTCCTTGGAGTCTGAGTAGTTCCTTTTTTTCTTGCTTTGACTGCCTCAAAGAGCACTGGCACCAAACGGGAAGTTCTCCTGTAGGCAACAATCAAACGCTGCACACCGGCGAGCGTAGGCTCAGTTTCCACATCCATCTGCACAGGCATCTGTGGAGAAGTAGGCGGATCGAACCCTCCAGTACTGATGTTCTTCTTATCAACTCCTTTTAGATAATACACTGAAAATTAACTCGCCGTCTTTGTTTCTCCATTAGTCAGATCTATGATTAAGTGGTTGCCAAAGAAAGAGGATCATTTATTATTTTTATTATGCTGAATAGCAATGCTAATTCCATTTGGCAGCTCCATCTGTGTTGTATCCACCTTTAATATACATATTACTGTTTTCTGGCCAAAATTTTATGATTAAAGAAAGATTTTTCCTTCCACATGCTATTTGTGTCCGACAATAAATTGAACTGTATTGTGCCATTTGGGAAAATCCAGAAAGACAAGGGCTTTGTTTGTTTAAGGCCACATAATGCATGTGGAGAGTTTCAAGATTAGGACCAAAGGAAATAGCACAAAAGCAACAACGTCCAAACAGACAAACATTTTGCACGATGCAACACCAAACTATCTTTCCTTCTTTCTTTGTTTTCTGATTAAAGGCCATAATAGTTGAATCCCAGTGCAATTACAACAATTCATGAAATTAACTAGAGTCTTTGTGATCAATTAATAGCATCCCAATGTTTGATGCAAGGACATTTTCTGTCGCGCCGACCTGCAGATGCAATGTAAAGTTTCTGTACAATGCTAAAGCTGTGAAAATGCAATATACTGTACACGAAGTCCATTTATCATTTAAATATAACTTTCATATATATATTGCCCTTGGTTTTTAGCACATCCCTACTGGTTTTACTGTACATAGATTGACTGGCAGAGATGAAGCATACATTATATGCTTATGCCAAAACCTTTGAGCATTTATTGTCCATCTATTCCCACATGTGCAGAAAAGTAGGATTTTCCCCCAGTTGCATCTTCTGTGGCTCCAAGCGCCGTTGTCACATAAATGGACATACAGAATGTTTCCGTTTTCACTTGAAAACGTGTAAACAGGGCCATAAAAACAGAATGTGTCAGTAACCAGCACTCATACGATGCGTGCTGGTTTTTTTAAGTACTCAATGTAAAAAAAACAACAAAAAAAACCAACCCAAAAACCAAAGTGTGCATTTGAAACGAGTGAAAACAGGTGGTGTGAATTCACTGAGGGTCTTGAAAACAATAAACCTGTGGCTTCCTGTTAGAAATGTCTGTGATACTGCCGCCCCCAGACTTTGTGTTCACAATAAGTTCACACGCACGCACGCACGCACGCACGCACACACGCACGCACACACACACACGCACACACACACACGTGTGCTGCTTAGTAACAAAGCCACTGAATTTGTTGACAATATACTTGAATTGTTTCAGCCTTTATTCCCTCCACAGGGTGTTAACAGGATGAAGGATGCAACTTTACAAATCCATTATTTGCTCGTAATAGAAAAATTCCATTGAGCAGAGATGTCTGATCTTTCCTGGAGACGTGCTTATGGAAGTCTTAATAATATAACATTTGTCAGAAACCACATAAAGAGCTGAAATGTGAATTCTTGTATGTCTAAACTTTATTCTTCTTATTGCTCATGTAGAAGAATAAAGACCAATGGGACGAGGAATGAGAAATTAAAAGATTCTTGAAAGTTAAAAGACTTATCTAAAATGTATTTACAGTGCGAGCACAAACACGAACTTAAGCAATTGCAAACAACTGCATGTCTTGTTTTCAGTAGCAGCTTCATGGAAATTAGCTTCAATCACTCTGTAGTACCGTTATTTTATACTTGTCTTCTCCTCAGTCTTTATACACTGAACAAAAATATAAATGCAACACTTTTGTTTTTGCTACCATTTTTAACTTCTCCTTTGCCGAGATAATCCATCCCACCTCACAGGTGTGGCATATCAAGATGCTGATATCTGTTGTGACCACTATTTGCCTCACGCAGTGTAACACAGATCCTTCGCATTGAGTTGATCAGGTTGTTGATTGTGGCCTGTGGAATGTTGGCCCATCCCTCTTCAATGGCTTTGCAAAGTTGCCGGATAATGGCAGGAACTGGAACACGCTGTCGTATACGCCGATCCAGAGCATCCCAAACACGCTCAATGGGTGACATGTCCAGTGAGTATGCTGGCCATGCAGGGATGCTTTCAGCTTCCAGGAACTGTGTCCAGATCCTTGCAACATGGGGCCGTGCGTAATCATGATCAGAGGACGAGAGCTTTCTATTTCTTTTAGCTCACAGACTACCTCTTCAGGTGTTCACAGCCACCCCTCTGTACCACAGTCCCAAAACTCTAAAACGAACACATAGCAAATTTTAAATGTTACATTCTTGTTGCCAAATACTTTTGGGTGGATTCCTGACCATGAGAGAATGAGCATGTGCGCTCTCCCATCAGCTCAGTGCATCTTCTTTATTCAGATCAAAAAGACCATAAGCACAAAAGATTAATCACTTGACATGCTGATCCAGTCACACTTGGATTTCCGTCATAAATGTTCTGGCCAGGAGGTGTTATTCCCCCACATCTCCCTGAGGACCGAGCCCCTCCATCCATCCATATCTTAACCTCCTCCACACAGTCTGCATGCACATATACATACTAATGTATTTACACGTGGCGACCGGGCGCATCATTCATATTCATGCTGCAGAAAGAGGGAAAAACACACTTATGGATGCACATAAATGGCCCTCCACCGCTCTCGTCGAAGCAGGACGTATATATATTTTCAGGAGAAGTGGTTAACAGCTCCCAACGTCTTTGCATCTGTTTTGCGTTCGTCTGCCGCTGCTCTGACAGTGAGCGTAATAACAAGACGCTCTGACAAGGACTAATAGGCTAAAGCGCATTTCCTGCTCTGTGCAACTTAAGAGTGATTATCTTCCTCTCTGGGAAATCAGTTGCACAGTTTCCAAAGACCAACTTTCTACCCCAGTCAAAGCATAACATTTCTCCGCTGTCCTACTTTCTCCTTCCTCTGAAAAGGTCTGTGACAGATGTGCTAACAGGACTTTCTTCTGCTAAATGTATCAGACACGTGTAGTTTATTAAGATGTGGCGAGTCCCTGGGCCTGTGGGAAGTAATCACTTGAGATGTATGAATATGTTTGACATCAACATACATTATTAAGCGAAGCAATTTAAAATACAAAGAAATTAAACCGTCCACAAATACTTCATATCCTCATTTACCCAAGAACTGAGGCGTCTCCCCTGCAGCTGTTGGCAATGTCTTCATGAGGCTGTGGAAGTTGTCATCATGACGAGGACGAGTTGTGTTTTAGAATTCAGTTGAAGAAACATTCAAGTTATTCTCAAACTTTGCATGGTGGAGATTTGCTTAATTCTCATGGTTCCTGTATTGTTTCTGTTTTTTTCCCCTTTGGAGCCAACGATTGCTTGTAAAGAGGTGCCATGACATTTTTCAATGGATGGATGGGTGGATGGATGCGTGGGTGGGTGGGTGAATGGATGAATGGCACATTGAGACCTTTATACACACATATTCAGAAATGCATCAGTAGGTATTGAAATATGTGTAAATTAGGTCAGTTTTACACTTTTCAGATGAAATTATTGTAGATAAATGGAAGAAAAAGTCGTTATTTACAGATTTTTTAATAAAAAAAAAAAAGGCTTGAAATGCTCCTATTGACAATCTTGAGTTAAAATATTCAGTTCCAAAATATTTCCATCTGTCTCCTGTGAAGGTTTGCAAACTGAGGTATAGATTTCTATTCAGAATTATTCAAAATAGCTATAAAAAAAAAGATTTAATTTTTTTTTTGCTTTTTTGTGCATCCATCAAATCACAGAAATATCATTTAGCTGAAGTTGTGTTTTTTGTCTCCCGAAGGTCAGTCCAGTTTTTACTCTCCATTTTGCTTTACTTTTAGTCCCAAACACTTCCTGAGCTTGAAATCTCTCTGTTCAGTGCCTGACTTATTAATTTGTCTCTGACTGGGTTGGTTTGTTGGTGAGTTTCTGGACATTTCCTGAGAAATTGAAGTCTCCAGCTGCAGCCATATATGTTAGTGTGGTCTTGAGTGGATGAGAGTAAATGGACGCAGCGGAATAATGGTGTTGAAACCCATTATAAAGTTCTACAAAGATGAGGAGAACCGCACGTTCGGTTGTCAGGCATAAATTAGCATAAAGCAAAAAGACAAGGAAAGGAGAGAGTGCTTTTGATAATATATTCGGGAAGCACAATACCAATTTTTTTTACTACGAGTTCTAACCTTTAGCTACTTGCTGATGTGGAGTACCGATCAGCACTCATGACTGACACATTACTTAAAGCTGCCTCCTATTTATGCAACCTCATGTTGCCTACATTCCCTGTGATGCTGTAAAAGATTAATGCCGATAAATTATGTATATCCATTTAACCTTGTTAAGCAGTCTGATGAGGCACTGACGTTCTAAGACTGTGGACTAGAGATGTGTGAATGAGCTCACGAGGCAACAGGTTGAGAGTCTGCGTCTAATTGAAGTTGCAGAGGTCTCCTTGCCTCCTCCTCCAGGTTCAACGCCTTCATCAGAGCCGCATCAGGAGTGTTTTAAATCATTTAGACGAGCAGAAGCATCTGTCTGAGCGAGTTCGGACAACAGGAGCAGCTGATGCTGTAGTTCAAACCAGAATCTGCAGAGTCGAGTTCAGTATTAAAATTTTTTTTTTTTTTTGAGAGGTGTAATAATACGATTGTGTAGAGAGCAGAGTCACAGCTTCAAGGACCTTCACCAAGTTTCTTTAAACGTGTCTACAATGAGTCTAAAAGAAAATTAGACTCCAAAAATTATCCTCAAACTAGTATTTGACATTTTTAAAACAAGTCCAAAACATTTCCAAAACCTAGTCCTGAACTATCTTTTAATGGAGCTACATTTAGTACTCCAAGTCAAAAAACATTTTTCAAAACAAATTGTCTCAAAGCAAGTCTACTGCCTTTTTCTACAATCAGTATGAAAGAAACTTGAATTTGTTTTCAGCAAGACAACATTTCGAGTGAAAACGCATTGTTTTCAGAAAAGTTCTGCTTTTACACGGCCTCGTTGTGAATGTGATGTGGGTGGAAATGCAACTGAAAAAATGATCAACCATCAGTCTCGCAACATTTAAGGCTATTCTCGCGGCTTGACTCGTGACTATCAGGCTGAATTGGTCAAATGTCATTGATGTTTTTACTTGAGCTGCGGTGATGCCATCTTTCATATCCCAGAAACCCCTGCGGCAGGTTTCCCAAGAAGACATCATTTAAGGAAAACTAAACACAGTTTAATGGCTGCAATTCCATTTTGTCTGTAAACATATCGACTTTGGTGGGATCGATTTAGGCAACTGTGGGTTGGAAATGAGTGGAAATAAGTCGTAGTGCTCTTGTTTTAATGTATTAGTTTTATTCTATGTACAGAACTGGTAGAGTAACTTTAATAACCAACCAATACATAATTAAATCAGTTGACAACTATTTTAAGAATTTGTTTTAACAACTGATTTTAATCGAATAATAGTTTCACTCGTGCTTTCCCTTGACCTGAAAAACCGACCCGCAAAACAAGTACATTTCTTCTAAAGGGTTAGAAAAAAATACATCAGCACAGAGGAACATCCTCTGGCTCCCCTATGATCTCCAGCACCAAGTATCGAGATGAGAAAAGTACAGAAATAGTCAAAAATGTATTGTTAGACATATTTAATTTGTGAACTCCATTTTTATACCACAGTGCCGAACCTTTGTTCTCGCCTCATATTGTTTGATGCCTGTTTGTGTCTCCTGAGCCAACCTCTGAGACGGCGCTGTTTTACATTTTTCTTAGATATTCAACATATAAATGTGTCATATGAAATTTTCTCTTGTAAAATAACACAAAAACACAACTTAAAAACACTCAGTGTGATATGTTCTGCCACTTTGGTTGCACCCCTCACTGAGAGCCAAGAGCTAAAACTTATAAAGTTCCTTCACATCCATACGTGACTGTGTGGCTTTGATCCTTATTTCATCCAAGTGCATATTTTACATATGTGTGAGTGCTATGATTTTGGGGAGTATAAAGTGAATAATATCTTTGTTCTTGTGTGGGAGCTTCACACTGAACCTGATGAAAGGCTGCTTCTTTTTTTTTTGTTGTTTTGGTCGAGTGATACTTTGAATTTCATGACAAGTGTTCATGATTGAACTAATCAACTGTGACTTTTGCTCCCCCGCTCATAGCAAATTCTTATTATCTCAGCAGCACAGCAGATTACTTGAAACTAAACCCCACCGTTTGTTTTGGGTGAATAATGGCCGACGTGCTGTGGTAGAAACACAGCGTCTTGTTCCTGGATCCGGCTACAATTTGGATGAACTCTTCGATTAGGTTTATTATTCCAGCAGGAGGTGTTACCTGGAGGAGCCACGCTGATGATGATTACATATCAGATTTTAATCATCACACAGACCATAAACCCGTGATGAGAAAAGGTCTCGCACATTGCAAAAAGGCTTTTCACAAATTGAATGTTACCAAAAGAATACTAAGTGTATTTTTCTCTCCAATCTCCATTATTATATGTCATTATTCGTGCCACATTTCTACTTGTGATTTCTCTTGCTTTTTTCTTTGGCTCCCCTAATTTTCTACATGTGCTATCAGTTATGCACCTTTTCATTGTTTCTTGATCAGTTAACTCATTATAGATAACCATCAGCCAGAAAATAAAGAATGTGGTTCATGGAGCTTCATGAAGCTTTGTTTGGCCATCACCAGTTCAAAGCCATCTAAAATATGTCTATAGTGGCCATCACTACTTGTCACCGGCTAATTTTGTCTGAATCCATCATTTTTCACCAAAATATCGCGAGTTATCATGTCGAGTAAACAATAAGCAACTGACTTCTGGTTTTGCATAAAGCCTAAGAAAAATAATTGGTCAAACTTCCTCTCAAGCTAATACACTTTGTGTCTAACAAAGACAAAACTAGTCTTGATCTAGCCAATCAAAGTAAAAAACTAAGCCTTAGAATAGTCACCATTAAGTCTAAACCCACCTTTAAAACAATCCCCAAAATCAACCAACTAAAAGCAAAACATCATATGTAAAAATAAATCCCTCAACATTATCAATCAACGAGTGGACAAGTGTTAGAAGAGCCTTAAACTAGCTTCACAATAGTCTCAAAACAGGCCAGAAAAAGGCTTAAACCGAGTCCAAACCTGTCTCAGTTGTAGTCCACAAGTATAAAACTATCCAAAAACATGTCTGAAACAAAGTTCCGAATTATATTAAAATTGAATCTCAGTTAATTCTAAAAAATATTCAAAGTAATTGTATTTTCAAATCTAAAACCAAATTTAAATTCTGTTAGTAGTTTATCTAAAAGCTTGATGTAACCACATCTACCATGAGTCTGAAATGTTTTTAGAGGTGATCTGACATATTGTAAAACAGAAATATGTCTTCCACTGTGATCTTTCCAGCAGACTTTTGAATCATTCACAATTGTCCTGGAATTTACCTTGCATTTGCCAGGTGAACAGAATGCTATATCTATTCCAGGCTCGAGAACACGACTCACAATCCTCCAGCTTTCTTTTCAGCTCTGAACGTTCATCCAGGTAGAGGCAATTATTCCACTCATAAGGGCTCTTTCCCCTTCATATGCTAATTAAAATGTTGTCTTTGTCTGATTTCACCTGTTCCAAATAAAGTTCAAAGACAAATATTCAAATTCCAACAAAACAGTATCTTGAGCTGGGCCCGTAAAGGGCAACTGATCGCTAGCACTGAGGTATTTACTGATGCTACACTGGAGGACAAATTAAGGGTTCAGATATGAGGAAAAGACATTGCTGGAGGCCAAAATGGTCTAATCTTGTTGCAGACGTGTCAGAGACTAAACAAATAACGCCACAGGCTGAACACACGGAGGTGTGCTTGACTTCAGAGAATCATCTTTCATCTGGTTCCAGCAGATTAGTTTTGCAGAACGGAATAGAGCCTGACGAGGTTTTTACCTTCGACACCGGGAGAGATTTGACGGGGCTAATTGGTGCCAGTCGACCTTTCAGTCTGTGAAGTCATCATCAAACTCAGCTCCTCCTCCTTTTTTTTTTTTTTTATAATTTTTTGGGGGGAGAGACTAAAGGAGCTACATCACACAGGGTCAGAGGAGGGAACAAAGCGGCTCGTCTCCACCTCCTGTTACAGACCACGTCCCTCTTTGAAGGCCTTCCTGACAAGATCCGCTGGGAGGCGGACCTCCGATGTCCGAATACCTTTGACTTCCTGGACAGTTTGAAATTCATACAAGCTGGCAGCAAGTAGCAAGCATGGAGGGACTGCGTAATGGAAACCAATGCTCGCTGATTATCAAGGAAAAATGGGCAAAATCCAAACTACAAACACACAAGCACTTTTCTTCAACTCCCTGTCCTCTTGTCTTCCAGCTCCCAAATGAAATATAAGAAACACTGGGCTCTCTCTGATGACTGATGTGCCAAATCATCACAGTGGAAACTAACCCTGGTGGACACTCCCACTCTCATCAACATTTTAAGGGTCCGTTTCGACAACGACATTTTGAAATGAAATCAGAAAACCTTGGATGCATTTTCAGTGTCAATTTACACAATTTACAGAAACTGTAATAGCAATCCGACTTGGCTGTTTGTCCATAAACGCCCATGTGCTCATCATTGTTACCAATTATTACGTATTTTTCTGTGTGTGGTTTTATTACAACAACAGTGCCATCTGGTGGCCCCACATGTTAATGACATTGTTTTCAGCATTTCTGCCATTTCTGTATAAACAGGCATTGTTTTCAAAATGGTGAAACTTTTACGACACGAAATGTATGTCATTTTATTATTGTAACATTGCCATGGATACAGAGCCTTAATCTGCCCTTGTGATAATCACTGTCAACTGTTAAAACCCCACTAGCTTCTTGTTTTTCCATCGTGCAATAAAAGCAGATTCCTGGTAGAGGCTCATATGTGCACAGAGAGAACATGCAAACTTCGCACAGAAAGGCCACAGCTGGGATTCAAACCAGTACACTCTTAGTGTGGCCACAGTGTAAACCACTAGCCCGTGGTGGCGCCCTTTGCACACAGCTTGTATAATGATTAACTCCCCTCTTTTCTGAGCCAAATATCTGTCTGAGAGTTGAAATGCAAATATCCAAATGTCTCTGGGGCCGACTCAATCTATCACAAACTGGCAGACGTTACAGGTAATCATTAGAGGTGTCATCCCGGTGCGATGATTAAAAGACCCAACTTCATTTTCCTGGGGGTCAGTTGTCATTGAACCATGGCAGCAGCCCAGCAATCTCACACTGTCAACGTCCTTCAGGCTGCTACATGAACACAGCAAACAACAGATGGATTTGAAGCTGCTTTTATCTTTAACTTTAAGGATAATAAAGTCAATTTGGCCATTGGCAATACCTGAAACAAATATTGTCAAAATGTATTTTTGAGAAGCAATTTTAGTAAGAGCTAACTTCAATAGGATGAATTACTTAGTTTCAGTTACTGACATTGTGATGAGTTTGCATTTATTTGATCATAGATGAAAACAGTGCAGCTGTGGAGCTGCTGTCTATTGCTGCCTTGCTTACGGAGCTCACGGTTAGCTTGTCAGCATTATCAGAAGTCGTTTCCTCCTGTAAGAGAGCAGCTCCGTTATTATTTCACTAATCTCCTGTTTTAACTCGAGGACCTCATTAATCTTGAACCATCTCAGTCCTCAGCAACATGCTAAAAAGTTAAACTATAACATGAGCCTGTGACCAAAGTCGCTGTTATCAGCACCTTAAAAACTGCTATCAAGGTTGGACTTATTGAAAACACCTGGGCTCCATTATTGTGTAAATGGACAAAAACAAGTCCATCTCTCCCCATTAAAGGGAGGAGCCGGTGAGACACTGGGTGACAGGCGGAGAAAGTAGCAACAGTACGTGTTTCTGTGTGTGGATGTCTGGGGTAATAATGTGGTGAATGAGCAATCTGTGTTGTCGGCCTCTGTGTCCTCCACCAGGAGAAGGGTTGCCTGCCACCATGACACTTTCTGGAAATGCTTGCACTCTGTCCCAACTACAAGTGCAAAAGTGTTGCTAGTGCACATACGTCCCGTGCACCGCTGCCGTAGTAAATGGCTACTTTGCACATGTGCAAGTAGATGGACAATAACAACAATAATGTCTCCAGGGTGTCACGACTCTCAGTCCATATCCTCCTGGGACTTGCTTATTTTATTGTTGACCGTTCTCTGCATGTATGTGTGTGTCGTTTTGTTACAAAATTGTTGTATGAACATTAACTTAAAAATTATGCACTATGACTTGAAATGTGGTAGAAACTGGGCCTAATATTATCGAGAAAAGTAACAGAATAAACTGTTTTTTGGCATGTTTAACATATTGTTTATTTGGGGGAAAAAGCTAATGTTCCCAGTAAAACTCACTTAAAAGGTAAAATATATATTGAATCCAGCAAGAGAACCCCTAACCAATCAAAAAGGTCACTTTTCCCACATATCTTTAGTTCTACTTTTGAGCGGCGGCCATATTTCCATGCAGGAAGAATTCCTATCACGTGTGCGTATGACACTGAGGACAGGCGTGTTTGTGTGCAGGTTTTCTCCTCAGGGATGATTTACTGTGGCAGAGTGCTCAGCGATCATATAAATCACATTACACCATAATGAAAAGTCATTATGAGAAACAGTCACATCTCGGTCTGATGGCAGCCAGGGTGACAAGCGGGAGGATACCATCACTGTCAGCGAGGAGCCCGGTGAGGCGTTCAGGTGTGAGCGTAAATCTCATGCATCCTGATAGGACTAGCCGCAGTGCTTTCTGAGGGGCCTGAAGGGAAAAGTGGTGGTTTCCTTATGGTCTGATGGGGAACGGGTCTCCTCGGCTCGCCCTCCTACAGCATTAATTACCGGAGCGACTCATGATGGATGACCTCAGCTTTAGCTAGCTAGCTCCCATTCATCACGACACCGAAGAGGATGGAACGGCGAAGCTTTTATTCCGTTGCTTTCTTTGTTCGTAACGTTGTGTTTGTGCTCTTCCGTGTAATCACGGGGTAAAGATGATCCGCTGTCAGAAAGCCAACAAAAACAGATTGCTCCTTTACATTTACGAGCTGTATCATGAGACATTTGATCCATTACCAACAATAAATCATCCGTCTGCCCTCACAGACGCTGTAAAACTTCTCCATTTTCTCCCCATTTGAAGAATTGACCTCGACAAGTTTGACATGAAAAATAATGTACCCTCCAATAAAAGCATCACATAAAACTTTCACAACTTGTTTTTATAAACTCTACAGACCATTTATTTAGAGTTTGAAATAGAGCAATTAGTCTTGACCTTGAGTGTGGGAGATCCTGATCCAAATCCCTACAGAAGAATGTATTATGATTTGCTGCTGCAGCCTGAGTTTAATGAGTAGCAGTGACAACGTTTAACATGGTTATAAGTCATATAAAGACATATATTTAAAAATAAAACATGTCTGGAATCAAATTAGTAACCCAGTTGCTGATGTTTCAGTGGGCTTTCTGTATTTGATACAAGTAGGCTGAGTTGGAAAAAGTTGTAGGACGGCTCATAAATCACAATAATCGCATTAGCATTATCCAAAGCTAAGAATTTCAGTGAGAAGTATCTCAGTTTGTATGTCACGGAACTCCAGTTTATTGGATGTTATTGCTGTTTCTCTTTGTCCAGGTCCTTTTTACTTTATTATCTTGATGGTAATGCTCATTTTAGCTCTCCTTGTGGAATGTCTTCCTTGTTGCTATCATGCAGAGTGATACAACACCTCGGTAAACAACTGCGTTCTCAGTCCACATAGAGCAGCGTGTAGCGTCTACACAGTCTGGAAGTTCTGCATCGAGATTATATGTCTGTAAAGTAGTTCACCGCCATAGCGTTAAGTGTGTTGGACTGTCGTGAAACCGCATGAAACTGGGTGGTAGTGCTTTTGTCTCTGATGGCCTACATGCTGTCATAGTAATCAAGTTGGCACAAAGATTGGCAGTGACACTGTGAATTTTAGCTTACTAGCTTTGAGTTTCGGTGTCATCCATATAATCGGAATGAATTTAATTGAATTTAGCAGTACTTCTCCAATGAAGTATATATTTACTACATGATCCTCCAGATCACATGTGGGGTGTCGTGTTTATCCAACCCAACAATATACTAGAGTAAAAGCTCGAGCATGTGTCCCTTCCTCATTTCACTTGAGCACATTTATGACCAGATAATATAATCTTTTGCATAATATAGATGTGTCGCAATCATTCAGGGTTTGATTCCCTCCTCATAATTTCCTTCTGCCTGCGTGTCGTTTCCTTTTCTCTCTTTCCATCCCCTAACCCAGGTGTAGGCAATCCTGGTCCTCGAGGGCCGCAGCACTGCATGCTTTAGATGTCTCCTCACATCAATACAGCCGACAGCAATTAGTGGCTCCTTGTCAAGCTTTCTGCAGAGCCTCGTCATGATAACAGGTGTGTTTGAGCAGGGAAACATCTAAAACGTGCAGGACTGCGGCCCTCGAGGACCAGGATTGCCCACCCTGGCCTAACCCCAAGCGGAACAGTAGAAAGTCTCCACCTCTGAGCTTCATTCGACAGGTTTTTCCTTGCTACAGTCACTGATGCTTACTCATGTGGATTTTTGGTGAGTTTTCTTTGTGAGGATGCCTTGAGATGACCATTTGTATTCAATAAAGTTGAATTGAAACATTCAAACTGTGTATTGAACATGTGGGGTTTTTTGTAGCCACAGTTAGTGTTATACCATTATTTGTAAAGTCTAAAGAGTGAAGCTGCTTCATCCAGATGAATTTTTAAGCAAGTAAACATTTCTAGTTATAAACCATCTGCTACACAATCAATCATCTGAAACTACTTCATATTGTATCTTTTTTTCTTCTTCTTCAGATTTCTGCCTTCACTTATGTGAGACAAGGAATTGTTTTGTTTACCTTGTTACAGCATCAAGCCACCACTGAAGAAAGTGTCAGGACATTTTAAGCTTGTTTTCAAAACTAATGTTAATGTAAATATACTGCAGAATTCATAAAGCTGAACACACTCAGTAGGAAAACAATCCAACCATAGCTTATACACCAATCTAGCCTACATTGTTCACACTTGTGCAGGAACAGACTGTGGACAAGTGCAGGATGCGCGAGTGGGTTGGCAGACAACTTTAATAACATTCAATAACCAGGCAACGGTGCCATTTTTAACCTGACAACTTTCAAACACCCTCTGCTCTGAAAATAAGCTTGAAGAGGTAAATTCATACACGTCTTGGACTCGACCACACACTGAGCCCAATGCCACTTACTCCGCTCTCAGAATGACATTCTGGTAGTTGGTTACAGTGAAACTCTGCTGGAAATTTATTTTTATATGCTTCCCCTGGTGAGAGCGAGTTTCATATGACTCCCGCTAATAACTGTCTATTGGTTATGTTGTTTAAATTGTCTTGAAAGTTCACATTAGCAAGCAAGCATTGTATAAGCATAATCATAAGCATTGCACAGTAAGCAATAGCATTACTCTTACAGCTGAGGAGAAATCTGAGTGTTAAAGACTACTCTCGCTCCGTCATATAACCTCTTTTCTTAACAATATAGCAAAAAGTAAATAAATAAATTACACAGCAAACATGGAAGAAGGTGCTCTGATCTGATGAGACCAAGTGCTGCACCTCACCCTGTGAAATATGGTGGAGGCAGCATTATGCTGTGGGGATGCTTTTCTTCTGGAGGCTTCTCAGACTTGATGGCAAGATTGATGGAGGCAAATGCAAAGCAGTTTAAGAAAAAAAAAAAAAACAGTTGCTTCACCTCCAGACTGTGACACTTTATCAATTTGAAGTGAGCACTTAATTGTTAGCATCTTCTAACTAAAAACAACAATGTAATGTACGAGAAGTCTGCTTGTGATATCATATAGATGGAGAAATGTACTCCGTATGGATGTGGACCACTTTAGTTAGCTGCTGCAGGTCACAGCAGTCACAGTCCTAATGTACATTCATTCCATGTTTTCTTGGTCTATTTCATAAATTCTGAATAAAATTATCAGAAGAGGCAGCTTGTACTACCGACACGCAGACAGATTTTAGAAAGGGACACTAACTACTGTTTAAAAATGTATGTTTTCAGTGGCTCTGAGCACCATTAAAAACCCAATGTTTTGAAAACGACTCCTAAGGTGGAACTTTTTGAAAATGCTCCATGTGTATGTAAATAGTGAAAACATTTTTTTTATGAAATGCTGATACTGGGCATGTGCAGTACGGTCATAGCAAATCGTTGAACGAATCGTTGCCCATGAACGAAAAGGCTTAATTCATTATCATGAATGCTGTGTGTGTGGTTCACTTAAATTCACCAGCAGTTCACGAACAAAGTGTGCATTTACTACACAATCATCTGGGTCACATATGGAGAAAGTTTTTATCTCTTACAATCAATAATGAGTTGATCATAACGTCAAAAAAGGACGTTGTGTGCGTGTGTGTGTGTGCGTGTGTATACACAGTGAATAAACCAAAAAAAACCTTTTCAGGTCCCATATGTGTCGCATAATGCTGAAATTAGAAGTTACACAGTTAAAAAGAAAAGTGAGAAAAGTTTCCGATATTGATTTTTTGAATTGCATTTTCTTTTGTTTCCGCAGGAAAACGTCTGCGTGCAGATTTGAATCTCAAACAACTTCAAGAGGCTAAATGTCAGAAAACACCATTGCTGTGTGTTGAAGTGTGTCGTTAGCCACAAGTTAAAGGGCACAGTGTCAGAAACAAGCAAGTCCGTGACGTTAGTCCCGACACATCTGAACGAGTCGGAAGCGTTGTATTGCCGTCTAAAGGTTATGTAACTCTTCACATCTCAGCGGGAAGGAAAGCAGCTGAGAGCAGACACCATTTCTACTTTAAATGAATACAATTTAGCACACAGCAACAACTTCTTACTCTGTCTTTATTGCGGCTCATTAGTCACCAGTTTCAGCTCGTCTGCCCTTTAGGTGAACGAGAAGTGAGTGAGACAGCAGTGACAAATGAAAGTACAAATGACTTAATAAATGTCTGCCGGCTCTTTTTTGTTCTTTTTTTAAAGGTTTTTCTGTTGAGTCACTAAACGCATCACGCCCGGTCCCTTCTGATCTTAAACAATATATCCTTCTGTCTCCCAGGGATTTTACCTCCATTATTCATTTGCAATCAGTCTCCCCTCCCTGGGAAAATATTTAAAAAATACATCCATCGCCAAGCAAACCAGAGTCAAAGTCAACATGGGGGCAGATTTCAAGAAGGGGTATTATCAGCTGCCATCATCTCTCCTCGGGCATTATAAATATGGCATTTATCTCACAGGCCATCCACAAAGCTCACTTTAATGTATTCTCATTTGACAGCAGGCAAAGTGATAAATCTCTCCTCGGACCGTTTTAGACGAGGTAACTACAACACGCTGGGGCAACAACCAGATATGAATAATTCATACGGTGACAAAACGCTGCGCCAATTACCCGGCGCAGTCCTCCGCCTCGCTGGCAGTTTAACGTGAGCGGGAGCCGGAGATGGATGCAAGATCAAAGTGAGCTTTCACACCATCTCGTCCTGGATTTCACTCCCGACGTACCAACTCCACGGCTGCTTTGAAGCAGTAGAAACACAATGAAGAGCAGCTGCTGGATTTCATACACACACACACACACACACACACACACACACACACACACACACACACACACACACACACACACACACACACACACACACACACACACACACACACACACACACACACACACACACACACACACACACACACACTATTTATCAGAACTTACCAAAAACTTTTCAGCAGGTCTGGAGACAAAAAGAACGATTTTTTTCTTGCCCATACCCCATGTGGCACCAATCTACACACGATTTACAAATAAATACAAAACAAATCGGAAATACAATATAAATACCCTTACTCAAAATAAAAATGATCAAATATATATTAGTAATAACTTATCAATAATCATCATCAACCCTGATGCTAATGATGGCAAGAACAGTAAAGCATAACGTCCTGAAGGAAACAAAAAGTATTGTAATACAGTTACACATTTTGGGAGAAGTTACTACCTTGAAATAGATAAAAGTAGTTCCCTAATGGAAATGTGGAGGTTTATGTTGCATTATTATGCAAAATAAGAATTTAAAATGCGGACCACAGTTCCAAAATGTAAACTCACGATTCAGTAGCAATCTTAACTTCTTCCTCAGTATTTGGGGATTGTTTGAGATTCAGAAGCAGAGATATGAACATTTTCTTTTCTCTCTGGATGTAACTCTGGTCCTGACAGAGGAGTCATGATTTGGTTAAAAGGGGTGACTCTGCAGATCTCACATTAGAGCAGATGGGACAGATTACAGTGATTTGGCCAAACAGCACAGGTGCAGCGTCACATAAATTCTTTCTGAGCTTTTAGACTAATCTGTTGGGAGAAAATTATTCATACCCCTCCTGATTTCTCTTGTTTTCTTTGAATGTGCAGCTCTACCAAACTGTTTCAGAGCTCAAAAACTACTTGAAACAATCAAGACGTAAATAATTCACCGCAAGCGAATAAATGTACTTGTTGCCTGTGGATTTGTGGATGAACACAAAGCTGGTGAGTTGAACCTTCAAGCTGCGGACAGCAGAGATTAATCTCCTCAATTTAATGTTTCCACCTGACAGCCGGGAAACGGATTGTAGCTGGAATGGCCTTATGGGTCCTCTGCCGGGCATTTACAACACTTCTGCTTATTAATCTGCACTCAAACCCTGTGAACTCCCTGGTGGACGCCAGAGGCTCCACTGGATGAACATTTTCACCAGTTGTTTACAGGAGGGAATCGAACTCGGCACATTCTGCAAGCTCTGCTAGTCACTCAGCGCACGCACGCACGCACGCACACACACACACACACACACACACACACACACACACACACACACACACACACACACACACACACACACACACACACACACACACACACACACACACACACACTAATTCAGCGACCGAGAGCAAACAAGGCAAAGTCATGAATATGGATGCCTTCTCACTCCTTGATTGAATTGGAGCCTTGCCCGGCCATTTCCAATAATTTGTAGCGCGATTGTTTTATACTGAATGTGGATGTTGAACCTCCAAAGCTTTCAGATACAGTTATGACACGGTGATCCCTTCGGACACAGGAGCCGTGCTGTTGTTCCAAAACAGCTCTCATTGTTATTCATATGAGAGATGTAGAACCCATTCACAGGACAAGGTTTCAAGAGACAACCCATCGTTCTTGTTTCAGAAAAGTTTGCAATATTTTCAAAAGAGACGGCGGAAACACAGAGAATGTTAGCATGCCAGGCCACGGGTTATTGCTGTTGGTTTTTTATGGAATGAAACCACACATGCAGAGAATTCACTATGAACATTAACAAAGGCAAGTACACAGATATTTGTATGGGCAGACGATGAAGTTGGATTGTTATTATGGTGACTGTCAACTATAAAACCATCAAGTCCCAGGAGAACATGGACTGGGAGTCATGACACTCTGGAATGAAACTTTGTTATTGTCCATCTTCTCGCGCATGTGTGGAAGAACTATTGCTACTAATTTAGATGTTTTGTTACATTTTTATCTTTTGGAGCCATTTTTAGATTTTTTTTTTTTTTTTTTGCTTTATATTCCTTTTTCCTTCTTCATTAATTTTTTCCTTCATTTTCCCCCTTTTGCTGTAAAAAAGTCTGCATTTCAATTTAAGATTTTGCACTGTATAAATTAATACACATATAAAGGTTGCCTCTCGAAGGTATTTCCTTCAAATTAAAGGTGTACAGGAGGATATTCCTGAATTTTAGGAAAGAACCGCCCTCTCCACCTTTTGAAAAAATGCACATGTGCAACGCTCTACCTGCTCCCGAGACGGAACACCTACTAAAACGTGTGCGAGAGACGTGCACGAGCCCAGTTCTCCTCGTGCACGCTCCGTTTACAAGTCACAAGTCGGCGTCGCTCACACAAGCCGTAATAACTACTGACGATGCAAATTACAAAACAAACTAATCAACCCTGGAAAGTTACAATATAGACGTAGATAACTTTTACTGGAAGTGATTTGAAATGGATTTCTCCAAATAGAATGCCAAACTTTACCTGTGGAGTAGAAACTTGGCGACTGAAGCATCAGTGGGAAGCCCAACCTGGGCTTTCAGCGCACGCCATCGTGTGAAAGAATCTCCCAAAAACACTCTGGTCTTGTTTCTCTCTTCCGAAGCCTTTCTCTTCTTCTCATACACTTCGAAGACACTTTTTCTCTTGCGACCCTCTGCCATTTTCAAAGTACCCGGTGAGAACTGCGAGCTCGCTGAAGGCGTAGCTCACCATATACACCTGAAAGCGCAGAAAGTGAAAACTAATAGATCCACGCTACCTGGGGACGAGCACGTACGACGGCCTTGCGTAATATATCACCAGAATGATTGACAATTGGGAGGACCAATAGTCTTGATGATCCACCCGGAAAAAGAAAATCCTCCTGTACACCTTTAATGTTTGCATTTTTAATTATCTTTTAGTATGTTTAACAATATTTCATGTATTTCTTTTTTAAAATAGGTCTCATAAGTGGAAGATTGCACCTTCAAAGTGTCTCTGGTTGACAGAGCTGATTGAATGTGACACATTGAGAGCAGAGCACCGACTGCAGCCGGTGTGAACACAGATGGTGGATCAGCCTGATGGTTTCACCTACACAAAGGCATCTGCTCCATCCCTCTGATACCACACACACACACACACACACACACACACACGCACGCACGCACGCACGCACACATATACACACACACACACACACACACACACACACACACACACACACACACACACACACACACACACACACACACCAAAGAAATGTAGTACTTGATTACAGTTACAACGTCTAACTGTGGTGTCCGTGAAGCGCCCTCTGTGTTCAAAAATAACATTGCTCTCACCAGGAACTTTTCAAAAAGATTTGCATTTACAGCACAAATTTGCCATGAGCATGCCAAACCTTTAGGTGGTGGTGTGGCAAAGAGCATAAAGCCATGCTAACCAATCAAATTCTAGGGAAAAAAACCAAAAACAACATCAAATACCACAAATTACTTCCTGCTCCTTCAGCGATAGGTTTTTATTAGCCTCTATTTACTCAGGAGAACCACATTGAGATTAATAATCTCTTTTACAAGTGTGTCCTGGCAACAGTGCATAAAACAAGTTTACACTGTCAAAATAATGCTGCGAGGGTCATTTGTTTGGCCAAACTTCCACAATTTTCAGACATAATTGGTTATCGTCACTTGTAAACAAAAGGCCAAAACACATTGAAATATAATAATTTCCACTTGTTTTTGTTGTTGTGTAAGCAGGGCCTTAATATGTACTTAACAAAAAGGTGTAAAACAACTGAAAATACGCCTTATATTCTAGTTTCTTCAAAGTAGCCACCTTTTGCTCTGATTACTGCTTTGCACACAATCTGCATTCTCTTGATGAGCTTCAAGAGGTCGTCACCTGAAATGGTTTTCACTTCACAGGTGAGCCCTGTCAGGTTTAATAAGTGGGATTTCCTGCCTTATAAATGGGGTTGGGACCAAAAGTTGTGTTGTGCAGAAGTCAGGTGGACACACAGCTGATAGTCCCACTGAATAAACTGTTAGAATTTGTATTATGGCAAGAAAAAAGTAGCTAAGTAAAGAAAAACGAGTGGCCATCATTACTTTAAGAAATTAAGGTCAGTCAGTCCAAAAAATTGGGAAAACTGTGAAAGTGTCCCAAGTGCAGTCGCAAAAACCATCAAGCGCTACAAAGAAACTGGCTCACATGAGGACCGGCCCAGGAAAGGAAGACCAAGAGTCACCTCTGCTGCGGAGGATAAGTTCGTCCAAGTCACCAGCCTCAGAAATGGCAGGTTAACAGCAGCTCAGATTAGACACCAGGTCAATACCACACAGAGTTCTAGCAGCAGACACGTCTCTAGAACAACTGTTAAGAGGAGACTGTGTGAATCAGGCCTTCATGGTAGAATAGCTGCTAGGAAACCACTGCTAAGGACAGGCAACAAGAGACTTGTTTGGGATAAAGAACACAAGGAATGGACATTCGACCAGTGGAAATCTGTGCTTTGGTCTGATGAGTCCAAATTTGAGGTCTTTGGTTCCAACCACCGTGTCTTTGTGCGACGCAGAAAAGGTGAACGGATGGACTCTACATGCCTGGTTCCCACCGTGAAGCATGGAGGAGGAGGTGTGATGGTGTGTGGGTGCTTCGCTGGTGACACTGTTGGGTATTTATTCAAAATTGAAGGCCTACTGAAACAGCATGGCGACCACAGCATCTTGCAGCGGCATGCTATTCCATCCGGTTTGTGTTTAGTTGGACCATCATTTATTTTTCAACAGGACAATGACCCTAAACACACCTCCAGGTTGTGTCAGGGCTATTTGACCAAGAAGGAGAGTGATGGGGTGCTGCGCCAGATGACCTGGCCTCCACAGTCACCAGACCTGAACCCAATGAGATGGTTTGGGGTGAGCTGGACCGCAGAGTGAAGGAAAAAGGGCCAACAAGTGCTAAGCATCTCTGGGAACTCCTTCAAGACTGTTGGAAGACCATTTCAGGTGACTACCTCTTGAAGCTCATCAAGAGAATGCCAAGAGTGTGCGAAGCAGTAATCAAAGCAAAAGGTGGCTACTTTGAAGAACCTGGAATATAAGACATATTTTCAGTTGTTTCACACTTTTTTGTTAAGTATATAATTCCACGTGTGTTAATTCATAGTTTTGATGCCTTCAGTGTGAATGTACAATTTTCATAGTCATGAAAATAAAGAAAACTCTTTGAATGAGAAGGTGTGTCCAAACTTTTGGTCTGTACTGTATATATATACATATATATACATATATATATATATATATATATATACACTCCTCCAAACTGGAGGAGTGGCTACAGCAGATCCCTGGAACAACCTCGGACATCTCAGTCCAGAAGAGTGCAGTACTTGGAACAGCAAAGATACTGCGCAGGACCCTCAAGCTCCCAGGCCTCTGGTAGAGGACCCGAGCTTGGAATAGAAAAACAGGTGACCGCCCGCGGAGGGCGAGAGGGGAATTTTTTCTTTATATATATCATTATATATACACACACTCATGAGATAAGCACCACCGATGCTGCAAAGTTCCCTCAAATGTTTTCGTGAGGCTATGTATTTTCTTCATGTGGTGGTTATTTTATTTTTGCCATCAAACAAACAGAATGAACAGACCTGAGTGAAACGAGGCCCCCAAAAGCCCAAGCTGTTTTGGATTTCCACATGAAAAACAGGCACACAATCACAGGCCCTAAACGAACGGCCTGAGACTCCAGAGATCTCACGGACTCCTAAGAATTCAGAAACATAATAAGGTTCTGTGTCCCCTTCACAGGGTCAGAAGAAGAGTTTCACAATCTCCAGTGAAAACAGATTTTTTTTTTTTTTTCTTTAATACTCTTGCCTGATTGAAAATGTAAATTGGAGAGCAGATAAGAGTATTGGAACAAAGAGAGCTTAGTTCACCTGACCTCGGCTGCTCAAAGAAAAGGAAAAAAAGCAGCACAACAATGTTTCCTCCACTTTTAATTACATCTGAACTTTGTAGTGACTTCAGTGACTGTGGGTTTATTTTAATAACTGATAGATAATTGTTTTGAGGCTTGTAAGTGTTTGAAGTGCCCTCTATTGGCTGCGTGTATTAAAACAAGTGCAAAGGTAACTAGCATATTAGCGAAATGGAACACAAAAGCTGTGAACAGGATTTTGGGCCGAAATAATTGATCTTCTCACCTTCTTTAAACCAATCCTGAAACAACCCTGATCGAAAATGAATGTGTCATGACGATTTGTAGCTGTCACATTGAACTGCGCCTGTCTGAAATGAAACCATGGCTGAAACAAAGAAGAACGTGGTGTGGATACTCTCTCCAGTTGATATAACTGCAGCAAGGTGTATTTAGTCTGTGAAGCAAACAGGTTCAACACTGCGGCAACACAAGCAACCTTTTAACGCAGCAGAAAAACTGCACATCCTGAGGCAAACCTGGAAGCAGGAAAAAAGCTACAACAGTAATCCGAGAAGGTTGCATCAGCAGCACTCCTGACACTGTAAGAACTTTGTTACCGATATCATATACCAAAATTACCAAGTTTATTCATATTTATATTTATTTATAGTCTTGTTTTTAGTCAAGATAGAGGGACGTTAAGAAATGCATCGTTTTAAAACGATGCATTTGTTAAAGCAAACAATGCTGAAATGGTCTTGTTTCGTATTTTACATTTAATGGTTTTTTTTTTTCAAGCCGAGGCATTATCTGTATATGTTATATAATCTTGATTTTCAGCATTTGTGGCTTATTCTAAGACATCAGGTTTGAAAATACTGTTAAAATATAGCTTAAAATAAGTTTCCCCTTGTTTTTTGTCACTGAGTGAATTTAAATAGAGCCTCTCATTTTTAATGATGGAAGCTGAAATGGCCACAATACATGTTGTATTTCTTGAGACCGAGGAGCAAGTTTATTCTCTGTTTCTTCTGCATTTTTGGTATATTTGGTGAGTTACAGCGCCACCTAGATGCCTGGCATATGTGCTACATCGTTTTCCAGCTATATTTAGAGTGACGTGTGGATGGAACGTTGGGGACAAAAATTATGATTTTGGCTCGTGTGGACAGGGACTGAGTCTGCCAACATGCTGTGAGACTAGAAGTTAATAGACACAAAAATTAACACATTTTTTGACATGCTGAATTGACACCTCATTCTCCAAACAATATCGGGGCTAAACACATGTGAGTGATCACTGGAATGCAACAGAACAGAGCCATTTCGTGATGACGGATCAATGATCACTTCCCACTTCAGTCACTGGACACTGGCCATCAGACATTCTGGACCGTCCACTGACACTGGACACTGGATGAAGGCAAGAGGTGGACACTGCAAGAAGAGCAGCTCTGTCTTCAGGATTCAGTCTGTCTGTGTGGCCCATGGCTCCACACACTCTCCATTTCCCCTTTCCTCTTCTTCATCATCATTCCAGTCTCCAATCTCAGAGTACCTTGAATGTTCTTCATATGCTATATTGATGAAAATCCAACACACTGACACAGGTCCAGGTTTCTCATCGACAGCCAGAGACTTAAGTTAATCCAAACTCATTTTAGCTGCAGAACTTGTCTCAACTCTTTTCAGGCTCAAACTTCAGGTTTGTAGAAGTGAGCACAAGTCCAGAGAGCATGTGACATCCCAGAAAAGAAAGCCTTTCTGTCTTGTCCGATGGTTTCATTCTCACTTGAAACAAGAAAAAAAAAAAAAAAAATTCAGTTTCACAAGGTTGAAAACGAAAAGCATCCCACATCTCTGTCCCACATAACCCAATTCCACTTTTAGAAATCAAGCTGACAAAAGCAATACAGCGGCAGCTGAGTAGCCGTTTGCATGTTGCTGATAATGAACCTCAAATTAGGTTTGTTTGAAGTAAAAAAAAAAAAAAAAGAAGAAAAAAAAACCTTTCAGGATGAAAGAGATGCATAAAGACATGATGCGAGTTCTCGAGATTCAAGCCCGATAATGCCTCATTTATAACTAATCTGGTTTTGTTTTCAGCTGAAACAAAAGGGAAAAAAGCTGATTTGTGGGACGTTACATGTGTTTCATGTAAAGTCACTGGGACACAGTCTGATCTGAGAGCCTTTCTGCCTGAGTTTTGCTACAACAACCCAAAGAGTGTTTTTATATTAGAATCAAAATTTATTGTAATTGTTTTGAAATAACAAGAAAAGTGTGGCAACTTCAGCCGGCAGTGTGAAATGAATGAAAAATATATCAAGAGTAAATAAATGGAGCAATTCAGAGAGTTTATTGTGTCTGCAGCCTTGTGCAGAGGAGAGTGAAGGATGTTATGGCTGGCTCTGGGGTAGAAACTGATTTAAAGGTTTTAAACAATAGTTGGATGTTCAGAGTGAGTCGGCTACGTCAAATTACGGCAGACTTTATTCTTTTCGATACATTTTTTTATTTGTATTGCGCCCAAAACAACAGTTATTTTAAGGCACTTCTACAGAGAACAATCCAACAACTCCACACGAGCACACATTAGCGACTTTTATCAGGAAGAAACCTGCAGAACTCGACTCAGAGGTGGAAACTTTTCTGCAGAATCAGACTCAGATATGGAAACTTTCTGCTGTTCTAGGTTGGAGGTTAAAAGATAGAAAAGGACAGCGACAGAGGGTAACAAGCAAACGGACATAAATCTGCTCCCAGCATACGTGCTGGAGGCTCAGACCATGAACTTCCAGTTTCACTGTCTGTAATAGCGAGACATGCTGAGTGAGAAAAGAAAGATCAGTAAAGTTTTCACAGCAGATTTAAACTTTCCCAGCCTTATAAACTAGACTGGGCACTCGGAAGAGCACATACCTTTGACAACGCCCTATTTGTCACCATGGAAACCAATGGATAGCAAGGTTATTTGATCCACTACAGCAATTCATCATCTGTAATTTGAATTGCTTCACGTTGCTGCTATGTTAAGGTTAAATAATCTTTTGTTGGTTCTCATTCTATTGTGTGACTTGAGCACGCCATCAGTGTGTTAACATCTGATTGGCTGAAAGTGGAGAAAGGTGGCGGGGAGTGGAGGTATCAGTGTGCTAGTAGACGACAAACAGCAGCATCAACCCTGAGTTCCGGCTCACAGCGGAGCTCCAGCATTTTTACAATGGAGTAAATATCTTATCTCCCTCCGAGCTGTTTGACCACAAACTCTAATGGATTGGTCCGTGCTTGATGACAAATCATCTCTAAAACATTCATGCAATTTGGGTTCATAGTTTTTTGTGAAAAGTTGGGAAATTACACAACACTTTCGCTTAAAAGCCATGCTGTCAGGATGAGTTTGTAAAAACATGCATAACACAACAACTATTGGAGGGTTTTTTTGGACAATGATATGCAAATTTCTTAAATTGATTTTATTCCCAATAGAACGAGAAAAAAAAAAAGTAACATACCACATGTTGAAACACAAACATTTCATGATTTTATGAAGAAGATATCTGATCTTGAGTTCAATGGCAAGGACATATTTGTGTACTGTTGTGTAACATCCTGTTCTCTTAAAAAAAAAAAACCTGTCTGGTAAGTGAAGTGAAGAGAAGCGAGGATGTGTTCAAACAGAAGTCGAGAGCTTTAAGTGCTTTCATCCAAGGTAACTCTGTGGATATCAGCGTGAGAATCAAAGAGAGACTGAAGGTCGCATCAAGGTAAACTCCTTTTTATGTGGACGATAATGATCCGTGTGTCTGATTCCGAGGGACTTAATGTGCGGACACAATGCTCTCGGTTCCAGCTGTTTGCCCCCATTGGACTATCAAAGCTTGTCTTTTTCACCTTCATTTGTTTAATTTGGTTTCTCTGTCCAAATCTTTACTCTCGGGAAATCATGGCTGCTGTTGTACACAATTGAAGAGAGCTGATAAGTGCCTGGATTTCAAAGGAAACCAAATAACTTGACTTTCAACTGTTGTGTTTTTTAATAATGGACTCTTCCACACACATTTGTGATGAGCGCACGAATAACTGTGATTTGTGAGGCTAAAATACCTTTTATGGACAGACCGTGTGAGTTGTCTGGACAATGTAGAAACAACCAATTCACCTTTATAATATAATGCATTAATGTTTTTGTTGATGTTTACCGTTGACTTAACTGATGTGATGTATTGGAGGGGGTAGGGAGTATTTTGTGAGTTTGGTGCATCTAAAATCAGCTCAGAGATGCTGCTGGTAATGTGGCAAGAATTTTTTTTTTTTTTTATCCCCCACCCCCCCGACTTTTATTTGTGGACTTTGTTATAGATACAATCTGGTCACTTGGTTTCGTCTTGTAATTTTTTCCAAATCTCTTTCCTGGCTCTTATTATTCCCATAGTTTTTAGTTTGTGACCGCTCATGTCTAATATTGCCATTTCGTTTGCCTTTTTTAGATTAAGCCAGACATTTCTCATTTAAGTCTCAGATTTTATTCTATGTTTTTCGTTCGCCTTCATTTTGCATGTACTTAGCGCACTCACTCCATGGAGATCATAAGCAAACCAACATAGAAACTATATCATTTCCAACAGGTCGTAAACAGAAAAACTTTTTTGAATACTATTTTGCTTGTGATGGCACTCATGGTGTTATTCTAAACGCCTATTCATACTCCAGAAGGATGAAGGAGAAACTTCTGGCACTATGGGGTGTGAACGAATAAGTGACATCAATTATTTCACTCAGCTCCGTCTGTCAGAAGACATTTTGCCAACCTGGCTCCCTCATCCAAGGCAAAGTTTGTTCTGCTGTGTCGTCCGTAAACCCGTGTGCGATTGATCAGATTGTTCTCGTTTCATTCCGATGCCATCAAAGAGCAGTTAGCGGATTAGGTAAGGCGATTCAAAAACTTCTTTAATGCCAGTTTCAAATCCTATAGGAACACCAAAATGGCCAGGAATCCATCACAATTCCATCACAAATGGAATATAACCTCCATGCCTTCGGTGAGGGGGCATGGCTTCTGAGTTCACGCAGCCTCTTCTCAGAGTATGAAATGGCCTGACGAAAATGATGTTGGTTAATGTCAGAAAGCGAACTTTGTTCTTCTTTTTGGACTATGAATAGGATTTTAAGTGAACATCAGCAAAATACCTTGAAACGCAATCAATTTGCGGTTGATATTCAGGATGGGTCTTTATATTCAGCCTCCAACCACCACACCTGTGTATGTTATGATCCTTCATGTGTTCTTTTATCATTTTATATAGCACATTTTTTTTTATTGATTTTTAATTTTTTTTTACAAGGATTACATTTTTCAAATTACATAGCAAAAATCTCGAGAACAAACTTTTTCATATACATCATGCAGGCAGTTGTGGCTCAGTTAGTACAGGAAGTCGACTTCCAATAGCAATATTGTGAGTTTGATGCTCCATCTGTCCATACAAATGATTTGTCCTTGAGCAAGACGCTGAACCGCAAGTTGCTCCTTCCATGGCAGCCAAATGTGATGGATCATGTAAAACATGTTGAGATCGCTCGAGCAGTGAAATGGTCTATATCAGTAAAGTCCATTTTACCAGCTGTGTTTGATTTGCACTCACATTCTTCATACTTAAGCAGCCGTTGACCAGAGGGGGCGAAATGAGTGATGCAGAAACTGATGTAAAATGTAAATCAGAGCTGTCATGATTTCACTTTAATCTAATGAGCTCTTTACAAAATGCCTTTCCACACTGGAACTTAAAAAAAAAAAAGAAAGGAAAAAAACTCAAAATGTGCCATCACTCACATCCAGGCCAAACCGGCTGTGAATGAAAGGTAGCAGATTATCTGTCAGCTCTGACTGTGACGTCAAGCTTTGAGTGGCTGTGCACAATTCACTGAACCACTGGAAAATACCCCTGAGACCAGTCTTAAAAGAATAAGAAAGACTTCGCTTTAACTGTTGATTCTAACTTGTAATACCACTTTCTACCACAAGATGATGTACGGAGTCACTCTCAGATCAAGTGAGTTCCAACGCTCAACAAGAGACGAAGAAGCAAACGTCAATACTTTGATTATTCAAGGATGTCAAACTCAAACTGATTTTTTCCCAGCATTCCCTCTTCACTGTAAATAATTTTTTGAGAGTATACCATGAATTAAAAAAAATAATGAATTAATGAAGGTTAAAAACTAATATTGATTTGATTGACTAATACAGATTTCTTTGCCTGGTAGGTTTCAAAAGGCTGTGGTGAACTTTTTCACATTTTCAGTGCTCACAGATTAAATAATTGGCTAGCTAGAGGTGAAACTATGATGCTTGATTAGCACAGTAATACAAAGTTATGTTTGCATGTTTTCTGTGTGGATTTTACCAGGTCCACTTGGTTACGCCTATATTGTAAATCATTTAGTTTGGTTTGGTTTGGTAGTAAGCTACCGTTAAAGTGATTATATGTCTCCCCATGTTGGACTGTTGAGGTGTCTTACCCTGACCTTTTCCTGATGCAGTTTGGGATGATCTCCAACCGTGGTGAAGCTCTCTTGCTTAAGGCAGGTAGAGAAGATGAATGACTGGATGGTTGAAGGTCAAGGTCACTGTGGCTCTGACTATGTCATATTTTTCCCGATGCAAAAGCAAAAGAAAGGTGAAGGTAAAGCTAAAGGAGATCAGATACGTCAGTGTGAAGTGCTATCTGCGCAAAGACGCCTTATATTAATATAGCATTTATTGACAACCACTATGTATGCTTTCCTTTCCAGGCAGTGTATTTACAGCATATAGGCTTGTTCCTGTATGGTGTAAAGCTAAACTCATCGTGAAATGTCGCCCATAATAAAAGCAACAGCCCCCTCTGCACACCTGCACCAGTTGTTTCTGTGACCAACAGCTCTGAAGTGCTTCATCGCAGTTCACACAGCTGTCACACACCTCCGAGCCTGCCCCCCCCCCCCCCCCACCCCTCCAAGGGAGGCTGGAAAGGCAGTGAAATTCCCAGCTTGGGGAAGAACATCTGTTATGGGTACTCGAGCAAAACTGCCTCCCACAGATCAGGCAGAACAGACACTGCCACAGTGTGGATGACTGAGGAGTTGTTTGGTTTCATACATTTCTCTCAACATCTCATACGTCTCTTCAGCTAATACCTGCGAAATGTGATTGAGACTTATGTGTGTGTGCTGTTAAACAGTGCTGTTGTTATTTCTGCAACACAGAGGCCCCGTTTATGCATTTCAAGTGAAAAACGCATTGTTTTTGCATTTTCACATTTCCGAAAAGTCTCTACACGGATGTATCAGAAACACTGAAAATGTTGTTGTGTTATTGTCGGGCCAATAGTGGGTGTGGTTGTTTATTTTTGTAATGACAACTACATTACACGGACATTCATATTGACAGACGATTGCTCGGAAGTTGGATTGCAATTACATGTGACTGTCTTCGGTCTTTATATGAACTGTTTTCATGGCGTGGATGGATAACTTGACTGACAGCAGCCTGATTCTGGCACATATAGTTTGAAGATAAATGCGGTAGTTAATCCTTTGAGTTTGGTCCAGACAAGCTACAGTTGAGCCACGTGTGTCTAACTGCAACTCTCTGTGTATGCAGCTCAACTTGCCATATTTGGCCTCGCAAACACAGCCAGATAATTTTTTTGGGATGTCAGAGAGGCTGCAGCTCCGGTAGTTTCAGTAAAAGAACAAAGTCCTGTGCTGAGATCGCTCATTAGCACTTTAGTTAGCATCTAACGAGCCATCTGCTAAAGGTCCTGGGGATATTTAATGTTGGTTTAGAGATGGAAGAACGAAACTAAAGAGAGAAGTCTTTCGGAAAAAACAAAATTACACAACATGATATAACGTTTGGTGTGCATCACTGATTGATCAAATGAAAAAATATACAACATAATCAGTTCTTTTGCATTAGAAAACCTGCTTCTTTCAGACTGACTCAGAAATGTTTATCTGTTGAACTGTATTCAACTGTATAAATCTATCCTTTATTACTTCTGTGTGCTGGAAAAAACAACAACTGGGTTGTACCAATATAGTCAAGTGTATTTAACAGTGCTGTCAAATGATTAGAATTTCAAATCAAATTTATCACAGGGTTGCTGTGGATTGATGGCATCACTATTACTGCAAAAAAACAAACAGCAAACCTGCTTCGCTACTTTTCAAATAAGTAACAGCACCAATTATCAGTAACATGTCGTGTTTATTAACTGCGAGTTACTTTGATCCCCATCAACATGAGCTTGAAATCAGCCTCGCTCTCATTCGCAGGCTCAGCCGATGATCACGGTGCTCAGTGATGTGATTTACTGATGTCTCATGAACACACTTCTGCCTTTTACATCTGGACTCATTTTATTTGCTCCAACTGGGTGAGTGGTATAATTAAATGCTGATTGGACGCAGAGTCATGATGATGTAGATAATCGTGGCGAACAGCGAATATCCTCCTGCTTTGGCTCGTCGGTGCTGCGATCCAGCCCCGGTGGGGGAATAATTGGCAGAGCGGATTGGATATTGAATTTCTAATTTCTTGCGCCCTGAGAGGAGACTGACCTGCTACGCATTGAAGTTATTGGGAGTAATTCAAATCTCATTAAGAATTCCATGTTAATGGAGGTTGATGAAGTGACCAGGAATCCATAGTCATTTAGTGGGTTGGTGCAACAAAAATACCCAGCGAGATTCTTCTCCAAACCCCGAGGACACTTTGTTAAACATGTGACCCCGGCAAGCGTGTTATAAAACCAAAACACTCGGACATGAGCTCAATGAATGTTCTGTCTATTCCCATAAGTGCAGGAGGCGTGAGAGTAAATGAGCTTCAAAGTCCAACCTGCGCTTCGCCGTCTGCAGGTGAGCAGCCGTACAAATTATTGCACCAAACGTCTCCTCTCAAGTGTTTGTCTGCTTCCCAGAGCAGCTACAACAGCCGGGGGAAGTTTTATGTTCATCTCCGCTCTCACTTCATCTTGATATGTGTCTCCAGGTGCTTTCAAGTGGGTGCTTTACCTCTTGTAAAGCTGCAGCCCTCATTCTGGCTTTTAATGAACAAATTACCTTGTGAAAAATGTGCGGCACCCTATTGATGGGAGGGAAATGAGGACTGCTGACCCAGCAGTGTCGTTCAAGTACTGACATGAATTAGCGGCTCGGGGCCTCGAGTCTTTCTTATCAGTACAGTTACAGTGATAACTCACAGGACTAATTAATTCTCATTCCATTTAAATTAGTTTTCAGCCTGTATTCAGTTTTTGGAGAAAATGTACTGAAAAGGACACGTAAATACTTCACTGCATGTGCTGATGGCTTGCATTGTTAAAGGTGCAGTATGTCACTTTGATGCAACACCACTTTTAAGCACCAGGTGGCAGTGACGGGTAGCGACACTGCGTAGTTCCATAAATACTACATTTCAAGGTTCAAGGAAAGTATGAATTGGCCTTTAGGGTATGTGAATCGTGTGTAGGTCCCACCAACACCCAGTCCTTCAAGAAACCAGGGCTTGCAAAAAAATCCTCGGTACGTATTGAATAAGCACAAACCACCATAGGAGGGGATGCCTGCACTATATCGGCTGCAGCCTGAATGCACATGTTACGATGCAAATTTGCGACAGTACACATTATGGGGTAAATGAGATGTAATTTGTGTCCAAATCCGATTGGGACATGTTGTGATGATGGCAATGAAAAGAAGAACAAAGACCATGATCAATGTTATAGATGCTTTTTTCTTGCTGTTGATTGTTCAGAATGTGAATCTCGAAAAGGTCACAAATTATATTGTACAAATTATCATCCATCCATCCATCCACAAGTAGTCATTTAATGCTGTTATAATGCCGGACGTAAAAAT
The DNA here is from genome assembly GCF_963422515.1 of Blennius ocellaris. NCBI lineage: Eukaryota > Metazoa > Chordata > Actinopteri > Blenniiformes > Blenniidae > Blennius > Blennius ocellaris. The sequence continues at coordinate 22,389,354 of NC_137652.1, forward strand.
GATGTTATTGGTCATAACGTTCTGGCTAATTGGTGACCTCCTGAGCATGCTGACTTGTCAGCAATATGGAGACCAGACGAGCAGCAGGAATAATATTCACGAGATCACAGGGTGACAGACTGTCTGACTCTGAAGGAATATGTTGATCCTCGAAATGCCCTGGAGTGGTCCCTGTGGTATTTTTCTGCTTTGCCGAATGGGGTCCAGGATACAGGCCCAAGCTACTGAAGGCTCTCAGTAACAAGGAGAGCCTCGCGAGAGCGGGGGCATCATAAATTAGTCGGCAGTCCTGGAAGTTTAACTTTGTCACATACAGAGGCTGAGTGAGTTTGTCACCGCTGCTGCTAACAAGGCAAGATTGTCGTGGCTAACGTTAAATCTGAGCAGGCATTTAGCTTCATTCTCCACAGCAAAAGGGGAAGCACACAGTCATAATATCTCATTTTAAACTGGTTAAATGTTATTTTCTTTAATTATTTTCTTTAATTCCAAGATAAATAATCCTGTAAAGCAACAAATGCATTCAGTTCTGGTAGTGGAACCTTATACTGAGCTCCAGATAAAAAGAAACCCGGCTGATTAGGCTCTCTGCAGAGTGATATCAGGTTTATTTTTAAGTTTCCTACAGAGGGAACGTCCCAGAATTCAATCAGTAACACAAAAACAAGGTCAAAAAGAACAATAACTAGAAAATTGCCGCGGAAATTTTATTGTGCCTGCCACCTGCCGCCCCTGCTGCCAAGCGAGGCCGCGGCGGGGGCAAAAATACGTGGAAACCATGTCATTAGCTAGTGATTCTCGATCGCAGCGCCACCCCGAGGTCACCCTCCAAATTTCAGCTCATTTGAACAAACTTGTTAGCATGTGATGCTAACAGCTAACAGCGATTTAAGTACGTGGAAACCATGTGGTCAGCTAGTAATTCTCGATCGCAGCGCCACGAGGCCACCCTCCAAATTTCAGCTCATTTAAACAAAGTTGTTAGCATGCGATGCTAACACCTGCGATTTAAGTACGTGGAAACCATGTCATTAGCTAGTGATTCTCGATTGCAGCACCACCACGAGGCCACCCTCCGAATTTCAGCCCATTTGAACAAACTTGTTTGCATGCAATGCTAACACCTGCGATTTGCCCGAAAAGTACAGAGGATACCTCCCAGGTGTGGCTGACCTGGAATCTGGAGTTTTCTAACATTCTGAGATGCTAAGCCAATTAGCTTTGTGCGACGGCTAATTAGCTAGTGTGGCGTGATCGCAGCGCCCCAATGAGGCCACCCTCCAAATTTCAGCTCAATTGAACAAAGTTATTAGCATGCTATTTGGCATGCTAACAAGTGTTGATGCTGAGTCATTGGCATCAGCATTCAAATGCATTGAAAAGTATGGTGCCTAAGCTACTGTATATGTGTGAGCACTGTGTGATCAACCGTCATGTTACTGGACCAGCCAATCAGAGGAGCCGTGTGTGTTGCCAGGCAGATTTGTTGCTTGAGTCTGTGCTGCCAGCCTGATTGGGATCAGCTTGTGTGATGTCATGGAGATGGCTCCTGATTGACAGGCTGCAGGTGGCAGAGACTATGAGACCTTATCTGAGGGAAGAAGGTGTTTAAGCACAAACGCAGGTCCCGAACAACTGCTTATAGTTGGAGAACCGTGAGACTTGGGTGAAAAATTCCTTCACCGTGGGCGTCGGGAGAAGTTGAAGGACGTACGGTGTGGTTTTCATGTCCTCACGAGGTTCCGTCTTCCCGTGAGGACTTGAAACAAATGGCTGAACTTTGGGGATTTGGGGAGAAAATGACTCGTCAAAATGTATTGGCGCGGATGAGACAGAATCCTGCGCTCCCTATCAATTAAGTCCCCTGGAGGGAGAACCGTGTCTCTCTGAGACAAAAGTGTCCCCTCGTGAGAAGCACAAGGCCTGTAGCTACATTTTGATGTATAATATGTTGAGAAAGACGAAGAAATGTGGCCGTGGCGACGAGAGAAATTTTTTTTTTTTTTTTGTAAAACGGCAGTTTCTCTCCCTCTAACCGAAATCTCCCCCTCTAACCTTTGCAATACACACCCATACAAAACTGGAAAAATGAGGGAAAACTTGATGACATTTGAAGGCTCACAGTTGAAAATTGGTAAAACTTGTGAAAAATCCAAGGACATATGTGAATAGAAGACAAGTGCGGCAACGTTTTAAAAGTAGCTGTAGCTGAAAATTTAGCGACGTGATGTGGCGGGGAAAAAGTGTGATTTTGTGTGAATTTTTTCAACACATATTCAAATACACAAATCAAACATATTTGAATAGTATTTTTCATTTATTAAAACAGAACTGGGCATCAAAGAACAGAAAAACATGCTGATGAAAAAAAAAAACCTTCTCTTCAAGGCACAGATGTTCTGAATGCCAGACCTGTACAGAGTCCACCACCTCTACACAGGACCAGAGTTGCTGGGTGTTTAACAGAAAAATATACTAATATTGATATTATGGACTGTTCCTGAAACATAAACTCAACAATGGGTGAGACTTGATCCAATAGCTTTGATCCCAAGTTGAAAGCTTTATCATGAAGGCTTTGATCCCATGATCAATGTTGTTGATGTCATAAGATGCTGGAGCCTTTCATCTTGCTAAGATGTCAGCAAGATGAAAGCTTGACAACATCACGTAATGTCTGTATATAAAGCACCTGCTCGCAGAAGTAGTAGCAGTACTGGAATAGTCGCTGGACAGCAGTCACCACGTTGATACTTTCTTTAAAAGCAGATTTGAGAGACCTTGAAAACATTTGAAAAATGACTGAATGGTCCAATTTCAGAGGCGAAGATTTAAGGCAAGACCCTGTGTGTAACGTTGCTAAGGAGATTATTGTGCTGCAAAGTCATATCAATGAACTCCAGAAAAAACGTCAGCATGTTCAGAAAAATGAGGACAGGATGATGGAGAAGTTCAAAGCTCTGGCAGAGAGGCTCCAGCAGGTGGTGGAGGAGCAAGACAGGCTGCTGGCTGAGAAGGAGACCCTCAAAAATGAGAACAATACCCTTCTGGCTGAGAAGAAGAACCTCCAAACTGAGAATAGTACCCTTCTGGCTGAGAAGCAGAACCTCATAACTGAGAATAGTACCCTTCTGATTGAGAAGGAGAACCTCCAAAAAGAGAACAATACCCTTCTGGCTGAGAAGAACACCATCCATGCTGAGAAGGACACCATCCTCACTAACTACAACACCCTGTTGGCTGAGAAGAACACCATCCATGCTGAGAAAGACACGCTCCTCACTAACTACAACACCCTGTTGGCTGAGAAGGAGACTCTCAAAAATGAGAACAATACCCTTATAGCTGAGAATGAGAACCTCCAAACTGAGCAGTGGGCTCTGGCCAGGACCCTCTGTGCTGAGTACAACACCCTGTTGGCTGAAAAGAACACCATCCATGCTGAGGAGGACACGCTCCTCACTAACTCCAACACCCTGTTGGCTGAGAAGAACACCATCCATGCTGAGAAGGACATGCTCCTCACTAACTACAACACCCTGTTGGCTGAAAAGTACACCATCCATGCTGAGGACACGCTCCTCACTAACAACACCCTGTTGGCTGAGAAGAACACCATCCATGCTGAGAAGGACATGCTCCTCACTAACTACAACACCCTGTTGGCTGAGAAGGAGACTCTCAAAAATGACAACAATACCCTTATAGCTGAGAATGAGAACCTCCTAACTGAGCAGTGGACTCTGGCCAGGACCCTCTGCGCTAAGTACAACACCCTGTTAGCTGAGAAGAACACCATCCATGCTAAGAAGGACACCCTCCTCACTAAATACAACAGCCTGTTGGCTGAGAGAGAGACTATCTTGGCTGAGAGGAAAGCATTCCATCTTGAAAATATCTGGCTAGAGCTGACCAACCAGGACTTAGAGGAAAAACTCAAGAAGAAAAGAGGCTTCTGGGGGCGGGTCTTGAAAAAGCAGTGAACAATGCCAACAGAGAGAAGAAGGCCAGAGAGAAAGTGGACAAGGCCAAGAAGGTTTCAGAGGTGGAAGAATTCCAAAACAACAAAAGAGTCATTGTCAAGGCGTGTACAGATGGCCCCAAATGCAGACTCCAAAGTTTTCATAAAAACAGGTTTATTTTAGTAATAGTCAAAGGAAACCACAGCGTAAACAGTGAAGTCCTCCAAACTACAAATGTAGCAAATTTTGATGTGATGCAAATAAAGGAAAACAAATTTAATCCCAGTGGTTTCTGAATAAATCAGACAGACTCTGTTTCCTCTACTAGGAACGCCGTTAGAGTAGAAATAAGTTTGTAATTCAGACACTGTCAATCCGTCACAACTTTGTTGGTTCTAATAAAAACATGAAATATCAAACAGACATTTTGTCAGATTGTGTGATTCTCCAAAACACTTGGAGCCATGCTTTTTATATTTTTAATGTGTTTATTAGTAAATTTTAATAAGGACTAATTTGTGCAGAAGGTCCAATGCATGAGTCATTTGTGTCTTTATTATTGTACTTATTCATTCTGATTGAAATCTAGTACTTGATTACAGTTATTTGTAAAAAATTATTAAAATGTACTAAATTTATATAACTAATTACTAAAAGTAAAAGTAGTAGTGCACTATTTTTGTTAATCTATATAGAATAAAGTTCTCCAGATGAAAAACATATAAGTAAATAAATAAATATTCGCACATAAAACATAATGAACAAGAACATACACTCGGCAGAGTGCAGGCCTTTGCAAACGCCACTTACAGATGCTAACTTGCCTGTCAGGTCGCAACATCACTGTGTGGAACCCTGGGCGGAGACACTCAGAGAAGCCACTACCCGAGTCAATTCGCTCACAAGTGTTTCTGGAAACTAGCCAAACTGAGATATTAGCTGCGCGTTCCGGAGCATCTCCCTGGCCACAGACTTAATCTCCTTTAAACTCCTCCATGATGTGCCTCTCCCATCTGTTGTGTATGGGACATTTTTCCCAATTTGGGGGTATTTATTTGGAAAGAGTTAATCGTTAACATCCCAAAATGTATTCCATCGATCCTTGGATGATGACAAATTATCCTGAAGATTCTATGCAATTCAGGCAAGTAGTTTTTGCAAAAAGTTGGTAAAATACATATACAAACTAATAAATAAATAAATACACGCAACCAAAAACATAACCTTCTCCGACCAACTTTTGCTGGTAACGGTAAAAAGTAAATAAGACACCTGCAAACGCTAAACTGCAGGAACACGTGCTATTAGTTTTTCCATTGACAGATTTCCTGGTAATACATTGAGCCACTGTGACAACTTTTAGGACTTTTTAGTTCTTGTGTGCAACACTCACCACGACGATCTGATCGAATCGAATTTGCATTAGCAGAGAAGAATGTTTTGTTTTTGCCATCTTGTTTCAATAGAAGTCAATTTCATTATTTCAGGACAACAATTATTGGAGAAACCAGCAAGCGGGTTGATTTTCTGCCTGGGCTGAGATGCTGCTACCTTGTTACCGACCTCACATGTCTCAGGAAGACTTTCTTTTTCTTATTAAACTATCTTTCTTATTTAGGAAAAAAAAAAACAAGTGTCTCGCAGCATTCGCAGGTAATTTCAGAGGCTGAAAAGCAGCTCACGTGGCGGACGAGTGAGTCGTCAGTCACTGTCAGTGTCCCTGGTAACACTGGAGTTATGGACTGGAGTCGGCATTCAGCATTACATACACCTTAAACTAAACGTAGCTTCAGCTGATGAATCTGAAAGGAACTCTGGTTATAGAAATGTTCAGACATGTTCCTTGTAAATATCAAATGCAATGACAAACATCATCATTTATCCTTTTTCATTAAAAGCAGTACAACTACAAGGTATTTCGCCCAGAGTTGTAGAGATATCTCCAGACTGCAGGTGGTGGACGTCTGCATGTAAAGACATTAGTGTGTTGTATCGCCTGAAAGACATTCATGCCCATGACAGAGCTTTATGACTAGATTTAACTATGAACTGTGTTCATAGACTGTTTCTTGGAAGTAAAGCAGAAGTATACGCAAAAATCGAAAGTCTTGTGAGACTGACGAATGCCGACAGCCGGCTTTCTTTCTTGCTGCTTGCTCAGATTTGAGGTGAATTTTTTCACCATAGATACAGTTTTCTTCCCACACAGAGTGCACAGCGGACACTGATGTTTTTGTCGCCTTTTACTGAGTTGAACTCAAAATAATGCTTGTACTTCAGTCCATTCAAAGCAGCAGTTCCTGTTGATGACTACATGTCTCCGTTGCTATACTGATGCCGAGTGGCTGGTACGTCATCGTTACGATTCAGTCTCACAAGAATAAATCACAGTTTTGTAACACAGTAACGTGGCCTGCTTGTACTAAGTAAGCGGATTAGAGTAACATGTTACTTACCCATCAGTGGTGACAGCCATGCTTAAAAGTGGACCCCAACAATGGCTCTCTGAGGCGATAACTGTTGATGGAAATTTTGAACCCTTCAAGGATGATGGTATCCTCAAGTGTTCAATGACAATGGTTTGAACAAACTGAAACAGTCATTGATAATACAGTTTTTAGAAGTGCCTGCATTTATTTTCCAAGAAAGGATTATTTTAGACTTGAGTCAAGTTCAAATGTTTGGTGCTGAGGAACATCAAAGGCTTTGATGCTAAAAACATCTTTATTTTTATATATTATACATTTATTTTAGATTTTGGATTTTGGATAATATGTGTAATTCAAATATGATGTATGCATCAATGTGTTCTTACAAAAACCTTTCCAAATTTTTAGGAACTGTTGTTGTATGAAACCTTTATTTTTTTTAGCATTATAACATAAAATATGAATGAACAACTGCAGCCAGTTCCCTCAACCAGCCCAGCATAGCGGCACAAAATGGAAAAAGCTATGAACCACAATATTAAGAGTTGCACACTGATCAGCTCACTATCTTTTAATCTGCTTTATACAAGCATTAATGCATTAATTCCATTTTAAAAACCCACGTGTGCAAACTTTTAACTCAAAGTACATTTATACAGCATACTTAGGATAAATTAGTCTCTCTAAAAACAGGAGATTACCATTAAGTGGATCACTGTCTGCTGCTGGCAGTGGAGGACTGTATGGAGCTTATTAGGTGAATTTACATACTTTAAAATCAGAGAGGCAAAGGTTGTGTTTAAAGGCTTCATTATTATACATCTTAATATCATAACTGAAACTAATCCTGAATACTTGGTGGGAGACGATAGAATATTTCATTTCATTTCATTTTATTTATTCTTTTTTCAAGGTAATGCAACCTAAAATAAAGCAACAATCCAACAAAAAACAAACAAACAATACATTCCATGAAAAGAAGAACAGGAGTTGGATGAAGAAAAAAATCTTATAAACTCCAACCCCATTCTTGAAGAAAAACGTACAAACTAGATGGCCTAACCGATGTAAAAAACAGCAACAACAAAAAAACAACAATTACATATACACATACATACACATACACATATACACACATATACATACATTCACCACCGTCATCATCATCATTATTGTTGTAAATTTTAACGTTTTTCACATTCGTCTCTGTACAAGTTAAGTGTCCTCTGTTTATACTTATATTTAAATTGAAGAATATTTGAACAACATTTTAGATCATTTTCTAGAGAGTTCCACTGTATCACACCAGATACTGAAACACACATTTGTTTAAGGGTTTTTCCTGCGAAAGGTTGTTTAAAGTCATTATTTCTTCTGCTTGTCTCACTGTTTACCCTTACCAAAAAGAAGTATACTTCAAGTATGTAATATCAAGTGTACTTAAGTATACATAGTATACTCTACCAAGTATACTTATATTTGCACTAGAAGTTTACTTACAAGTATACTCCTTGGGACTAAATTGGCCCACTTGTAGTATACTACAAGTATACTTTAAAGTATACCAAAAGTATACTTAAAGTAATCTTTTAAGTTTACTTGTAGTGTACTTCTGATATGATTGAGTATACTTTTATCTTTGAAAGTACACTTTTCAGTATACTTAAAGTAATCTTTTAAGTTTACTTGTAGTATACTTCTCTCTTTGAAAGTATACTTTACAGTATACTTAAAGTAATCTTTTAAGTTTACTTGTAGTATACTTCTCTCTTTGAAAGTATACTTTACAGTATACTTAAAGTAATCTTTTAAGTTTACTTGTAGTATACTTCTCTCTTTGAAAGTATACTTTACAGTATACTTAAAGTAATCTTTTAAGTTTACTTGTAGTATACTTCTCTCTTTGAAAGTATACTTTACAGTATACTTAAAGTAATAATACAAGTTTACTTGTAGTGTACTTCTGATATAATTGAGTATACTTTTCTCTTTGAAAGTATACTTTACAGTATACTTAAAGTAATAATACAAGTTTACTTGTAGTGTACTTCTGATATAATTGAGTATACTTTTCTCTTTGAAAGTATACTTTACAGTATACTTAAAGTAATGATACTTACAAGTATACTCCTTGGGACTAAATTGGCCCACTTGTAGTATACTACAAGTATACTTTAAAGTATGCCAAAAGTATACTTAAAGTAATCTTTTAAGTTTACTTCCAGTGTACTTCTGATAAAATTGAGTATACTTCTCTCTTTGAAAGTATACTTTACAGTATACTTAAAGTTAAACTTGGTATTACTATTACTACCAATACATTTCAAGTCCACTACTTCGTGATACTTCACCTTTATGCTGAGAAAATAAAGTTAAGAAAACAGCAAAGCAATTTTGTTTACATTTATTCAACATATAGAGAATTGTAGAAATTGAACATTATAACAACAGATTTGTTCAACAGGAGGAAACAAGCTTGAGAACACAAACTATTCTGAACATGTTTTAATTGTCTGTTTTAAGCATTTACTTGCTTGCTTGTTGATGCTTTTTTGAAGTTTTCGTTGTTGCATTTCTTTCTTATTATTTTTCTCACATCTGGAACGCTCATAGATGGAAACTTGGACTGAGCATGCCCTGTGAACACACACACACACAAAAAGAAATGAACACTTGTACTGTTAGGTGAACTCTGACACCACAAAATCTTAACAGTTCATACTTCAATTAATAATACTGCTGTGAATCATTTTTTTGAATATCAGATTAAGCAGACTTTTAAAATTTGATTGATCACAATAGATAAGTAAATTTTGATGTAATTAATTAACAATAGGTACGCATATAATGCTTTAACTGTACACCCATGATGGAAAAAGGTATCGATTGTCAAATATGCAAAACAAGCAGCAGGGTTTATTAATTTTAGACAAGACTTCTATCTTTTAACACTTTTCTTTATAGCAAGTCAAAATGTCTGGATGTACAAAGTTAAAGTTAGTGCACTTTGAAATGCTTAAAATGGTCTTAGATTTTGTATGCAATGAAAGAAACGTGAGATTTCCATCAGAAAACCATCCATTGGTACTTTTGATATATATGTGTATACGTTTATAAATAGTCAAATAATAAAATAGAAAAGTGCAACTATTTTAGTGAACTCCTAATATTGTATCATTGATATTTTCCTGACGACCTCCAGAAGTCCACATGGCAGTTTGATCCTCCTGGTTTAGACCAGTGGCTCTCAAATTGTGAGGATAACGTCTGCATGTCTCCTGTCACTTCTTCCTGTTCTCGCTGCTCCTTGTACACACAGTGACCAACACATGATTTTATGTGGAAAGCTTTTGTAGCTACTCACAGGTGAATTCCTCACACCTTTTTTTGCTTTTTGCTGCAGTTTTCCTTACTGATTCTGCAGACTTAACCCTTTCCCTCCCGTGCTGCATCAAAACAACAATGGAGAACTAAGCAACGGTGTAACGTGTTAGTACAATTTATTTTGATATTTAAAAGTAGTTAAGTACACTCACCAACAATGGCATCAAGTTTTGCAGCATCAAGTTGTGGCTTGGACTCCACATCTTTATGTGCTGCTGACTGTCTTCCGGTCAAACTTGAGCAAGCCAGCGTTTCTCTGCCGAAGATAAGCACAGCAAGGTCGCCGATATAAACTACTAGCAGCCCCAATAGATTGCCAGATTATTTCCTAAATTAAACAAAAAAATATACAAATTACCTCCAAAGCTTGCTGTTCCATGAGATCCTTCTTCAACTCTTCAATCATTTGATTTGCAGCCTCTTTTGCAGGACAGGATGAGGATGCTTTTTTTGTCTTTTGCTGCCAAATAGATATTTTGCATGTTAGTATTTGGAAAGTATGAGTGACCGGCCGATATTATCAGCCGATTTTTGTAGTTTTTACGTGTATCGGCATCAGCCAATGCGGGCTGCTGTGTATGTCGATCTGCATTATTTACAGAGGTCTCCACAGGCAGCTCCATGTTGCTGGAGACGCTGCATGTGCAGTCTCAGACCATACAGAGATGACATGAGAGACTCAAAAATCACTTGAATATAGGAAAGATTTACTTTTCATTTTCATGACATGAGGTGTATGATTAATCGGTTATAGAGCTTTGTATGTAGTCATACTTTTTTTTTTTTTAATAATGTTTTACCTGTTTTGAATGCCTTTCGGTTGCTCTTTCTCCATCCACTTGCTGTTGGCCGTTCTCTTTCGTTTCTCATTATCGTTTGGTCTTTTCCAGATATCTTCTCCTTTTATGAAGTCCTCTCTCTTTTTACACAGGTCAGTGTAATTGTCTATGAGAAACATTAAAAGAGTGCAATGAGACACAAAAATGCACAATAATGAATATGTCAACTCAAATTTTTCACATGCAAGAAAACGTCACCATAAACTTGATAAACTGTTCACACATATAACTTTAGACAATCATATTGGTATATTTGATTAACTTAAACAGTAAAAATTATTGAGCAATGTCATAATTTTCCCAGAAATCTACATTTATGCCAGTTTGAATGCAATTTAATGCTTTATAATGACATTTAAGGCCTTGATTTCAGCCCAAAAGTGCAATTGACTTGACAAAAACCGTGTAATAAGCCGAATACGCGGTGTTGTAACATATTTTTTTCTGGAAAGGTATTTTACTTAAATAAATATATAAAAGATAAATCATACATATACTGACCGCTGATCATTAAAATCTTCGCTGGAAACGTCCTTTGGCCGTCTTTTTTCCCCTTACGTCCGCCTGTCCACTTGACGTTCAACCAGCCATCTCCATCCTCCAGATTAGGGCACTCGTTAAAAGGTTTGGATGACAGTTGTTTTTGGTCGTCCTCCTTCATCCATTGTATTGGTCCCACCTCTACAGCCTTGTCTTTAAAGTAATAAATAGCATACGCCATATCAAGGTTTTAACACACCTATCTCGTCGACGAGCTCCCGTTTTTCTTTTCTTTTTTCCTTCACCTGCAAGCGCGCGAACGTTTGAAGGAGCGCGAATGAGCTATCGCGAGATCTCTATGCAGCGAAGTTGGGTCGCACTACGTGTAGTACCGCGAGACTACCGTGTCGAAATGAATGCTGGGAAATGAGAAGGCAGAGAGAAGAAACGTGAAGCGTAGTGGAGGATCGTGGTACATTTTTGTAGCGAAATCATGGCAAAACGTTCGGGACCGTACAAGAAGTACTTGGAGGATGGCACAGAACAAATCCCGAAAAGAACACGGAACAGATGCAAGGAAGCAAAGGTAAGTTATGAACGACAGGTTACTGTTGTCTTGCAACTGTGTAGCCTACTTTGTTTTTTACTCTGAAGCAAAGTGAACAAAATACGCCCATACTTTTTTTTTTTATTTATGTCGCAGGCTTTTTGTCTAATATGTTCACAAAGTGACCCCCCTCCCCCGAGAAGAAGGCATATGGGCGGGATCTTCATTGTAGACTTGACCCTGGCCGGGCGTGTAGTTCAGTCGTAACCTCGCCTTTGGCTCTGATGCTTATGGGATGTCAATCAAAGTTAGACCCTCTTTAATATACAAGCATTAGAAAGTGTACCTTACGAAAACCCGCCTGGTTTCTTTAATTATACATAACACATGAGGGGCATGCTTTATCATATGTGTTCAATAAACTTATATTTCAGCAAAGTTAGGAGTCATACTATGCTTTGGGATTTGAAAATATGATGTATAAAAATATTTTATTAGTGTTTGTTTTAATCGAGTGGCTCTGTGGGATTAGTAATTCAAGAAAAACGTTTTTTGCCCAAACTTTAAATATGTCAACTACTAACATTTTGGGTGTACTCTCTTGTCTAGGTCAATGAAGATGGGGGAGATGCTGGTGACAAGCTCTTGTATCCTGGTCCTCCGGGAACTAAAGGAGAGACTACTGATGCTCCTGTCCTTCCGGTTGTGGCACAATTTGACTGGTGAAGCAGTGACTCATTTGCTTGAAATGCTCAACATTGCCTTTCCTGGTTTGATCCCATCCTCCAATTACCTGTTCCAAAAAGAATTTGGAAGCTCATCTACATATGAAGTACACTTTTATTGTGAATGCTGTTTGAAATACCTTGGCATTAGAGCTGACTGTCCCCGTGTATGTGATACTTGATGCAGATGAACACCTGAAAAAAGGGATCTTTATTCTTGTTATAGGGTATAAGGATTTGGTCATCCTCCATGGCAGGTAGACATCCTAGCTTCACATGGGCTTGCCATTGGAAAACTATGTGAAAATCTAAGTAACTGCTTCTGGTATTACAGGCGTATTTTGGTTACAGCTGTTTTGTTTCACAGTCTGAAAGTCTATGAACGGCTGAAAAAAAGATTCAACAGTGCTGTATCTTTGAATGATGGTAAATTGTGTTTAATTAATGACTTGGTTGTCTTTAAAGAAAAGTGTGCACATGAAAACCCGGGATACTGTGCATGTAGCAAACATTCTTGTGTGTTGGTAGAGAAGCTGAGTAAATCTAACAGGCCATTGTGTAAAGATTCAAAGATTGATGTAGAGAGTACTTTCATTCATGAAGTTAAGACTGGAAATGTGTATGTCATTTGCCCTTATAAGATATTAAAGAAATGTGTTGTTGAGACTGATAAACTGTATGTTGTACCTCTGCCAAATCCATATGAACGGGATTGAAAGAGCTCATTGTCTTTAATAAATGTTCCCATTTTATGAGCATTAATAAACTACCTGATAAGTTATTTTTCTCCTTTTTCCATTGTTATAAAATAGGTGGTTTTATGTGCCATTTAAGGGTTGGAAGTTGTTTGAAATAAACAAAAAAAAGGTTATGACACTGTAGACTATGAGAAACACCAGGTTCACTTAGGCTATAAACTTATAAGCCACATACATACTGACCTTTTGCCAAAAAAAATCAAATATCGGATCGATATGATTTGGATTATCTTACAGTATAGTATAGTACAGAAACAATCTAGCAAATGTGAAAATATATTAAATGGGCTACAGTCAAAAATACAACTGCAAATAGTTTTATATCTTGTCATATTTCATTTTAATAAGATATACTCAAGAACAAGTATTATCTAAATGTAAACTTTAGTGTAAGTATACATATAAGTATAAAAGTATAGCCTAAATTTTAATATACTTAAACTTTACTTGGTGAAATGTACTTCTGATAAGTACAAGTGTAGTCTAAATGTAAGTAAACTTTAGTATAAGTATATACATATATAACATTGGCATAATTATGAGTGTACTTAAAATATACTTGGTGAAGTATACTTCTGATAAGTATAGTCAAGTACAAGTATAGTCTAAATGTAAGTAAACTTTAGAATAAGTATATATATAAGTATAATTATTAGTATACTTAAAATGTACTTGGTAAAGTATACTTCTGATAAGTATAGTCAAGTACAAGTATAGTCTAAATGTAAGTAAACTTTAGAATAAGTATATATATAAGTATAATTATTAGTATACTTAAAATGTACTTGGTAAAGTATACTTCTGATAAGTACACTTAAAGTAAACTTGAAGTATACTACCTTGATTTTTAGTATACTTGAAGTATACTTGAATGTACTTCTTTTTGGTAAGGGTACTGTAAAAAGCGCTTGCAGTCCATGCGGTAACAGGCAGTGTTTTGCCTTGTGAACAACTAATAAAGTTTGTAAAGAAACCAAGTCCTTCAATTTGAGTAGTCCTGACCTCAGAAACAGTTCTGTAGTATGTTCCCTTGGAGCAACTCCATTAATTATTCTTATAGCCCTTTTTTGTAAAATAAATAAGGGCATTAAATTTGTAACATAACAATTTCCCCATACCTCCAAACCATACATTAAGTATGGCAAAATAAAGGATAGAATATTCAGTATCTTCACAGAAAGACAACATGATGAGGTAATGATGCCTCGAAATGAAAGCTTAAAAATAAATGGAATTGCTTTCTTTGTTTAATGCTTAAAAAAAATTAGGATTTCTCTTTGGTAATACACCAATACCGATACTAGCTACTTATAAAACTCACTGGAACATTGGAGGCTGTTCAACTTGAAACAAGCTTATTAAAACACAACCTACTGCTTTTGTAGAAGCTCCGTGAAGAGGTTGGAGAGCATAATTGTGCTGAAAATGAAACAAAAGAATAAGGTCTGTAAGTAATCATATTTGATGGATGTGCTGTTGAGATCAGATTCAGACTGTGTGGAGGTTTGATTGGGTTGGAAAATGTCATATTTAGTAATTTACTCCTCCCAAACATCAATTTGAATTTGTTAACAAGGACACCAGAAATGTTCTGCCGATGGAGGTCGAGGTTCATATTTGTGAAGTTCAACAATTTGGAGGACGCTTTTATTCATGTGTAAAACCTGAAAACACTAAATTATGACAGACCTTCAGCAGTTGCAATAACCCGACCTCTACCATTCAGCTCCTCGGCCCTCTGAAAATGTACTTACATTTGTTTTATGAAAATATAAATGTTTTTAAGTGGCGATGAAGGTTTATTCAATCCCACTCGACCTGCTGGAGGATCCATTATGCAAATACACGTGTGGGCAGGAAATGTTGATATTGGCAATTTTAAATTCCCGCAGTCTCCAAAGAAGAAAAAAAAAAGGAGTCGCACTGGTTTGATAGAGATGTCAGTGTTACGGCCCTGGCCGTATGTTTCAGTTCCGTTTGTGTACTCCGGTGTTCTTGTTTTGGTTCGTACCTCTCTGTGTGTGAGTCCTCTGGGTTTTTTTTTCTTTCACAGCAGCTCTGCCCACTTCCAAACAGCAGGTGGAGTTGATCCCCTATTGGTCGTCGGTCCGCTTTTTGTTAATAAATCCACGTTTGAACACGCACCCAATTTGTTTTGTCAGTGTTTGTTTTGGGACAAACTTTGCATTCTTCACTTCGTTTTACTATTTTATGTCGCATCCTTGCCCCGAGACTGTTCAAACCTACTTCAGTTCAAACGCAAACAGAAAGGTAATCGGTCCTGAAAGCTGACCGTGTCCTCTACAAATCTCATTACAATGTGCTGATTACATCATCGCTGTTCAACAAGAGAGAACTCAAAGCCAATGATGGGAAGGGTCAGGAGATTCACCAACGTTCAGGGTGAGAGGTCTGCGTCATAATGGAGTCTGGATATCAACTGAATCAGGATATCGGAATATATTCTTTTTTTTATAGCAGGATACAAAATATAATGGATTAGTCTTAAAGCAACGCTGCCTTTATCTTAATGTCATGAACAAAGGTTGATGGTGAAGCTGGAAGAAAGATTAGCAGCACAGGAAAAGAGTCGGACGGGTCCTTTAACCTCAAAATGGGAATCCATAGTTCTTTTACATGCCTTGCAGGCCCTGTGAAATAAGAATCTATATTTCCCAAGTAAGCTTACTTCTCTGTTATTTTTTTATTTTTTTTGTGATCTGAGCCAAGTCATTGTTAAAAAACAAACATGTTTTATCAAGGTTTCAACTGGATTTTACACTGAAACATGTTAAAGGATATGTTGCAATATCCTACACGCCTGATAAGATGAAAAGAGAAAATGCTTATAAACAAACCAATAGACGAGCAATTTCGTCTAAAGACTCACAAGCACTAAAGGGGCATGGCTATGTCTGCAGCAAAAAGATATGTGTGGATTTCTAGTACACACTTGTTTTGAAAACAAGTGAGATGTGAAGGAGGCCAGAAGGACGTGACTGATCTCCAGAGTTTGATTGGCTGCGTTTGGATGTCTGAACTGCAACTTTCATCTGCGCGACCTTTTTTGGTAATTAATTCCACTGCCCACCGACATCCTGAGAGACTCGTTTTTGTTCAGAGTCAGAGAGTAAAAATCAAGTTTAACTGACCTTTATACTGATATTTAATCCTTGCCAGGTTGCAGCATCAGGCATTGGAGGAACTCGCTTTGAATTGTCATAAATGACTAACATGGAGTGGAAATCTGGTTCCAGCTCTCAGTCATATGATGCCGTCGGCGCCTGGTTCATCTCAGCAAGATGCACAAGAGCCGATCTCAATGTAGGATCCCTGCTGATTCCTGTGGTCACCCAAGGTCAAAGACCAAGTTAAAACAGTTCAATATAAACATAAAACTAAACAACCATGAAAACAGGTGAAGTGCACAATGTCCAGGTAAAGGGAATAAGCCAATTTTTAACCTTCTGGTCGTGTTCCGGTCAAATCTAACCGATTTCAACTTCAAACACTCATAAATATTGTGTTTTACATCTGATTGCCTCAAGGATTTATGATATCCTCCACACTATGCACTTGAACATATAAAAGTGGTGATCACCTCTTTCATTGAATTTTAAGTGTTTTCATCAACCTCGTTACACCTGTAGTGTTCCCGGTCAAAAGTGACTGCCATAGGAAATGAATGGGCAGCCCTACTATATTCATCCATTTTGATCCTCCCCCATGATTCCTGATGATACAATATAATCATATCTTCACACAGACTTCTCAGTTGTCTGTTATGTAAACCCATCTCTTTCCAACACTTTTGTAATTATCCCCCACCTGAACCACACCTTCCAGACTAAACAATGTAGCATATCTTCACACAAACTAGACAGGTGTCTGTTATGTGCACCACACCTTCCAGACTAATCAATATCTTCACACAGACCCCATATATATAGCTTGATGTTTGCTTTGCAATCCTTTTACTCTGAGCACAATGAGTAGGCGACTGACCAAGCGGTTCTCTGTCGAAGAGGTTCTGGTCCAGCTTTTTGGACACGATGAAAAGGGCACTAAAATTGAACCAGAGATAGAGGAGGATGTCTCAGAAGTGGGAGACAACACAGATTTTGATCCAGACTTTGAGGAGACTGACCAGTCAACAGATGGAGAGGGATAGGCACCTGAAGAACATACCTGAGGAGACATTCCAGTCCGAGAGGACACTTGCTCTGGTCTTCATCCCCCCCAGGACAGTTGAAATAGAGTGAGAGTGGAAAACATCATAAAGATGACACCAGGGCCAACATGGTATGCAACATCTCATGTGGATGACATAAAGTCCAGCTTCCAACTCCTTTTACCAGAGTCTGTTGAGGGAATTATACTGGAGATGACAAACCTGGAGGGGAAGCGTGTGTTTGGGGACACCTGGAGACAAATCGACCTGGTAGACCTCCAAGTCTACATCGGTCTGTTGATTTTAGCAGGAGTATATTGCTCAAACTATGAGGCGACAAAAAAAGTCTATGGGATGCAGAGTCTGGCAGGCCTATGTTCCGGGCAACTATGTCCTGACAACAGTTTCATGTCCTTTCAAGAATTATTCGATTCGCAGACCAGCCTCTGCCAGTCTGGGTAGAAGTATGCAAGCCCCAGCCCCATTCACTGCCCTGGCTACTCTCCCCCAACAAGGACATGGGCAGAAAATGGAAGCACTGTGAGCTCTGAGCCCTCAGAGACAACAACACACGCCTGAGATGCTGCAAATGTGATGCCTATGTTTGAATGGCCCACTCTGACCATGCACGAGTGTCACATGCCACTCGTGCATGGATACACACACACACACACACACACACACACACACACACACACACACACACACACACACACACACACACACACACACACACACACACACACACACACACACACACACACACACAAACACACACACACTCACACACTTTTACATTACATTCATTGTATAACATTCATTTTGCATTTTGGAATACATGATCGGTGCTGATTTGTATTTCGAAACACTGTTCACAGCTAAAGAATGTTTGCATAACAATTCGGTGATGAAAAATGTTATTTTGTGCTAATTTAAGAGTAGTTAAAACCGACCAGTCAATTTTGACCGGGAACACTAAAGTAACGGGCGGGAGGTTAACACGACCGGAGGGTTAACCGATGAGCTTTGAGTTGAGATTTGAATGACGTGATGGAGTCTGACTGAAATGTTATGAATGTATATTTACATAAATAACTGAATAAGCTGTTTTATCTTTTGGGATTAAATGTGTTTTGAATTGTATTTGGTGGAAAATGACAAAAACAGCTCTTTTGATGGGAGAGATGGTGGCTCCTTGTTAGAGAGCATCTGCCTCCCACCAATCGAGTGCTAATGCTAATGCTAACACTACCCCTGAGTTAGAGAGAATCTTCTTCCCACTAAATCATCTAAAGTTACACTTTCATGTTAAGTACTGTCGCAAAACCCTTTGGATTTGTCGAGAGCAAAACATTTTCACTTTAAAATGCAGGTTCACTCTTTCAATATATTACCTGTTTCACTTTAAAAGTCATATTTAAAGCATTCTCGTCATATTTGAATCCGATTCAGTTCTCAGTTTTATATATTTGTTTGCTCTTTTCATCACAGTTTCAAAGTCAATGAAGGGAAAATACTTTATATGATATGACAACGCCTCCTTCTGCTCTCTTGACAAGTAATTTACAGTTTATGTCAATTAAAAAATGTCAACATGGTTTTGTTTTGTCTTTCCTTCCTGTAACTCGACAAACTAAATCAGTCAGTGAACTTTTCAGTCAGTTTGTCCTTGTGTGTTTGAACACTTTAAATCTGCAGAATCACGTCCTGCCTGATGCTCCCTCTCATCGTAAAACTACTTTCTCTTGAATCCAGATGTAATTACCCATGTTTGAGGGTCTGACTTTTCCGAGAACATCAAATTTTATGTGTATCCTTCTTTTGTTCTGTTCTCGAGGCTTCAGGGAACTCCTGTAAATGTCAGATTTTAGTGCCTCCACTTGCTTGGAAAACAGAAAACACCAGAGAGGAGCCGGGGCTTTTTTTTTTATATCGAGCGCTTCATTTGGAACCTGAGGTCTCAACCAGGTTACTTCAAGTGGAATCTTTGAACTTTTTGGTTTATTACAAGCCGTAGGAGCATGTGAATGTGGCGTGCGGATGTAGAAATGTGAAACCGACACCTGCTGGAGTCTGTAAATGGGAAAAGACAGCTGGTGTTTCCGTTTCTCGGTGGCAGAAGTTAAGAACTCCGCCGGATTGGTCCAATGTTGTCTCTTCACCTTGTGATTTTCAATTCCGCAATTTTTTTTTCACCCCCATTTTCCAGCGGATGTTTATTTGCTTTTTGATGAAAATGATTTACATAAATAACAAACAGTGAGAGGAGAGTGCAGATGCTGCGTGCTACAGAATAACATGAAAGAATAATGATGAAAGACATCAAGCCCTAATGAGGCATCTGGAACCGAATATAAAAAGACAACCTGGAGAATTCTGCCGATCCTGGAGAAATCTCTGCTCGTCCTTGATGCCTCACTGCAGGGAGGGAGGAATGGAGGGGGGGATGGAGTGGGGGATGAATGAGAGATGGATGGAGAGGAGGATGGAGTAGAGAAGGATAAAGAGAGGGATGGAAGGACAGGGAAAAATTTGGTGAGAGGGAGGGAAGAAGGGAGGGGAAGATGGAAGGATGGCAAGATGGAACAATTGACATGTGGAGGGAGGAAGAATTGAGGATGGAAAGGTAGGGGATGGGAGGACAGAAGGACGGAGGTACAGCATACCTCCAGAATGAAGGAGGATGGAGGGATTCAGGATGAAATGATGGAAAATGAAAGGATGCAGGAGACCAGAGGGATACAAAGATGGAAGGATGAAGGACAAAATGATAGAAGTATGGAATGGTGAAAGAATGTAAAGGTGGAGGATGTAGGGATAAATTAATGGAATAATGCTTTTGAGCTCTATTGATAAGTTCATTTTCAACATTCAGGTTATTGGATGAGTCGGAAGTATAAATTCTTATCCTTTCATCACTCGATAAAATGCAGTTTTATCTCTACTTACTGAAAGATAGTGTTCAACAAACTTTTTGTAAACCCACACACTGGTGCAAAGTTCTTTTTTATTTTGTCTTTAGCCATCAATTGACATCATCTGCTGTCATTACAACCGACATGTAGGACCAGCTTAAGGTTTCCCTGCTGCCCACTTTACCCCCTTGGAGATACTTAACAGCTAATGTGCAGGTTTCTCAATTGAGCTGGCTAAAATTGTGTTTTGTCAGTATTTTAAAGTCTTTATCCTTATTTTATGGCTTTACTGGCTTTTTGTCGCATCTAATCTACAGAGAATGGTTTTTTTTTCGCTTCATAATATCTTCTAGGTTTACAACAAACAAACAAAAAAGCGGTTCTTGACAGATACCGTGTTAAAGTGATTTTCTTCTTTGCTGTCTGCTCCCATATTTCACCACCGAGGTGCAAACTCCCAGAGAAGCTCAACTGCATTCGCTCGATTGTTGCAGCTGCTTCTAAACTCAGAGTTTGTCGGGGGATAAATAAACCTCCAGGCACACTGCGCACTGTATGCGTGCGTCTAACACAGCTGCGTGGGATCAGAGTCGATTTCGCTGCATTAGAAATCAATCTGAAGCCACAAATCCATCATCGAGTCATCCTGATTAAAACAAATACGGGATTCTGAAGAAATTTGCTAATGAGTCTGAATCCAAACAGCACGGAGGAATGACGGGAGCCCGAGCGGCGTGAGGAGCTGATAGATTTGCATACGCGGTGACACAATCGCTTCAGACAGTCTCCATATGGGGCTTTGGAGGCAGCGAAATTGGAAATGAAAGTACAGATGCTGTCGCAATACATCGGGGGATCGCAATTCAACAAAGAGTCTCAGAAGTGTCAGGACGTGGCGACAGGACGGCACCGGGCGACGCGGAGGAGAGGAACCTTCTGACAGCTTCACTTAGAGCATCACGCGAGACAAATGATCACATTTCACGTGTCAGTCAAATGTGAAAAGGCTGGCTGGATCTGCAGTGTGAAGTGTTTTTTTTTCTTTTTTTCCTCTGGCAGATAGATAATCTTCTTTATGAAGTACGTGATGATTAAAGGCTTTAATAAGTTTCAATCCATTTAGAGCTCTTAAAAGTAATCAAAACTCAGAAGATGCCCCAGTATCCCTCGTACTTATCTTTTAATGGGTTATTTTAATGGCCGGCGCTAATCCGAATATCTAAATTATTATCGAGATGCAGCAATCGTTTTTGATGCGCTGATACGTGTGTGTGTGTGTGTGTGTGTGTGTGTGATGTTACAGTTGAAAAACACATCATAGCGCCAGATCAAGAGTGTACCATCAGGCCTTCCTATTCTGAACATATCAGCCATAACATTATGACCACCTGCTAGATATTATGTTGGTAGAGCTGTGGATACATTAAGTCATCTGAACCTCTGAAGGTGTTTATGTATTATCCTCATCAAAAAGAAATAAAAAAAACTTTTCAACTTTTCTGGTCGGAAACATATAATTACAAAAACAACATGGCTTTGAGGCTAGATATTTCCCACTGAGCTATCTTTCATGGCAGCCTCACTGATATATCAGCTTGTGTTGTATTGTACACACTAGTCTTAAGAAATTTTGGTAAAGGATCCATCACCCATAAATCAAATTTTTCTTGTTAAAACATGTAGATTGGTGTTGGACCTCAGTTGAAATTTATATAACAGTTTTTTTTTGGTTTGAGCTCTTTGTTCAAACTAGGACCACCCACAAGGGTGTCCACCCCAAAAGGGGAGGTTTTGATTGTGCTCGGGTGTTGTCCTCAACACAGAAGGCTGATATCATAAACCCACATCTGTTAAATTTAGCTACCCACGAGCTGCTCATCTGCGAAACTGCTAACCGGACTAGTATAGACATTGAACCTCGTGTGATTTACAGATGACCCCTGTGTTTCATTTCAAATCTCTGGGATGCATTGCTCTGCGGCGTGGATGCTTGCAGAAAGCTCACTGATAGTTTTTTTATTTTTGTTTTTCATGTGAGCAAAGGACTTATGCAATCGCCATGATTGACACTTTCTGCAGTCAGTCAATGCACAGCTCAGCTAACATCCATACCAGTCAAACTCTGACATGTACTCTTATGAGAGGAAGTTGCAGTATGAAAAAGAGTCCGAAGGAGCTCTATATTTATTTTTTTTCCCAAATAAATTGTGAGAATTGATTTTAAGACAATTTTACAAAGACTGTATGTGTGAGAATACCGCATGAAAAAGATAAAAAAAATTTCTTTGAAATTTTTACCATTTGCTTGATGACTGAGCCGGATTGGAGCAACTTGGTTTCAACCCTTGCGCCTTATAATTCACACTACTGCTTTAGTGTCACTCAGTACAATTACACTCTAAAAATGTATATATATTTTCCCCAAACTAAATAGAAACTGTACCTGAACTGCATTTGGGTGGACAAATCAGGAATACGTTACATTTCATAAGAATTTACAGTCATTGTTCATTGTATAATTCACCAGATTGGACCCTGTGGTAAACTGGCTTTGCCTCACTGGCCATATGTTAAGTTTGCGGAATCCTATTGTGTTTGTATTTGATGTGTCAGGATGGAACAGACACAAAACACATTAGTTGAAACATTTTATTTCCCGCAGTTGAAGTTTAAAAGAACATTTTTCCCCTGATGATTTCAAACTGGACTAAAGTGAAATCACAGCAACCTTTGATCTTCTAGTTTATTTTATTATTTCTGGATGCTGCAGTTTAACTCTGAACAATGACGATAAATATTCGTATCCTCCCGGTCTGCCTGATCAAAAAAAAAAAAAAAAAAAGCTGTCCTTGCTAACAGCTCCAACATGAGGCAGCCGATGCATATTTATGATCTCCATCTGTGAGCATCAAATCATAAATCATCCAACATCTTTTCTGTTTATTTTTACAGTGAGACTTTATGCATCTGTGTTTCATGGAGGGTTGGAACAGTTTGGAGTGGAGATCACTCCTGTGGTTTCTGTCCAAATAAGCACTGACGGCATCGTTACATGAATAAATAACAGAGATAATGAGAATGTGATTTTGCTCCATGTTAGTTCTCTGGTTGCTGATGCGAAGTGGGAGAAGTTTCCTCTCCGTTAATCGGGCATGAAGCCTGTTTTGTTTTATTCTGATGACAGCATCATAAAGGTCAACATGGTGGCATCAGTGCAGCGTGTTCAATGAGCGACAAGTTTTTGATCTCACTTGGAGCCACTGCTAATGTGACACGCTCGACAAATGTGAACTGGAGCCATATTTAACTATTATTAGCTATATTATTGTCTGAACGCCTCAACCCGTTAAAGAAGGAATGTGTATCGGGGTCATCTCGTACAGAAAAACACAGTATGTTACTCCTGTGAAAAGGAATTTGAAATTTCTGACTGTATCTAAAAACAAATCAGCAAACCGGAACAAAGCGACAGACAAGCACAGTGATTCACGGCCAAACCTGCAAGAAGACACAACGGAAGCCTGATTTGTACTTCTGTCACCAGGTGAAGAAAGTCACACACTCAGGCGCAGGTGAAACACATCAGGGCATGAACCAGCAATCAGACACAAGCAGGAGAAGTCAAGGAGCCTGAAACCAGAAATAGGAAGTAGGCATGACAGAAAATGTGCCCTGTGACATACATAACCTAAGAGAATGGCTGTAGCAGACCCCACTAACAACATCTAAACTTGACATGTTAGGGTCTGCAAACTTTTTGACCAAAATAGCTGCTTTTGTGACTTTCCACTAAATTAAATTTAATGTTGGACCTTTAAAATGAGGCTCACACCGCTCTTAAATATTAATATGTAGTTTTGATTTATGAAAACAAACTGTCTTACAATGTCTGTACAATAAAAGATGGTAAATATTTAATTGCATTTGTTTTTGAACTTGATTTTACATTCTCTTTTTTTAATTCATATTTTAGCTCTTTTAACATTTTTAGGTCTTTTTAAGGCAGTTTGTGTTACTTTTCCTAATCAATAAGCTTTTTTGTTTTATGAATCCTAGTTATTTTTTCCACTGTTCTTGAGGTTTTTGCCCTTTATCCCTCATTTAATTGTACTTTTTCGTCAAAAGTTAAAAGTCCTTTTGAAAATTGTTCTATGCGCATGAATGAAATGAAAACAAGATGAAATGTGTTTATTTCGGTAGAATTTTGTGAAAGCTTCAGGTAGACATGACAGAAAGGCCAAAGAGTTACATGTGCCTCAGGATAACAATAATGTTTGAAGAGAAAATGGAAACAATTTGTTCCATATTTCTATTTACACCGCTCAGAGCCACTCAAAACTTAAATAGTGAACTGTAAATAACGAAAACTGAACTTTTCTGAAAAAATAAATCGTTATGAGAAATCAAATGTCAGATTGACAGATTTCTTTCCTTTAACACTCCATGAAGCGGCTCTTTGGATGGTTATTCATTTTAAGATTCTTTTTTGGCCTCTTTACTGTCCTGTCACAGGCAATTGTCAGTCTGTAGGATAATCGTGACTCTTGTGTGTCAGCGTTGTTCTCGAGAGTGTTGTTTATAAAGCATTTAATCCAACTAAAAGTGATAGGCTTGAGAGATTTTGTCTGTTCAGAGACGTTTTTGGAGTCAATGAGTTGGACTGGGAGTGGACAATGTGCACTCATAATCCTTTTTAAGTCACCCTTGTATAAAGCTCTCCTCTGACAGTCTGCGCATTGTGAGAGCTGTTTATCTCACATGGAACTGAAATCAAACGCTTACCAACTGGCTCATTAAAGCTCAGATGAATGCTTCCTCCCACTCACTTCCACAGCCAGTTATCAGTCCGCTCTTTGAAGTCACCTGCCGCTTGGATTTTTTGATCAACCTGATTCGTCACACTCTTTGTTCCGATGGCTCGCGGTGTCCGGACGAGTGTGTGCAGTCGCTCAGGAGGTCCGGAGTGGTGCGGTCAGTCTGGTCCTCTGGGTGGGAGACAGATGGCTCTCAAAGGAAAAAGAGTTGAAGCAGCTGTTTGCCTCTCAGGTTAAAGGGACCATCACTTTTTTTTTTCTTTTTTTTTTACACGGACCAGTCTGAAACATTTTGCCCACAACAAACCAAAACAAAATGTTCAAACAGCTTTTACAGCATAAAACAGGCTAACGGTTTCAAGTGACATTTGGTCTGCGACAAAATGTCCAATATGTGTTTGCAATCCATTTAAAAAGCTCCAGGCATCAAAATCAAAGAAGACCTGACATTTAAAAAAAACATTCTTTATTTAAATACATTTGAAGCTGATTCACTCACGGGACGCATCGAGTCTGAGAAACAGAGTAAAGAAGACGTACGTACATCAGCCTTGGCAAGAGATGCTGCTGTTATTGTCAAGAGACATTTCTTCAGCTGGATCCACATGACCGTTGTTTGTTGACTTTTGTTGATTTGTTGACATTTTCTCTGTTGTACAATTGTACAATCTTATTTCTTTTCTGAATCTCCACTGCTGTTGTTTTTACTACAAAACTAACTTACTGACCGAACTTTTATTATGTCTTTTTCTTTTGGATTTAGTTTTTTTTTCTTCTTTTTTACCAAATACTGATACATTCTGCAATTTTCTCACCAACGGCCCTGAATTCCTGGTATCACATTTAATTGCTTTATGGCATCAGAAGGCTGAAGGTTTTTGAGCGACGTGGAGTGCCTCAACAACCTGAGGCATCAAGAACAATCTGAAGCCTTGGCTTTTTCTGGCCCCGAAAGGTCCAGCTGAGTGCCACCGCTCTGAGAACTGTATGGACGAAAACCTTTATACCTACCTGTACCCGGTGAGTTGCTTGGAGTATTTGGTTTTTAGTCACGATACGGGCCAAATACCAAGAAGAACAATAAATGAAACAATAACTACGGTGGTGACATGGACATGGATATAAGGACACAATGATGGCCATATTAAAAAAGACACATGATTGGAGGCAGTGTTGAAAGACTTACACTCTTTAAACACTTTCAGTACTCGTCACCATGTTTACTGGTGCCACTGGACTGTATCTGTAGGCTTGTGAGACAAACTGAATGCAGAGTACAGAAGGAGTCGGGAACACATCATGTAATTAATAAGATCCTCAAGTGCATGGGCATTGCTCGTCAGCCAGTTTTAATGTTGTGGCTGATGACCGTCTGCTAATCCACAGGTAGGGAGAGACCATAAATTGTGGAAAATTGTCACAGACAGAGGGGGAAAAAAAAAAAAGTCTGATTGCAAATCAAAGCATGTCTGCAGCCGTTTCCTGGCTGTGCCGGTGAAGCTGAATATTAATGTTTGATTTTGAAGTCTCTCCTCATCTCACTTCGCTCCTTCATTACGCCAACCGAACGCTTCGCAAACTGAAACGGACACCGGGAGCCAACCTTTACCTGTTTGTCCACATTAAGATTGCACCACCACCTCAATCCGTCCCCCCGTCCTCCACCTGACACACAAAGTCTATCAGTAAGCGGCTCCGAGGGTCGTGGTGTGTGATCGGGGTTCTAAGGAGTGTGCGTCGCATTGTGTCGGGCTCCCAAGGTGAGAACAGAGAGACAGGGGCCCGAGATTAATTCGAACCACAGTATAATGAGGCTGCGCTCAGACTTCCCCGGTGAATAAAGACAAATGGCTTTTGTTTGTGCCAGCTTTGCCATCTTGCATTGATAACTCCAATAATTGTATTCCATGCCCAAGTTTCATCTGCCACAACCAGAGAGGAAGTGAAACACACAGGACTCCTGGTGGGGTGGGGTGGGGGTGGGGGGGGGGGTGCTTTTTATCAATTGACGACGCATTCTCATAGTCTTGGGGAAGTAATCCCGAGAGAACGGGTTTAGGCTGATGGGGGGCTGAGGCAACAATGTCTTTCTCTCGTTGGACTATGCTCTTTCATCCGGCACAACAAATATCTCACTTCTGATCACTCTGCTGAGGCTGAATGGAAACACACATGAAGGGGAGTTTGTGTTGAGATTCTACTTGTCAGGGTCAACAGATAATGGCACTGATCACTCTCACATTGTGAAGTCACACAATCACCATGGTGATAATTAAAGCCCCCCCCATCAATAGTCCCTGTAATTGCTCCATCGTCACCGTTCTCTGTTCCGCCCTCTCTGAGGCATGAGAGTTTAATGAGGTGATCAGTGGCCGGGTCAATGCGGGCCTGAACGAGGCTCCACATGATTCCCCCAATCTCATTTCGAATGCTGCAATCGACTGCAGGTGCCAAAATAGGACACTGCAACTCAAAGATGAAATTACAGAGGTAGAGTTTGGATCTTGTCCTCCTAAAAAAAAAATCAAAAAAATCCTCCTCCACCTATATAACTGCAAAACCCTGCAAACATTGAAAATTACTTTCCAGATTTGCACTGTGAGATTGGCCACACATTTTACATCAGTTTCCCCTGAAAGTAATGAGGGTGGATTTGTTCATTTGTCTAATCAGCTTGTTGTGGTTCTTTTTCTTTTCAAACTGAAACATTAAAACATTGTTTTCCCAGAGTCTGATCAGTATGAGACAATAATGAGTTCAACACCAGCCCTGTTTTCAATCATTTTTCTCAGAACATTGTCGTGTGAAGTGTGACATGGTGACATTTTCAAAGAGACTTGCACACAAAGTTCCGGTCAGAGGGTTTCGCCACAGATTCTGGCATGGGATTTCTACCTTTGGACCATCCTCAAATCTTGTGTATGCATTATATTATCCATGTTGGCCTTTCAACACAGGGGAAAATAAGGATTTGATACAATCATGAAACCCTTCTTGGGGGACGACTCATTAGGCCGCCGTTGATGAGATTCGATTTTGACGTATTTGAATCATTGGGAAAAGGGGAGGTGGGGCCAACAAATCCACAACCATCTAGTCAAAATTTAAAAAAAAATTACAAATTAAATAAAAAAAAAAGCCAAAAACTTGGAGCACAAGAAAATGCAGAGATCACAGGAGAACAACCAACATGAAAGCACAGACATATCCACCACAGCCACTAGGTGAAGACAATCACACATTTACACACAGGTAGGGCAGGGAGAAGCAATCAGACGTGTTTGGATGAGAGCAAAATAGAGCTTATTAGTATAAACTCTACTTGCTGCGTTTGGAGGAAGAAGACTGAGGACCCTAAGAACGCCATCCCAAACGTGAAGCACGGGGGTGGAAACATCATATAACATACAGGGCAACTCAGGAATGGCTCCGTAGGAAGCATTTCAAGGTCCTGGGGTGGCCTAGAGAGTCACCAGACCTGAGTCCAATAGAAAATATTTGGTAGGAGCTGAAACATGACTGACGTGGAGAAGCTCTGTATGGAAGAGTGGGCCAAAAATCCTGCTCCAGTGTGTGCAGTCCTGGTCAAGAAATACAGGAAATGTCTGACTCTTATAATTGTTCTTCTATAAAAGTTCTTTTTTTTAAAAATATTGTGTCAAATACTTATTTCATGCAATAAAATGTGAATTATTTGGAAATCTTGCACTGTCATTTTCAGAAATGTTCTTCTCAATTCTGTCTCACAGTACTGATAATGTACCAACAATAAAGGTTATAGACCTCTCCACTGTAATTGGGAGAACCAGCAGAATGTGCAGTGTATCAAATACTTATTCTCCCCACTGTATATTCACAGTCATCAATCAACCCAATACACGGGAAAAAAGAAAAAAGAAAACAGATCTACAAAGACTCGCCAGGCTCAAACATCGAACACACTCCCTGTGAAGCGGCAGTATTAACCACTGCTCCGATGTGCCACCTGCACACCTCAGAGCCTATGTTTGTTCTGTTTTCTTATCTGCTTCCAACTTTCTCAACACGTTGGCTTGTTTCCTCCGCGCAGCTCCACTCAAACTTTGTGTCTGCTTCAGCGCCTCACCGGTGCTCTGCGAGGAGAGAGAGAGTCACGTAGCTTCATGCAGAGGGACGGATTTAACCAAATCCGAGGCTGACCCTGCATATTGGCAGATATAACTTGGCATGAAAGACTTCCGATGACAAACGGGAAAAAGTAAAAAAAAAATGCATTTCCATACGGAAAGTGAAGCGGGAATATGTGATTAAGTTTGGTTACAAATAAAGAAACAATTTCTGAACGAAACAAATTAATTTCCAGAATACAGAAACTCTGGATTAGCTAGCTGACTTTATAGTTTACAGGTGGCACAGTGGTTAGCACAGCCAGAAGAATTTGTCAGGGATTCAGATTTTGCCAAGTAGACATCGATAAATAGTATTATGGCACAGTAACTTCAAAGAAACAACATGAAAAATATATGGTATTGGCTGATTGAATATGCCAAATATCACCAAGAGAATAAAGTGTGGACAAAGCCTAATGAGACACTTTCTGATGATGAAACTGCTTTTTGGCTTATACGTTTAAATATATGTGGCACAGTTTTGCAGTGGTGAACAGAGGTGCATTGCAGACGGTTCTAATTTCAACTAATGAGACAAGGCTTTTCAAGAGAAGAAATTAAAGCCCTGGTTTACGTGGCATTTCAAGTGGAAACGCAAGATTTTGTTTGTGTTATCATTACGGAAAAGTTTCACATTCACAAGGCAACATTTGGAAAACAATATCCATTAACTTGGAAATGGTGGAAATGCTAAAAAAGATTAAATTAACATGTCAAGCCATCAGTTGGTACTGTTGGTTGTTTTTGTAATGACACCATATACACATATACATACGCATAGAGAAATAGTAGCATACTATAACCGCTAATAATGGCAAGTACAAAGACGTTCTTATGGACAGACGACGAAGTTCTATTGTTGTTGCGGCAAGTCTCAGCTATAAAACTACCAAGTTATAGGAGGGTATGGGCTGGAACTCCTGACACTCTGGAGGCTCCCCTTGTTGTTTTCGTGAATTTAGTCACAATGACAACAAAAGCAAGTGTAACCACAGAACTTTTGTCGCATTTGGGAGTTCCGTTTACACCACACCGGTGCTTGGTGCTGCTGCAACTGTCACTTTTTCATCCCATTTCCCAAGGTGGAACTTTTCTTTGACGCCCCTCTGGCTGTCACAGAGACTGCCAGTGACTACGAAGTGCTGTTACTGCACATGTGCACTACCGCTGAGGTAAATACTTCCTACTGCTCATGAGCGAATAACGAACATGGTTTTATAGTCCATATTGGTTGTTTTAAGGCGTGGACTCACCCCTAATACCATCTAATTTGTGATCTGTCAACGTGGCTGTTGGGTATTCTGGATTGTGTTACATTTATAGCTTATGATTGTCTGCACACAGGTATGTATGGTTTCATTACAAACACAAGCAACAGCACCACCACCTGGCATACTAACTATACTGTTTTCAATGTCTCGGCATTACCGTGTAAATGCAAAACTTTTCTGAAGTGAGCGAGTTGTTGTCACTAGGAATGTTGTGTAAATAGAGCCTTAGAAAAATTGGGGACTCTAAATTGAATGAAGGTGTGATTGTGTGTCTCTTTTGGCACTTTTCCACTATTACCTACTTGACCCAACTCGACTCGGATCACCTTGCCTCGCATCTACTCGACTCAGTTTTGTTTCTTTCAATTACAATACAGTAAATTACAGTACCACTGCGGCGTGAGTGGAGTCACCTGAGCCTTTCTCTGTTGTGCACAAGTAGTAACCTGGTAACAAGTAATCTCTATCTCCTGATGCGCAGAAAACATGCATAGGATATCAGCTCAAACAATAAATTAAATGGTACAGTATATATTTTTGTATATTTATTAATATCAAAAAAAGTTGATTGTTAAAATCGGGCTTTACTGTCGACTGTTTTTGTGTAACTGGTGCCCCCGTTAACTGGTGAATTCTGCCCCAAGTCGTTAGTACCAGCTGATGTTAAAATAAGGCAAATGATACTTTAAACTTTAATGAAAATGCAGATAAACGGCATTCGCCAGGAGTGCTACGGATTTTGGTCGGCTTTTGAGCATTTGCTGTGGGAACACTCAAGGAAACTAGTCACCAGTTAACAGGGAAATTGGTTAATCTGAAACACTGGTGGTATCTGATGCTCGGAGGCCTCCTGATACTTGTAACCAGTCGCGCCTTCGAGCTACCTCTGAATCTTCTGCTCGGCCACCAGACAAAGAAATGCCTGCACCCCGTTGTTGCTTCACTGGGTTTACTTCTGTAAGTTTATCTCTGTTTGTGAGTGGTCTTGCTGATTTTGGGTTTAAAAAATAGTGGGCTGAATGAGCCACCCTTCTGATTTATTTGCTTCATCACACGCCAGCCAATCAGCGGCCTGCCGTCTGCTGACTTCATTTGGAAACACCTTTCAGTATTGTTTTTTTTTGTGCTACGATAGATAAATTAACTATAAAAGTGGGAATTGTTGTGGATTTCATACTACCATAAAGGTCTGCATTATTTTCCTTTAACACATATGAAAGGATAAAAGTAACGCATACTAAACTGTCATTTTGACAACTGTAAAAAATTACTCATAGTGTTTATCATGTTTTTTGCTTGATGCAATTTCCTGACACTGTAATTATTGAAGCCTTGATGCTTCTCGCCTCGTCAAAGACACCGTGATGAAAGCTGAGGAATGACTTTGTCTTTAATTACAAATTACTGCCCACTCAGGAACTCATCTTAGCTGTCAGGGAAGCCGCCGGCAACAAAATGCTGGGAAAGTTACTATTTACTGTGAGAAAATCAAATTGCATGCTCAGATTCAGACGAAGCAACAGTTTGGCAGTGCGAGGGTCAGTTAATTTGTGAGCCTGTCATTACATACAAGGTGCAAAGATTACTATCCAAGGCAACTGCCTCGCACTGTTGGGAGCACGGACACAAAAATCACATCAAAACACGCAGAACATTCAGGAATAGTGTGTTTTAAAAAAAAAGAAAGAATTTTGACAATTAGGCAAAATCAAAAAAATCAACAACAAAAAAGAAAACAACTGCAAAAACTGTCCCATACAAAGCGGAGGGGAGGGGCATCTCATGGAGGAGATCAAAGAAGATGTTCAAAGTCACCACATGACATCATAACAACCCCAAAACATAAGTGTAGCTTTCTAAATGTAAAGAAGCTGACGAAGGCACAGCATACAAAGCGGAGGGGAGGGGCATCTCATGGAGGAGATCAAAGACGATGTTCAAAGTCATCACATGACATCAAAACAACTCCAAAGCACAAGTGTAGCTTTATAAATGTAGAGAAGCTGACGAAGGCACAGCATTTCCTCTGGAATTTTGCACAAATATCCTTGATAATTTTGAAGTTTCAGTTGATCTTGGGAGGAGCCAGGATCAATATCACCTTCTGGTCCAACTACAGCGTCTCATATCAAATTAACTAGAAAGTCTAGTCTACCGCTCCAGGCACCTCTGTTTACACGCACGGACACACACGGTCTGTCTTCAACATGCCTCTGGGATTCGCAGTAAAGGTGCTGAGCAGTGTAACGTCTGTGGCCATTTCGAGGATCGGCAGCCAGCTGCTGGCCCCAGCGGCCACCAGAATAGCACCACTACTGTTAGTGAATATCGGGATGTCTTTGATGCAGGGCTATTCGAAGTTGACGAGAGAGCCCTTTAAGACCACATCTTTTTACAACGAATCTGCAATTGACACCTCAGAGGAAAAGGCCTCTGTGCAACTGACCTTACCCAAGTCGAGGATCAGCAGCCTATCTCTGGCCCCGACAGCCGCCGATATAGCATCACCACTGTTAATGACCCAGAGTTGCAGATTTCACTCCATGTCTATGATGCAGGGCTATTCGAAGTTGATGAGAGAGCCCTTTAAGGCTGCCAGGTGTTTTTACAATGGGTCTGCGATTGACGCCTCAGCGGAGAAGACCTCTGTGCAACTGACCTTACCCAAGTCAAGGATCAGCAGCCTATTTCTGGCCCCGGCAGCCGCCGATATAGCATCACCACTGTTAATGACCCAGAGTGGCAGATTTCACTCAATGTCTATGATGCAGGGCTATTCGAAGTTGATGAGAAAGCCCTTTAAGGCTGCCACGTGTTTTTACAATGGGTCTGCAATTGACGCCTCAGCGGAGAAGACCTCTGTGCAATTGACCTTACCCCGGTCGAGGATCAACAACTTTCTGCTGGCCCCACTGGCCGCCGGCATAGCACCACCTCTGTCATTGACTGGGAGTTACAGGTATCACTCAATGTCTTCGATGCAGGGCTTTTCGAAGGTGACGACAGAGCAGTTTAAGACCGCCATGTCTTTTTACAATGAGTCTGCGATTGACGCCTCAGCGAAGAAGACCCCTGTGCGACTGAGCTTAGCGACCCTGCTGTATTCCGGGAAGTCTCCCAATGGACAACACATCTTGACTAGTGCCAATTACCTCCACAAGGAGCTTCCTGTGCGGATTGCCCATCACATCAAGGGATTCCGCAGTCTGCCCTTCGTCATTGGGTGTAACCCCACCATCCTGCATGTGCATGAACACTACATCAGAGCCTACCACATGCTAAACAAATTTCCCCAGATAAAAGACAAGGACATGGAGGCTCAATTCTGTACACTTGTGCAGCAGCTGCTGGATGACGACAAACACGTGCTCACCAGGCTGGCCCAGGGCTTCAGGGAGTGTCGCAGACACATCCAGGATGAGATGATTATCCGCAACTTCCTGGACACGTCGTTGTACTCTCGTCTGGGGATCCGTATGTTGGCCATGCACTATCTCGCCCTCCGGGAGGATAATCCGGGTTTCATTGGAATCATCTGCCAAGATCTATTTCCTAAAAAAGTCATTGAGAAGTTGGAGAACATTTCCCGACATCTGTGCGAACACCAGTACGGTAACTCACCCAAGGTGAGGATCGATGGACACGTGGCGGCCTGCTTCCCCTTCATCCCCCAGCCTCTGGAATACATACTGTTAGAGCTGCTCAAGAATGCCATGAGGGCAACAATGGAGAGCCACCTGGACACATCATCCAATGTTCCCGATGTGGTCGTCACCATCGCAAATAACGTTACTGATTTTATAATCAGAATTTCAGATCGTGGCGGAGGCATCCCTCATCATATAATTGACAAGGTGATGGATTACCACTTCACCACGGCAGAGGAAAGCACGCAGGATCCCCGCATAACCAACCTCTTTAACAGTGTTATCAATAGTGGGAATCAGTCTAACCGAATGTATGGGTTTGGCTTCGGCCTGCCCATCTCCAGGGCCTACGCCGAGTACCTTGGAGGCTCTCTTTCCATACAGTCGATGCAGGGCAATGGCACCGATGTCTACCTGCGTCTGCGCCACATAGATGGCAAAGGAGAGAGCTGTAAAATTTAAGAACTGGAAATCCCTCATTTTCACAGGATAGGGTTACCCCGGGCTGGAGAATGGCTCTCATCAGATGGTCAGGAGGAAGTCGGAGGACATGGTCGAGCCAGCGTGTGCGACGTTGTGCAACCAGGTGGGGTGCTCTGGGCTGGCACGTGCAGGCTCTAAGCACTTTGTTGGAAACCTGCTGGGGCCAACTGATGTTCTTGATGATTCTGAGAGCCCTGCTGTCAAAGCCATCGATTTTTGCGGCCAGAGTCTTGTTTAAGGGCCAAATCTCTGAGTCATAAAGCAGGATGGAGAGTACTGCAGAGTTGTAAATCCGGAGCGTCATCTTGCATGAGATGGTCTGGTACTGCCAGAGGGGTTTCCAGAGAGACTGCAGAGTTGATGCAGCCAGGGCTCTTCTGGAGATAATCTCTGGTTTTAGGTCCCCATTGTTTGTCACTATGGACCCCAGATACACAAAGTTCTTGACAGGCTCTACAATGTCGTTACCAAGCCATAGGGGACCAAGCCTGCTCCTGCGCATGAGACACAGCAGCACTATAAATGATTTCAAAAACAGTCTCAGAAGTCAGTAACTAACTGATCGTAGTAATTAATTATGAGTTATCTCAGAAAATGGCGGTATGACATTATAATCCACTTTTCACTTCATCTTGATGACTGTTTAATGACAGCACTACACTTCAAGATTGAGCAACACACCACACTTCAATATTTGCATATCATCTCTTAAAAAATACATTTTCATTTGTGAGTAAACACCATACTGCAAAGGTTTGAAGGTCTGAAGGTCTTTGCCTCACATGTTGATGCGATTCAGAGGATTTCTCGGAACAGAAGCTGGGAACTTTTATTTGCTGCACAGTCACACTTGTGATGTTTGAACGGCTGGAGATTACATCCAGACGGTCTCTCATTATTTATAGCAACCATGTGAGTTTGTGTGGAGGGGGTGCTCAGTATGATGCTTGAAATGAACACATTCCTGCAACGTTTGGTTTAACCCTGCCTAATTTAATATGCTGCAGCGCTCCAGTTTCAGAAGGGACAGTGTTTCTAACCTTGCGGTGTTCGCTGAGTCATCGTGCCATGGAGAAACTCTGCAAACAGCGTCTTCTCTTCACTGCTGGACTCAGGAGAAATTCATCACCCAGAGAGGCAGAGCGCTGATGTACAAAAATACATTTATTTGAAACAATTTCAAAATGACAGTTTCTTAACCGTAGAAATATCCAAATAAAGATGAAACGGAACATTACCGATGATGCATGCATTGTAGATATTTGTGCA
Organism: Blennius ocellaris; assembly: GCF_963422515.1. Classification (NCBI taxonomy): domain Eukaryota; kingdom Metazoa; phylum Chordata; class Actinopteri; order Blenniiformes; family Blenniidae; genus Blennius; species Blennius ocellaris. The sequence continues at coordinate 22,425,196 of NC_137652.1, forward strand.
CTGAAGAACATTACAATGCTTTTGCCTTCTGGAAAATAATCACAAATTGTTCAAGTATGGATTCCTCCCAGAGACCTGCTACTTACAGTTTGATGTGGCATTTAAGATATGAGATGAGACAGAAAATTTCCCGATGACTGAGTGAGCGATGAGGAAACAAACAGCGGGAAATTACCCAGAGCGGATGAGTTTCTTCTACTGGGAACAGTTTGTCTGTGCAGATACGAAGCACATCATCTTCCATTCCCCGCTCTCCTCACTGCTTATGGAAAAGCCAGTTTTTCCTCACAGTAAAGTGTATTTTTTCATACATTCGACACGATTTCAAAGGACACGAGAGAACAAAGAGTACTGTATGTTTTGTTGGGGATGCACAAACTTTTTCAGATTTCTTCCCTTCTGTGCCTCCTAATCTTGTTTTGCTAATAAGAATGAGAAGAAAGTGACACCATCAAAGCCCCCACACCCGAACAAGCCGGCCTCGGTTTGTGATGCTCCAAACACAAAAAAGCCATCTTTGTTGGGCGCGTGTTGTCCGTTCGGCCGGAGATGATAGAACTCGATACAATATGTGACAGCCTATAACTTTGCGCCGCGCTCTCTTTCCTCCTCGTGCCTCTCCAGCAAAGAGGTGGTCTTAATCGAGCTGAGCATCGTGGGAAAAACTCCGCGAGAGGCATCCTCGGCTCACGGGCTCTGCTTCATTATCAGCAGCCTGAGTCAGATCCTGGCCTCCTGGATCAGGAACAGTAGGAGGAAATAAGCTAAATACCTCCTTGTTTCGTGCTTTAGACTGTGACTTTAGACGCAAAAAATATCAATCTGGCTCAAATGTGTTGCATCCGCTCGCTTTGTAGCATCCTCATGACTTGTTTTAGTCACAATGAGCAATGATATATTCTGGTTTTGGCACGTGATGAAAGGTTTGTCCAAAGAGCTTCATTAGTTGATACCACAAATTCTAAAGACCTTTTGATGGTTTCTACCAAGTTGAATCTCAATTTAACTATGCTAGACCCTCTATAATATCAAAACCTGTAGGCTTACATTTGGGTTATATTAAAGTCATGTTGCCAGGAACTGGTACAGGATCCGCAGGACTACATTGCTTTCAGCGGAGAAGAGTTGTCATTTTGATGAGCATGTAAAACAGATGCCCGATTGGAACCAGATCACCTTCAAATTGTAAATTCAACAACCAAAAAGTGGAATGTCTGGTAAAAAAAAAATATAAATACATATAACAGCTCAAGAGACAGTCCTTGATCACTCAAAATTAAATCCTGTCCCAGCAACAATCCATGTAAGAAAAACGAATGTGGAACGTTGACACTGAAATGAATGGCAGTCAATGAGAGGAGCCGGTTTGAAAAGAAACTGAGTCCTGATGATATGAGAGCCGACTGGCAAGTGACAAGTGAAATCATTTCCTTCATTTTGATGTATGATTGGCTGGTATGGAGTTAAATCTGTGGTCAGGGCATAAGCTTGAACATGTTCTTTTTTTGGGGCAGGACAGACCTGGCATCATTACGCTCCTCCCCTAAACATTCTAACACTCTGAAAACTTCTCCTAAAAAGTAATGCAGCATTCTAGAAAAACCCTCAAAGGTATACACCTTTGTGAGTGAAGTGTCATATCTCACGCCTTGTTAAAAAATCTTATGACAACTGAATATAAAAGAATAAACGTTTCAGATCTTATGCCAACTTGGCTGAAACACAATCTGCAAACTGAGACCCCGTTTACACGACAATGTTTTCAATTGAAATTGAAAGTTTCATTGCATTTTTGGGAGTCCGTTTAGATGACGTCGGTGCTTGGAGCCACTGAAAATGAAACTTTTTGAAAATGGTCCCCAAGATGGAACTTCATAAAAAGGTTACGATTCCGTCTCCGTGTAAACGCTAGAAAACACAACTTTTCTGATACGCTGCTACGGGGTATGCACACCACGGCCGTGGTAAATTGTTTTTTTTGGACATGTGCGAGTGGCTCGACAATAATAACCTCCAGAATGTCATGTTTCAAGGTGGAGAGTCATCATCAAAAATACAGAAACAATGCATTTTCACTTGAAACACTGTCGAGTAAATGAGGCCAAAAAGAACTGTATTTTTAACGAATCCCTCAGATTCCTTCTGCTCTCCCGAATCGCCCAAAACTTTCCAGTGCAGCCTTACTGGTGACTATAGTCACGCTCACCAAAATACAAATGCGTCTTACAGAAAAAAGCACTGGGCTGTTTCCCACAGTAGTTATAGATCCATAAACTTCACTACTGTGAGGTCAGGTTCATAACTGCTGGTTTACAGGATGGCATAAAACGGATCAACTCCCATTGATTTTGTTCAAACGTTAGCACGTTCCTCTTGACATGTTGCACTATTCGTTTAATTACTTGTAACTTCTTGAAGCCAAATCCAAGCGTCTGACTCAAAGGTAGAATGTGATGCGGTGATTCAAATGAGCGTTTAAAGATCCTCTCAGTTACAAACGTCTTCTATATTGTATACATCTACAGAAAATAGAAACATGATTGAACACCACCCTGTTCCATGTCAATTCCTCTCGTTCAACTGGAGAGAAGTCTATGTGGATACATCTCTACCTGCAGAAATGGATAAATCATCTGTACTAGATACACGCTGCCCAAGAAGGAAGTGAGGAAAATGAAGAATCTGGACAGAATCGATTGGGCTTCTTCATAGACGAATGATTAGAAAATAACTATTTACAACACTTGCTTATCTACAACACAGAAATCGTGTCCTTAGTAAGAACATGCACAAGTCAAGGACTCCAGCAAAGAAAGTCGGATTTCTTTAAGTAATGTTTTAAACACACTTTCAAAAAGAGACCACTGTCGGATCATCTGTTGGACTACGAGCATGTAGAAAGTAATAATATATATACATAGAACAGAACGGATGATAATATTGTACATTTCAGTAATATTCCCTGTTGGATTGAAGACTCAAGACGTTATAAGTCTATACTGTATATAGGCAGAAATTATTCTCAAAGCAAACCCTTCTTTTTGTCTTTTCTTGTAAATTTACACAAAAGATATGTCACTCTGCGAATGAATGTCGTTATGTAGCTTATACATCCACGAAACCCAACACGTTTTTGTTTGTCAGTAATTACAATGATTCCCATCAAGTAAACGGCTGCATGGATGCTGCTGATCGACACATCCATGCGAGTCTGTATAAATGAGGTCCCTTAGAAAACTATTAACATCGCTTGTGTTGAGGATTACAAAACAGAAAAGGAGACTCGGCCCTCCGTCCCACACGCGCCCCGCCCCTCCATCGTCCCTGTAACACCGTCACGTCACACTGTCGCTCTGTACACGGGCCGCCGCTCCGGCTTCACACACTGGTACAGTTGGGGATCTCCCTTGTGCTCTCGCAGGCGTTTCCGACTCCCCCTGAGCAGAAGAAAGGGAGAAACCAGAAGGAAAACTTACAGCCTCTAACTCAAATAACATGTGCAACAGTGGAAATGTAAAAATTCCAAACTGCGTGCAAATGTGTACAATTTCACACTCAATACCCTTTAAATAGGTTCGAGCAGACATGAATTGAACAAAATTAATGCACATCAACGATTCTATTTGAATGAAACGGCAATAATTTTACACACATCAGCCTTAATATAAAGACCTTACTGAGTAATGTGGGTAGTTTTGGCATTAATGAATAACTTGGTTAATTACTTTCAGAAATCGTTATATTATGACATGAATAATAATAATAATAATAATAATAATAATAATAATAATAATACATTTTATGTGTATAGTACTTTTTAAGACACTCAAAGACACTTTACATCATCGTATCATAAAATCAACAAACATAAAATAAGAAACATCAGGATCATGTATCATCATGTATCAAGCAAATCAGTTAGTTTTGTCTTTTGAATGAAGACGACATTGACCATGATCATGTTGCACAAATCTATTAATCTATAAAACTTGATGATACTGGTAAGCTTAAAGACATTGTCTTAAAGACAAAGTTACAAAAAAAAGAAAAAAATCTTTGAACTCAGAGAGAATTATCTAAATATGTAGTAAAGCTGGATGGTAAAACTTTAACTTCCAGCTATTTTCGATTAGGATTTATTTTTCAACTCCCACGTTAAGCAAATCTGCAGGGCCGCCTTTTTACACCTGTATCATATATCTAAAATCAGGAACATGTTGGCTCTGAGTGACACAGAGACACTAATCCATGCATGTGTTACTTCTGGTCTATTGCAACTTCTGGACTATTGCAACTTCTTATTATCAGGGTGTCCTAATAGTTGCTAATACAAATGAAAGAATACTGACAAGAACCAGCAGCAGGGATAACATCACTCCAATATGAGCTTCTCTTCATTGGTTTTTTGTCAAATGTAGAATAGAATTTAAAATCCTTCTTTTAACTTAGACAATCAGGCTCCATCATATCTTAAAGAGGCGTTGGTCCAACATTACCCACCAGGGGAGTATGAACAACAATTTCCAATATAAAGCCAAGGTAAAACTGGCTGGATTCACACAACAGTGAAACAGACTATATGCAAGAAGTAAGAGAAATCGAGATTTCTTTTTAAATTATACGCTGCAAATAAGCAGGTAATAGTTCTTGATCCACTAATGTGTGAGTGTCCACTCAAGGCGGAAACTCTGAAACTGCAGGAGCTTCACGTGTCCTGTGAACCCAGTAAATCCACAGGACTGCGCTGCACGTCGGCTGCTTGGTAAGGATCCAGAACAGATTGGTACCATGTGAAAGCAGCCTGTAATTTGCTCCTAACAACCTGTTGTTTCTGTGTTAGTGTGAATTATTCTTCTTAAACAAGTCAAATTGTGACTGAAAAGGAAGGCGTTTAAAACCAGTGCATCTGCGATCCTGCTGGTGCCTTCAGTCCGGAGGCCAAAAAGCGCCAACACGTTGACTCCATTCATCATTCACTGGGAGACCTGCCAGAGTTTGTTCTCCCTCATGTTAACACCCTTTCAGCACTGCGTCTGTGCTGAGGATTTCCCGCTCTCTGAATAATTAAAGATGCCGAAAAGCGATACAATGATTCAAATTCAATAGCCAAACAATCCCTGGAGAGAACGATTCTGCTCGCAGTAGTTCTCCGTATTAAATCTGGACTTTTCCTGAACAAAAGGAACCAATACTGCCTCAGATCAGGACACAAAGGAGGTTAACAGCCCAAAACTGCCCCACAAAACAGTTTGCGCGGCCGGTTAATTGCAACTCTTTGGGTGGGGGGGGTTGCATGCTTCAGTAAGAGTATTGGTCATAACTTAAACCTGACACTCACAATCAACCTGCAGACGGCAGCAGAGCCAAAAGACAAAAATCAGTGATGTGAAGGTTAGCTCGCTTATTGCTAATGTAGCGAAGTTACTGATTCCACATGTGAGCCTTAATTCTTTCCTGTTTTTAATATCTTTTTTTTTTTTTTCATATTTCCAGGTGAGATTCATTATCTGTCATCTAATCAATATGTATTGATTTTCCTTGTCTCATGGCTATTACAGAGGTTGTTCAGTTAATATGAGTGCAGCGCCCACCCGCCTTGAACATTATTTATTGGTTTGCTTTTGTCCACTATGTTTTTCTGTTGAGGAAACTTCCAATTGCTGAGGAAAAAGACTCTGTCTATGATGTTTGTTGCTTTTTTAAGTCATCATTAAAATCAACAGTTTCAACTGGCTCTTTTTGCATCGAACTGAGTTGCATGTGGGACCTGGACTAAATCATTCAAAGCTCCACTCACGTTTGGCCCTGGCATCCAGCTCCTTCTCCATGAGTTCTTTGGATGTGGAGAACTCGCTCAGGGTGATTTTCGGTGTGCTGTCGCCCTGACCCACCGAGCCGATCATCTCCTGCTCCTTCTCCTGGTTCACCTCAGCGTATATGTTGATCCAGGGTATTTTTCTAGGGATTACCAGAAAGACCAAAAATGAGCCAAGGAACATCTGATTGTCATGTTCTCCTTTCTTTCTTTTTCTTGTATTTGTTTATTTTTCAAATATTAGAAAATATTAATCTTGAAGAAAAGATGCTTTGTACCATCTGCAGTCCCCGGGCAGGCACACACAACATTATAATACATATTACAAATATAACCGACAATACCTATAGTAACATTAGCAACAACCATTAAAATTCACCAGCTGGGATTCCTAAAATTCATATACAATACTAAAATACATTATACAACAACGCAATGAACAATTTAAATAGACTAATGCTGACGCCGCTGCTTTTTCAGGTTTGCAGAAAAAGTGTTCCAGTTGGCAGACAACTTCAAACTGCCTGGAAGTCGATTCAGGAGTTTGATAGTTTTATATTATGAACAGGCTGTTTGTGCAAAGATGAAGACAATTCATCTTGTCCAACAAAAAGGCACAGTTGACATTAATATATTTGTAGACTAAAATAAAAAAAAAAATCCAAGACTATTAATTATTATCATTATGGAGACCTGAGAAATCATAACTTTCAAAAAGAGAATAATAAAAGGCTGAAATAATCAAGGCGGGGTAAACAAAACAATCAGGGTCACACATTGAGGAGTGGCATTACCACAGCCTTATTATGATTCACCACAGTCTCGATCTGAGCCAATCAACAAATGTTAAGATTCTAGACTTTCAGTTTGACACATAGTAAGCAGACAGGCTGATACAAATCTATTACTAACAAAATGGAGTGAAGTTACACAGACATGATACCAGTGTACAAAGAGGAAGAATTACAAGATACGAGACAGTAACAAAGGAAAGCATGGAGCAGGGTATCCTGGGAACAAAGTTGGAATATGTACATGCATGAGAAAACAGAGCAGAACACAGGATTCATGGTGCATTCAAGAGGAAAGCACCACAAATGCATCTGTACACTGTGGATGTACGTAATTCCTCACATAATAAAGATTCTGTGATATCCAAGCAAGTTTTTTGACATCATTGAACATCATTTTCAAGGCATGAGACAATAACTGAGGAAAACTAGGAGCCTTGAGCTCCATGAGATGGCTTGTAAACACAAAGAGCTCATCTTCAAAAAGAAAAAAAGAAAAAAAAGAAACACAATGATACAAAATATAAAGAAACTGTATTTCACATGACGTTATGACGTTACTTAATGCTTTTTTTGCAGCTGTACAGAGTGTGGTAAAAAGTGTAGGGCGGTCAAAACTCGGGTCACTCAAGGAATAAAGCACCAACGCTGCCAACGTATCATTTGTTAGTTAACCCCTGCAGATATTCACGTCTCCCTATTGGTAACTTCCCAAGCTCACGGCTGTATGAATGGGCCTTACACACTCAGGTTGGGGCAGCTGGGGTAAAAGGAAAAAAAAACCCCAGCTTGTAATTTTCCAAATCGTGACAAGCTCATAGAAAGGCAGCCATGTGTGCCACAACTAATTTCACATAGAATAGCTGTTTTCTGGAGCTGATGGATCCACACTAACTTTAAAGCCTTCTTAATTGTAATTATACTTCAGTGACTAATTTACAGGCAAATTATAGCAACACTGGTATCGTCCCCCATCTATGTTTATAACGCCCCGTATACATCTTTATTTAGTCACAATCCAATTTATTTCCAATTACGATTCATTTTGGTTATTAATTGCTCTGTTTTGTCAACTGTGAGATTTCTTGAAAAATGCATCCTCTTTATACTAATGGGAAAATTTTCATATCCATAATTAATGACAGCTTTTCCATTTCCCCCAGACTTTTCAAGAGAATCATTTTGAGTATGAATAATTTATTCAGTAAACAGGAGCTGAGGCACAGAAAATCCGCAAATTAAACCTTTCTAATGATCATTTGTGCCTCGTGTAGTGGGATCGTGCAAAACATATGAGTATAACCGCCAGGAGGGGGTCTTATTAAATCAAACCACCGAAACTGGATTGTAATTGATAGGTCCAGACTTTGCTCATCTGGCCTCATCAATAATAGAGAGGATGGTATATATTCAGACAGGGGTTGTGTATAGTGATGCTGTAATGTGCTGGAGGTGAAAGTAATCAGGGAGATTTGTACCTCTTGAATTTGTAGATGAGGAACACGGCGAGGCCCAGGAACACCACTGATAGGAGCATGAGCATCGCTGAGCTGCTGTGTCTGGGGCTAGAGTCCACCAGAGGAGCTGTGGAAGCAGAGAGACCAACAAAGAGCATATCTGAACATTTGTTTCAGCTAATTACTAAATTAAACTGTGAGAGACTGGATTCCTTCCAAGTTGAGGCAGACAGTCACACACATGCATAATTAATTTTTGTTTTTGTCTGTATTGGAAACCAGAGCACCTGCAGAAAACCCACATATGCAAAGAATGAACATAGCCCTGGTTCTGCAGAAGTTTCATCCTGGTAAAAGGATTTTTAAAAATTCCACCATCACCTTTGCTTGCGGTTTGTTTTTTTTCTCTGTAAAAACTCAAGATATCCATGTTAAAGAGTACTACACTACTGTTCAACCCTAAAAGCACACAATGGAGATTAAACTCCCCATACGTCTCACAATGGTGTGGTAACAAGTGCCTTTATGAATATGCACTGCAAGGCAGAGATGCGTGTGACAGTTCCATTTCCTACTACTTTTCCAAAGAATAAAAAAATACTTCAAGCCAGACATTTCACAGCAGTTTGGTTTGTCACTATTAAATGGTAAATGGATTTCACTTATATTTCCACCGCTTGAGCAACCTCGAAAGCACGTCATACTGTTAATCACATTCATCCATTCACACACCAACGGAGGCAGCTGTTGTGCAAGATGCTCAATCCATCCATTAGGAGCCATTTGGGGTTCAGTGCTTAGAGTCGCTCAAGGACAATATGACATGTGAACATGGGGAAGTCAACCTGCAATATTCCAACTGACCTTTGCTTAAGCCCCACCGCCAAATGCAAATCAACCAATAGCATTCAATTGCCAACTGCCCGGACTCAGACACATTTTCTCACACGCGTAGAGAAACAGAGCTGGCGACGCTTGGTTTTTTTTGTCATTAAAGATGCAAAAATGGTCAAACGATGTTCCTGATGCTCATGCAACGGCGATGTGAGGAATCCCGAAACACCGATGAGTACTGATGTCATCCACCAACATCAATGTTGTTACATTGTGTGGTTTCCACACTGCAACCGGTGCCATGTGAACGTGCAGTCAGCTGAGCGATAACCACTCGACCAACTGTAGACCTCCAAATCTGAATACGTTGTACTTAAACCAGTATATTTGATGTTTTAGCAGCTATGTCTTTTAAACAGTCATTATCAACCTTCCCAGCACAGTTTATTTCAAAGAATATTTAAAAAATATATATATATAATCATTCCTATAGTGACAATTTGTTCACACAACTATAAATGTAGTGGTTCCCAACCTCTTCCTTGGAGCTCCTCAAATTGTGTCTCAGAAGAGCCTGTGGATTACAGTAATTGGCCAAAAGATGACAGTGAAGCCAAAACTCTACTTGGCTTATCCATTTTCAAGAACATAAAAAAAAAGCAACCATTAGCTAGGTTGTCGGGACTGCTCTAGATTGTAGTATTTTTTTCTTTCTTTCTGGTTCGCTTTAATATGTACAGATCTGATTTTGACAATAACCCCAACATCTATAAGTGAAATGATTAGGATGGTTAAGGGGTTCAATGTTAGCTGTGTTCCTCTTGATGGTTCATTAAAATATCTTGATGTATGAAACCTCAATGAAGATTGAATGCATATCCAAATTGTTCGAGAACAGCCAAAATTACAACAAAAAAATATGAAACACCTTTCTATTGTGTGGACCTCTTCAAATTTTGTCAATTGTCCATCCCCCCCCCAAAAAAAATCAGAATTTCAGTTCATTGACTGACATGACAAAGACACTACAAACATATACATTCCTTAATATTTCTGCTTGTGTTTGAAGGTTCAACTCAAAGCAGAACGGTTTTCTTCTGTCATTTCTTTCAATGATTTTTTTTTGTTTTGTTCCTTGAACCTCATCTTAAATGCTGCCGAGATTATATCCTGACTTCCTCTTCCAATTATCTCAGAGAAACAATGTTCCTGTGATTTTTAAATGTCGGAAAAATTAAAAGTGGATAACAACCAGCTCTGAGGAGAGCATCACTGCCAGAGCTCGTCTCCACTTGCGGTTAGAGAGTGCACTTGTAGCGTGACCCACAGAGACATAAGAAGAGGTCAAAAAAAGACACAGAAGGAAAAGAAACAGACTATTTCTTTATTAGTCTAATGAAGATACAAGGAAAAGAAGAGTTGCTCACTTTGGGAGTGCATTGCCATCTTCAGTCATTTCTATACTCTGGCATTTTAAGCTTTTGGATAATTGATGAGTCAGATTTCATACTGAACAACATCAAGTAAGAAAACTGACTTATGCATGAACTGCAGCTTTCTTCGCCACACTCCTGGGTGACATTTTTTTTTTTCTTTAGTGTTTATCTCCTATTTTCTTTACCCGCTTAATCAAAGTTAGGCGCACAAGGAAGAAGGTCTATTGTTACTATCATGAAGTGAAAGACCTCCAAGTCCATCACAGGGTAAAAGAAAGACAATCAATTTTGAGTCTTTGATCAGCCAAATCATTCTATGGGCGTGTCTTTCCAATTGTAGATTAATCGGTGTTCACACTGATCTCACACTCGGCATGCAATCATGCCAGGTTTTAGCAGTGGCGAGACAGCGCCCCAGTCATGTGGAAACAGTTAACAGTTTCAGAATTCATGATCACACTGATGGAAAACGTCCACTGTTTTCTTTGTTGACTGGTTGGTTTACACTGCTTGGAGAAATCTGTACATCTCTTCATCCTCCATGTAAGTATATTTTGCTGGTTTGCCCATTGTCGGGGGCATTAAAGTCTTGCCAGAAGACACTTTGACACATGAAAAATCTCAAGACAAACTCATGCCATCCCATCCATTTCTTTGTAGACCTAAAACAGTTGTTTCGGTCTTACCAGGATGGCAAAATGGATACTAAGAGCAGCAGTGCATGAAATTCAAGGTTTAGGCGAGATAAGAGTACGTTCACATCACTCTCACCTAATCTTAAACATCCGGTATGAATGTCTAAAGTCTTAGTTGTAATAGCTTACCAATGTGACTAATGCCATTTAATTTGTCTCAATGAACTAAAATACAGAAGGCATCTGCAGTGGCGACGGTTCAGTTGGTAACAGGATCGTCTTCCAATCCGAAGATTAGTGGTTTGGTTCCTCATCTTCCCCTGGCCATATGCTCCAAGTTTCCTTGAGAACAACACTGAATCCAAGTTATCACCAATGAAGGTTGAATGTCTTGCATGTGTATGCGTGTGTGTAAATGTACGTGTGTGTGAGAGTGGGTGATGGTGACTGTCCAGAGTGCTTTGAGGTTGCTGAAGAGGTGAAAATAAAGGTGAAATCCATTTCTCACCTAATTAATGGTGTTAATTTATTCAAACGATTCATTTGAACCAGATCACTACGGCAAGTTGTTGCATCTTCTACCGCCAAGTGCCCTTTTTTGCCACAACATTTGAACTGGTTCACTTTTAGGGAGAGTGTGACATTTGAGCATCCAAATTTGTTAAAATAAAATTGGGCTAAGAAGCAGAAATGCAGCAGAAAACATTCGAAACACATTCAACTTAAATCAAACTACTGTGGTTATAATACAAATACAACGTTCTATGCAAAAGAAAAACACCTTAAATCACTTTAGTGACTCTGCAGAGAGCCTTAATATCTGTCATTGAAGGAAATCACTATGGAATTTTCACACAATGCTGAATCCCTTCAGCTGAGAGATGGGGGCGTGAGGTGCAGCTGACCTTTCTCCGGCAGCTTGAAGGCTCTTTAGACCTTTTCTCAGGAAGTGAACTATAAAGAGGGATCCAGCTGAGTACAATTTCCATGTCAATAAAGTGCAGCGCAGCACAGCGACACGCTCGCCTGTTCATGCCGAGCCATTAAAGCTACAGACAACTTGTGGCTGCACATCTCCAGAGACTTTGTGTGGCTTAAAAAAACAAAACAAACTGCCAATGAAGACAAGTAGAAGTTTTGTGCACCGATGTCTAAACTCAGAATCTACAACCAATGTCATCTCAGATTTGTGTTCCATAAACGTGCAGATCATTGAGCACTATGCACACGCAGCATTTAAAACTGTTTGTTATTCAGATTTGTCTGTTGTTAATGCGATTGCGAAGGTGTAAATCAGCTCAGCCTTGGGCAGAGACACTCCTGTTATTGTGAAGAGAAATATTTCCTCAGCTGACTATTTTATTATAACATATTTTCAGAGTTTCACCTTGTTTAATGTCCTGCAATCTTTTCTGAATCTCAGCATTCAACTGGTGAAAAATCATCTTGCATATTCAGTTTATCTATTTAGCCAGATAAAGTTACGGTAATAACTCTCAAATACGTTTCATTTTACCAACACTTGTACTCATGTATCTCAATGCTCCGTCCTATGATGAACACGAGCAAATGAAAAATGGAAAAAATGCTGTCCCTGTATGAATAGAGACTAATGTACACAAAAACTCTTCTGTTGAGAAGTAAAGTCCCTCTTTATGAAAAAGTACAACCTATCTGTGAGAGCATGCAATTCCAAACGCTTTATACGCAGCATTTTAATAAATCAGGCTGTGCGTCTTAAAAGTTCTGATTAGAAGCAGAAAAATAAACAAGTGTATGGATTTGAGCCAGTTTGACACTTTGGGTTAGGGTTAGGTTTAAATATTGATTCTCTGGTGGGGACTTTTGCTCATACTTATTTGGTTATATAACTGCTATGACTAAGGATGGAGTGTGTACCTGTTGTATCTTCAGCTGCAACAATATCTTACAATATTTTGTGATCACACACAAAAAAACCCACTATCGCCCTCTTATTCTCTTCTTGTCTCTTCCTGTGGGAATCATTCTCAATTTTCAATAAAGAGCAAAAACACTTAACGGCTCTCAAACAGGTAACATTGTAGCTGCCGAATACGACAAGGGGGTAAAAAAAACAAAGCAATGAAAGAATTGACGAAAGATACATTCCCTTGCTTATTGTACTCAGTTGAGTAGGAAGAAATACAAATGCTAGTTCACAAAGGAGTTTTTTTTTTTTTACTTCAAAGTCACATTTGTCACGTTCAACTGAAGGATAACGGTCCCTTTAAGAGGCCGTCTTCTGTCAGACGCTAATGAGAATTAAGTGTTTATTGGTGTGTAACTTTGTGGAATCTGCAATAATCAAGGCTGACAAGGTGGGTTTCAGACCTCTGCCCAAAGCCACTCATACAAAAACAGTTTTTCAGTCGATCCATCTTATTTACAGTCCTCCGTGAATCAGCTCTGATTTGAGCCTCACACCAGCTGCTTGTTTTCCTTGGTGCGTCGGAGTGTTTCGAATGTCAAACAGCCTCACAGCGGTTAAGAACCGCTGTTGACTCCTGCTTCTGCCCTCCAATTGTACAGTGTTTCTTTCTCAAGGACTAAATAATCAACATAATTATACTCGGCGTAACACTCATTTTGTGGTTGGATGGCCGTAAAAGAAATCGAACAGATGTTCGGCGTTTGATGGCAGGCATAAAAAGATCCCTCGTCTCAAGGAGCTCCACTTAAAATCAAACCCCTCCCATATTCCCCCGTGTTGCTTTCCACAGGCTGGCGGCAGGCTGACAGGAATTTTAATTGGTGGACCAAAGACGAATTCTTGTTGTCAAAACATGGTTATTGCAGTTGTGTTTTGTGGAACTTCAAATTGAGGAACCGATTAAAAAAAAAAGCAGCGTCACAATTAAATTAGCCATGCAAGTTAATGTTATGGCTGACAATCTAATTCTTACCCAGCGTCAACTGTGTGTTGTACACGATCACTCTGACTCCAGGCTTCAGCTCGAACTCCACCAGGTTCTGGTTCAGTGCGCTCACAATGATGTCCGACGCCTGGCAGACACAAACAAACACAACCATCACAAACAGACGCAAAACAGACACGACACAGACAAACAGACAGAAACACAACAAACACGGAGACAACAGAAAAGACACAACACACAACACATACAGTCGCAAACCAACATAACACACACAGACCAAAACAGAAACCCCAGACAAAAAAGGACACAAATAGGCAAAAACAGAGGTAAAATGACAGTTGTGCAGGTGGAATAACAGACTCGGGGTTAAAACATGACATTTAAACAATCCCTGCAATGTAAACCTTTCAAATAGTTCTTTTCTGGGAGGCCTTCCTTGATGTTAATTCTAATAAAAGTTGCGGACCACAGCTCTACGCCAATCTCTGATTTATCAAAGCATTACTTTTGGCATACACACCCACCTTTCAAGTGAAAGCAAATCCTTCGCAAATGGCTTTTTTTTGGTTTGTTTTTTAACCAGTAAATCTTCACTTAAGGAAAAAGATGAGTATGGATCTTCAGATAACAGCTCTGCCCATAGAGTTAAATCAATATTGTATGTATTCCTCTGTGGTTATTGTAAGGTTATTTTGAACACACGAATGGTGACACCTACCCGCTCGAGCTCCTCCTCACTCTTCTTTTTGTCCTCCGATTGGTTCTTGTGGGGCAGCAGGAAGAGCTCAGCTGCTGTTGGTACTCCGGGGAACACGGCAACCAGCAGCTGCTCCTCTGGGAAATCAGACACCTGCAACGAGGTAGACATATGCTTTATTGAGCTCCGGCACTGCACATATACTCCTAACGTTAGCTGGAGGCCATTAGTAAAAAAAAAAAAGAAAAAAAAAAACCCATAGAGAGACATCAGCTGGGTGAGGCGACACATGTTGAACGTCTCATGGCAGACTGAGCACTGAGTTCATTGTGGCAGGCAGGCGTCGGGCGGCAGTAGTGGCTTTTCTGTGTGCCACCATGTTAGAGAGGCATTACGTTCGCTTACACTTGATGTGTTGTTGGTGCAGTGACTCCCTGCTGCCTCTCATCACCCACAACGACCGAAGCAAAGCAACTGCAACACAATCCAGTGTCCATTTCACAGTGTCGTATGAAAACGGAGCGGCCTCGGCAATTACATGCTCAACGGAGCGTATCTGTATCTTTTCCAAGATTACAGGTTTGAATGTGATGTTTCATATGAAGTTCCGATTGATGTGTTAAGATTCAACCTAATTATGTACTCACAGTGTGGTTCAGTGTATAATTGCCTGGCTATGAGTCCCTGCAGGAAGCTAAGTGGCTGCATCTGCTCAGAGCTTCAGCTCAGACGATGGTGATCATCTCCTCGTTGAATTTTTCTACCTCCTTTCATTTTGGCATTCAAGCAATATGATTTAATTTGTAGCTCATTTGTTGTCGGTGTGAAGCCAAGATACAAACATACATGATGGATGCTTATTGAGCACATGTATCATTCTATGAAGTACAATAACACATCAATGTCAAGCAAATATCTTCAATAAGGCCCCATTTACATGACAACATTTCAATTGAAATTGCATTGTTTTTTAGTCTTTTTCAGAAAGGTTTTGTGTTTACATGGCAACATTCTGAAACCAATGTCCGTTTACAAAGAAACAGGTACTGGAGGACGATTAATCATTAATCTTAAACCAACTCAGTTCTCCTCACAGCAACATGAAGCATGCCCCAATGAAAGCAGCATTAGCACTGGACAAAGCCTCTATTTCCTAAAACTCCTGTGGATGGATGGGTGGACGGATGGATGGATAGATGGATAGAGATCATTTTAATTTGCCTTGCTTCACAGAAAAACAGCTGATAAGATAAAAGCAGCACTTCAAATGAACAAAGAGCCATAAAGAGAGTTGAACTTTATATACGTCGACAATTCTAAGCACATAAAACCTATTCAAGCATAATCTATGGGAACAGAGAACAATAGAGCTTTTTTTTCATTCTTTCTTTTTTCTTCTTCTTTCTATTTAACACTTGACAGTGTTCATAATGTGCAACGTTTTCCCTGCTGGGTGTCTGTGTATTTCACAGTTGTTTCATTATATATGCTGATGACTGTGAGAACAGCCAGGGACGTGAAACTCAGAAATTTGTTGACACAAGCGTCCAGAAGTTGAAGTCCGTCACTTCTTCAATATGCATGTTTTCACCCCTCCACCTCCCAGCGTGGCTTCAATGCTGGCTCTCAAGTTTTTAATTCAGATTTCAGGACCCAGCTTGGTCACAAGAAGTCATGTGGAGACAAGGCGATGATTAAAAGAATCTTTGATTTATGTTGTTTGCCACTTTTCATAACTAAACAGTACTTTAACAGTCTGCCCCGGCTCATTGCGGCAACTTAAACCAGCGTTTCTGTCGGGAAGTTAAAGTTCACTCTGCCCCCAAAGCTAAATGTCCACATTCATTTGAAACAGTTTTTTTTTTTTTTACGAGAACAACTGACTGAATGTTTTCTGGCATCATCTTAATTTGCTGAGATGTGAAATAAGGCAGATTTTTTCTTTTTCTTTTTCTGAGACTAGTCTTTTTCAAAAGCCAGCGAAAGGCTGAGCCCGGGATAGTGATTACTCTTCATTCAACCAGCCTGTGACGTTTTTATGTTTTCCCCATGGCCGGGGCGGACGCTGGAGTGGAAACGGCCAGAGCGCATCAATTATCCGGCACAGAAATCACTATTTGAGGAGTAAAGCAGTGGACAAATAATCACTGTGGGCTATGAGAGAAGAGGCGTTAAAGGAGGGAATGAAGTGAAGAGGATGACGAGAGGCAATAACCTCTGGACAAAAAGAAATCAATGCACTTGGACCATGTTTACTCTCCCTGCCGCACTCGGTCATTAGTTTCAAAATCTGGCTGGCTTTGTGGCGTGCTCACTATGTGATGTTTCTGCAAATCCTCTGCCGGGAACAGACATCAGACAGTCCCCGTAAACAGGAAGACGGCTAAGAGACTCGGTGAGGACAAGGTTACCCGCTGCAGGGAAGTCAGCCTCAATTCACTGTGACATAAAGATTTCATAGTGCAATATTTTGCAACTTTATTTCAAGAAATATCATTTGAAGGATATAAATTCCAGAGGGAGGCTGCAGAGAGTTAATATGCTCCTTCACATTCAGGGTATTTTCTGAGATTCTTTATGTCATTTTTGCTTAAATTTAATAACGGAAAACTTCCGTTTAGCATCAGCTATAAGCTATCAAAATAAAATGTCAACTGGAGCAGTCATTTCCAAACATTTCTTTCCTGAAGCAATCCCATAAAAAAAAATGTCATGCATTGATGGATGGATGGATATACCACAGAAGCTAAATACATGAATAAATAGATATACAATTTTATGAGATAAATGAATGAACAAACAATTAAATAGATACATGAATATTAACAAAGTATTTTATATTTAATTATTTAAAAAAATTAAAGAAAAAAATACAAATTACGTTTGAATAAATAAATAAATAAATTGATCAATCAATCAATCTCTCAAATAAATGTGGGTAAATGATATCTTAAAGTGATTTGAATAAGAAAAAAAATACGGTTTTCAAGGCTATATAGGTAGGTAGATCTAGGTCATGACCTCGGTGTCACTAAATGATTTTATAAAGTAAAGAAATTAAAGACATTTTGCATGAATCGCAATAAATTAATACATAAGAAAGAAAGAAAGTAAGTAAATAAATCAGCTATTATTGATTAGTTTAGAGGTTTTCAAAAGATAAATCAGTCCTCAAATAATAATAGATGATGATGATGATGATGATGATGATGATGATGATGATATCAACAACAACAATAATAACTTATAGTTGCTTTATCTAACTTGGGGCACTGGACAAAAAGCCACACATCCACAGGGAGAACATGAAATTCTACAAAAAAAGGCTCCCAAGCCTTTGAACCGAGGATATTCTAACTCCAGAAGAGAAAAAGAAATCAGTATATTCAAATTTGATATAAAATCCTGATTGTTCTTCAATTATAATAAAGTGAGACTCACTGAACTTAATATGAGCTCAAGTCATCTGAGAGTAAGTTGATAATCAGCATTACTACTGTTTAGCAGAGTGAGAAGAGGAAAATACTTTACCGATGCGATTTAGCGGGCAGACGCTGAAGGAATAGTGTGTCATCGCCTTTGGGAAAGCAATGTGGGGATGGTAGCTTGATAGCTGGCATTAACCTTCAAGGGAAGCTGGAGGGAGTGTGACCATTGTGAAGTGTGTGAGTCGGAGCGGAGGAACGCTCAGGGAATGAGGGAGCGGGGCAGCGGCAGATAGACGGACTGGAATGAGATAACCTCCATTACTGCGTGAGCGCCGAGGACCGGCTGCGGCGGTGGCTCTGAAATGAGCCTGGGTGAAGAGTGCACAGGCACGGCGTGAAGGATTCGGCGGCAGGGCCGCACCTCTGCTAAATGGACCTTGACTTTAATTGCGAGTTGTTCCCACTCGCTCTCATCTCTCTTTTATTGCTGGGGAGTTGTTTACTTTGTTGGAAAACCATCAGTTGCGGACTGGCCTCTGTCTCCAGCAGCCAGGACTTCTCAACCATGGCGGAATACAGGGAAAAATAAACCTGCTTGTCATCGCGTGGGAGAGGCGTGCGCGTGGAAATGAACTTTGTGTCAGCCGCAGTAAACACGTCGACTTTCGTTTAAAGAACACGAGATATCAAATGCAAATAGCACAATTTGAGAAGATAAAAACAAACATGAGCAACAGTTCAGCCTCTGGAAGGATTTAGTTATAAAAGGAAACCTAACATTGACATGACTCATCATCGCAAAGTGGTGCTGACTGAACAGTAAAGCGTCAACAGAAAGCAAAGCTGTCACCACTCAAGTGTTTTGACTCTGGTGGTGGTTCACAACAGTCCCTCCTGGAACAACCTGGTTGCTTTAATGAAGACTGTGGAGCCCCTCTTTGGTCTGATTACCCAGACCTGTACGGTGAAGCCAGAAGCCTTTAAAATAAAAAGTAACAACAAAAGTGCTTCCCCCCCCCCCCCCCCCCCACTCTGCTCTGCTGTAATCTTGTGTGCACCACCCTAGTATATCCTGGAGCTCTACAGTGTGCTGACAAATTATAATGTTGTGGTGCTCAACCTCTGATTGTGATATACAGTACAACCAATCCAGTCACTAATTCAAAAACAATCTTTTTTCTTTTTTCCCCGTCATGCCAGTGTTGGAGCATTGGTGCCGGAAAATATCTGCGCCCAAAAGACAGCATGAAAACAACTCAAAACAACGTACTTCATATGCCAGGTCTATAGGTGGTATTGTAACTCTGCCATAAAAATGCACGAAAACGAAGAAGACGGGTTACAGGGTCAAGAGGTGGGGCAATAACATCATTGTTTTCAGCATTGGCCAGGGCAAGGCCTTCTCTGCAGGCCGAAGAAAAATATCGAATAACAGACTGATGTTGATTAT
The DNA here is from genome assembly GCF_963422515.1 of Blennius ocellaris. NCBI lineage: Eukaryota > Metazoa > Chordata > Actinopteri > Blenniiformes > Blenniidae > Blennius > Blennius ocellaris. Next base: position 22,444,636 of record NC_137652.1, read on the forward strand.
ATTTTGTCCATGAATACTTATTAAATAATTCCAAATGATTTTATTATCTTGTGTTCTTGACATCAACCTGCCAAAGGGACTAAAGATGGAAATTATCCGTTGGCTATAATCTTGCATATTTACATGTATATGTTCATAAATATGTGGCGTCCCTGTTTTCAATAAACTCAAACTCAAAGGCTGGTTGCCACTGATGAGTGGCGAGTGTGGAGATGAGGAGCACTTCGCAGTGACGGGGGAGCTTCATACACGCATATTGAGAGCACTCCGACCATCTGGCTTACTATGGAGTGTCAGTGAGCGGCACAGCGGAGCTGATTTGCCAAGACAGATTTACCATGCAAACTGATTGAACACATGCAAACAAGACTAATTCATGATTGGATGAAGAGATGAACCTCCACAAGAACTTAATGAAATTATAACTGATAACTCAATTTGATTAGTACCAAGTAATCCAAGGAAGAAAAAAAAAACAAAAACTAATAAATTGCTTTGAGCTGAAACACATACAATATATCATAATAAAGTCAACAAGTTGTGGGAGGCCAGTTGAAGAAATGTCTCCGCTGCCTTAAGGCCTTGTTTAAACAACGGTGCTCGGAGTCACTGAAAACGCACCAACTCTATGTGAAAACCCTTTTCTGAAACGCTGATGCAGCACATGTGAAGTACGATCGCCGTACATTTTTCTGTGCATGCGCGAGAAGGATTCATTGATGCCGTGTGTGCTGCCGGTATTTTGCGTGATCGAGAAAACGGGAGCTATAAATCAATACCGTTTTGTTTTGTGCCACTCAATCAGTTCTTAAGTCAACAAGCACACATCGTTACATGTGCAATACTCTAGAATATCAGTTCCAGTGACGGATATTGCCGCTCCACTTTAAGAAAAACCCACACACCTCCAGCGGTGAGATCAACTTTAGCTGTGACTTTTGAAATTAAAGCGAGTGCGCTCATGAAGCCATCTCTGGAGAGACGTGCAGCAGAGGCGTCTTCACACCTGTCTGAAGATGAATCACAGGGTGGCCTGAGGGCGTTCTCACCGCGCACCACTGAGCTCAGAGTATTGGGCAGCAAAGGAGTGTGGGAAATAATTGAGAAATAGCCAGACGAGACAGACAGGAAAGAGAAAGAGAGAGATGGAATGGGGGAGGGGGGGGGTGACAAAGAGATGAAGCGATGGGAGGAAAAAGAGAGAGGGAGACGGGGATGGAAGGACAAAGAAAATGAAAACCACTCACTTGGAGCAGAGCCTTCTTAATTACTCTCCCCACATCCTGCCTCCACTCGGGTATGTCGGGGTTGAACTCGTCCAGATTAGGGGAGAAAGATAAAAGTAGCGATTTGAAGAATTCTGTCGAGGAGAGTCGGGGGAGAATCAGCCATTAATTCACCAGGATCCGGGGGCATTATCTCAGCGAGCCGCGCTCCAACTGTCATCTTGCTCCAGCCCAGTTTCAGGTAGTTAACACTTGATGAAAAGAAGAGGTTCCTCATATCCCCCCACACTTCCCTTTGGCTACATGTACCAGATGCACTTCCAGATAATTAGAAAATGTCAGCGCTTTACGGCAGCCCATCCTCTGGTAATAAATCACCGCATTTTACAGACACTTGCAGCCGGACTACTTCATTTCAAATGAAGATGTATTCTTTAAGAGGTCGGAGCTGTAATTTGATTTATTGTCGTCGAGCTGGAGCCGTTTTACTTCAGAAACATTTTACGCAAAGCTGACGGCCAGAGACTCGGTGACAGTTGTTTCCAGCTCGGAGAACATGAATCGATACAGATGCGCTGACCTTTGACTGCGATGGTCTTGGTGTCCTGCAGGATGACGTTGGCCGAAGCCACTTGGACGGTGACAGTGTGCATGCCCTCGCTGTGAAAGGTGTATGAGATGCTCCCATCCAACGAGACCACTGGCTGCAGGGGGTGAGTACAGAGATGATGGATCAATGAAACAGCTAACGGCTTCTTTCTTTTTGCAGGTTGAACGTGTCACTTGGGTGTTTGAATGAGACTTTGCTTTTACCGTCTCTGATAGTTGATGATTTTCTTTAAGATTAGCATATTTTAGAGAGATTGTAGCCTAAACTGGCTGTTTGTCTTGCCATCAACTTCCTCAAACTCTAAGTACATGTTATATCAAAAAACAAAGTAAAATAGATCAATGTTGACACAAAGTTAAAATAATGGGTAAAATCAACAATGAGTAAATGCCCCAACAAATCTAAACACAATGAAATGTTGCTAAAATAGTCAACATGGCTGAATAATGGCCAAATAGGAAAACATGTGAAAGAGTCAATATGGTGATTTAGTTAAAAAAACGAAAATGGAAAAAAATTGTTAGTAGACATCACTATAATGCTTTCAATTATCCAAGCTGTTTTCTTTCTCCAAGCTAAAGTGACCCTTTTCACCAGGTAAAAACACTTTATAATCATAGTTTTTACTCTCAATACTCATTTGGTTAATAGCAACACAATTTTACAATCTTAGAAATAATAACAGTCCAAAAGTCCAATCCGACCCATCAAAGTGAAATTCAAAGCCGAGTGGGTATTAACGAAATGTGGTAATTACCTCGGTATTGTTGCCGAGCCACCAGAAGTAAGTGACAGTGCGGGGGTGACTGGGTAAGACCACTGCTGTGATGTTCACCTCCTTGTTTCTGATGACTACGAAGGGAGCGAGGAGCTGGACATGCTCCACTGGACCTAATCGGAACACACAAGAGGAGCACTTATTATGTAGCTCCCTCTCATTCAGAGATCAATCCAGCATGGTGAGGCCCGTGAGGAATCCTCTGAATATCACTTCAGAGCGCTGAGATTCCAGTCAAAGACCTAAGCCTGGGGTGAGATGATAAATAGCCCATCAGCGTTAATGTGAGAGCGATCGTGTTCCTCTGTGATGATCCGTCCAGAGTCGTCCTCTACGGCTGATCTGCAGCTCTCCGGAGGATTTCAATCCAAACCCGAAGAGCTAAAGTGAATCAAAAAAACAGATGGAAGCCGACATTTTGGTGACAGATACTGTTTGAACTCTGATAACAGAATTACTCACAGAGAGAAAGCTCTCCAGATGGCGCCAAGTGTGCGTTAATATGAAATGATGGATGGAAATTCTTTTGTTTCTCTTTATCTGACCGTGTAACCTCAGAGTATAGAAAAACTTATTTTAAAAAGTCTTTCTTTGACTGAATTACACCTATACAAAGACTAAACCCAGTGCGATGTGAGTTAATAACAGTTTGTAGTTACCTGAAAATCTTTAATATTTAAGTAGGATAAGTAATTATCTTTAATTATGTGCCGAGGAAGTAGCATCAAAACAGCTGAGATAAACTACACCAACAACCAATAAGCTCTCAGAATGGGAACGTTACCATTCAATGTTAAATCGTTAAACATTTTCATAAGTAACAGTCTCTCTGCTGCTAAATGAGCAGACTGTTAGCTTAACAGCTAATATATACTACTGCGCCTATAGTACCCATAGAGAAGTGCGTACCGTTGGCGCAGTCCCTTCAACCCTGGAAGCTCTGCGAAAAAATGACTCATGTGGCGAAGTAGTTGACCACCATAACCCTTGGGGGTCCAGAAGTATCGTTCCTATAACAGCACGAAATTCATTGGTAGTGTTTATTTTCCAATTGCGATTTTGCAGTCTTAACCTCTTGAAGCCTCAAATTTGCCACATACTGCTTGCATTCAAATTGCAGCCGAAATATCGTAGGCACAAAAATTGACAGTGGCATTGACGGAATTTTAGCTGCAGGCAACTACACGCTAGCTTCTTGCATGGTGACGTCAATATTATCAGAGGTGTTCAAAGTATTATGGATGGCACTACAGCCCTACGCTGTAGTAGAGCGGAGCAATGAAAGCCCTCGTGGTCTGCACACTTCCCCACGTCAAATGTGTCGCTAGAAGCTGTTGGCGGTGGTACGCTGGAACACATTGCCGTCACATATCTGTGGCATATGGAGTATAAACTAGGCTTTAGCTTGAGCAGAAACAACTGTAGGCATTGGGATTGACAATAAAACGATAAAATAACACACCATGCACTGTTTTATAAGAGATGTATTTTTTTCCCCTGCAGTTTACCGTCTGTTTCCCTTCTTTGTGTGTCAGACAGACTTTCCCCCCATTAGAGCTTCGGCTGGTGGGTAAACTGACATCACCTAATAGGTAAGACATATACGGTGAGCTGTTTTAACAATGCACATGCTGTGATGGTAGGAGATGAGAGACTGTTGCTTCGTGTGATCTCGGTCTCAGAACACTCTACTTTTAAATCTGCTGCAAGTGTGAGGGGGGAATGATGATTAATAATGGTGACGGTGAGTTGGCTGTGTGTTTGGTTTCCTGCATGTTGGAGGGAAAGAAATCCTCATATGGAAAAGTTTGGATGCTACCTGATGGTTTTTTTTTAACCGCGAACAGCAGCTCTGTGTTGCACTGTTTGTTGTGTTGCTCTCAGAACGTCCAGTTCATCAAGTGTTTTGTACACAGAGTTCACTGGATTTTAAGTCCCCACATCAGCATGTGCTCGCACAGTCTAACTGTAAATGACTGGAAAGTGCTGGCAGCTATGGGCGGAGCTGGAATCTGGCCAGTTTGATTGGATCACAGGGATTTTTGTAAGATCAACCCTGTCTCTAAAAATAACCTTCATACTCTGCATGATGTAAAATATCGCTGAAGCAAGCCACCAATTCCTTCAATGAAGAGTTGCCATTTGGAGTTCTGGATCAAGCTGGACGTATAAATTTTTTTGAGATGAGAGAAAGTGTTTTTTTGGTGACACAAGACAAAAGTGTGTTTTTTTCAGCTTGGACGTATTCTTGTATCAGGGCTTTTCCTCTTTGAATTTTCCACTGTCCTCACATGGCTGTATGTGGACACATTCTGGTCATCAATGGCCACTTTTGTGTCCTCCTAAGCCCTGAAATGTATCATAATTTTTGGTCAAACACTAATGTCCACATGCTGTAATGGTGGAACACAATTCCTGCTTTATCCCAAAATGTGCATGTGTCGCATCACTTGTTAAATGAATGTCTGAATATTTGAAAGGTCAAAACCAGTGCAATGAAAGCTACTAAAAAGAGTACAGCTACGAGGACCAATTATAGAAAGTAGTGGAGTGACATAAATAGGAACCTTTGATTAAAAAAAGTAACTATAACTGTATTATCTTGATGATATCAGACATTAGGTGACGTTACATCAGTTAAGCAGGCTGCAAACAGCGGGAGGTCCTGCACTCTTCCTGTGTCCTAAACCAGGTTGCTGCAAACAGAGAGGAGAGGACTGTTTCAGATTTCTTTCAGCGGATATCCCACGTTATTTGTTCTTTCTCAGCTGGTATTAGGATGAGCACCTCTCCCATTCTGTCGGGGATGTACAGCATTTTAATCCGTTTCCTTCATGTGATTTTGTGTGTTGCTCTTATTGGTTATTGAGCTACACATCCTGGACCACCACAAACAGATAGAATTAACACATTTCATTCCAGGGTCACCCTGGTCAAGTCCTGATATATGTAAAAAAAATCTTGATATGGCCACGATCGTTCCAGACCTGGTCTGCGATCAATAAATCCTATCCGCTGACATCGCAAACCGAGCGGATTGGGACACATCCCTATCCAAGTCCGCTCTGTTTGTGAAACGCTTTCTGAGGAAGATGCTCTATAATCTGAATGTTAATTGATGTTAAATCATACTAATCTGTTACTCGGTGCTGAAGGTAACAGTAATGTGTCCTAATACTCACATAATGTAATTGAATGTAGTGGAGTACATTGATTTTGCAATCGAATTACTCAGATCCAAACAATAAAGAATAAAGTGATTTGACTTTATATTCATTATGTTTCCTTCCAACTTCATTTCATTGCTATAAGTAGGTGTTGATGAAAATGCAAAGAGAGAAATGATGAGATCACATTTCTGTACACAAGCTCAGACTTGTTAGCAGAGTTTAAAAAAAAAACTTCCTGATCTGAAACGTGTTGAAGTCATGTAAAAGTGACAGCATGTGTCCCGCTGACAGCCTAATGCGACCTGACATGCTGCTGTACGCTAATCTGAGGATGAGGTTTCTCGCTGCAGACACATGTAATGTAATACTCTGCTTTCATGGAGGAACTCCCAGCTCAGGTTTGAGTCCCGCTGTGGCGCAGGACCCCTCGTGTTAGCACTCATCCTCTTTAACCACAGCTTATCTTTATCCCAGCGCTGAAGGAGCGAAGGTGAGGATGTCATGGGCTGTAAATGTGCTCCGCTGAGGTGTCAATGCAAGCTGGAGTCGCTGACACATTGGGATAAAACAGGGAAGTACATTGAAACAGATCAGGCAGGAGATGATGAATTCACATAAAAAGTTCAACACTCTTTTCAAGCTATAACTTATTCTGTCTATTCTATCTATGATTGTGGTGTTGCATCCTCAGACATAAGTATGGGAATTGATAAGATTTTAATGATTCCGATTCCATTTTCGATTCTACTTAATTTAGATGCATTTTTTTCTACATGATAGAACCTAATTTAAAACATAGCAACTTGTGAAGTAACTTCACAGCAACATCTAGTAAACATAATCCAGTGTATTTACTGGTAACTTACAGGTGACATGCAGGAAGAGCGTCGTGGTGTCAAGGCCCAGTGAGTTCTCAGCCAGCGCAGTGACGCGGAAAATCCCTGCAGACTTGTACACGTGTTTGATTCCCTCCTCGGTCCAGCTCAGGTTGGAATACGACACTGCCGTCCCGTCGCCGAAGTCCAGCTGGATGTTTGTTCGCAGGGAGTCGCCCTAAAAAAAACACATGGGCCAGGGATTTGTACTTACAATATATGCAAAAAAAAAAAAAAAAAAAAGCTTATTTCAATACCAAACTTTTGAAGCATGAAATATGAAAGCTCTAATCAAAGGTTTCAAGTGAAATGTTTCATAGCGAAAGTCCTTGTTAGCATCAGAAGCTAACATAAAGTGAACACGGCAGGTGTTTTTATTGAAGATTGTGCGACGAGAGAGACGTTTAATGCTTCTTTTGGATAGCCTGTGTGGTCTTTTTCAGTCACATTTTGAAGGATTTAAAGAGAAAAGAAGCTTTGAACGACTTTTTTTTGTCCCTTCTTGAAGCCACATTTCCTCTGTAGCAAAAACTCAGTGTCTTTGTAGGGCAGCGCTGTTGGAGAGCTCGTGGAGAAAACACAAGAAAAGCTCGAGAAGTGTGTCTGTGAGGGTGACTTCATTAAACCACAGCTCGTACTGGAGGTGGGCGAACCTGCAGTCGAGAGGCGTTTCTGGTGGTCGATGGCAGGCGAGCCCTCCCGTTGGCAGAGCACGAACATGCCCAGTGATTATTTGGAGGAATACAGTATCAGTGGGTGTAAAAATTGTTGCTTTAGAACACGGAGCAGGAGCCAGGCTGAAAATGAGTCAGTAGTCTGTTTCCCCGAGGAGAAATGTGTCCCAGTCTGCACACTCAACGCCAAAATACAGCACACGGCACCATGTGAGGGCGGCAAATGTTCCCACTTCTCATTAATACATGTTCAAGGACACGTTTACATTCCTGCCAATGCTTAAAATCAGCAGCATTTATATTATGAAACGTGAGAGTGAAACATCAACAGGATCATGGTATAAATTTGAGTGGATTAAAGACAAATATTCCTGAGAGTTCAGAAAACTGTAACAAAGCTGCTGTCTCTTCTCTCTGTGCTAACTACTAATGTTACCATTAGCCTAAACGAGTGTTTACATGGCTATTTGTTATTTGTTGTTCACCAAACTCCCGTTCACGAGAAGAGCGCCACACCACACTAGAGGTAATAATACATAAACCTACACAGTGTATGTCAAATTACTTGGAAATAGTAATTAGTTATTGATTACTTCACTGTGAAAGTAATCCAATTACTCTACTGATTACTTATTTCCAAAAGTAATTAGTTGCTTTTTAAACACATGGTGCACAACCAGAATACGTTATGAAACAATAGACCTTTCAGTATGATTTTATGCATTCTGCGGATTCCATTCCATCCTTTTAACTAAAAACCTTTGTTCATTTCAATCTTTTAACTTTATGTACATTGCATCAAGCAGAGGTTAAGCTCAATGCAACAGTGTCTGACTTGAGGGAAATCTTATCATTTAAACATATTTTCTGCACTCAGAACCATATTTTAACCATAAATCAAATTATTACTGTTATGACAAATTGTCTAATAGTTTCAAGTTACAATTTAGTAACTAATTATTAGAGCATCGCTAACCGATGTAACTTCAGTTAACCTTAATGAATCAGTCATTATACTGACTCACACTGTGGTGACAACTCAGCTGATGTGTCACAGACACACTGGCTACTTGAAAAACGGCAATGAATTCTGAATGAGAGCATTTTTATTCTGCCTGCGGAGAGAATTCTAACTTATTTGTCCATATTCATCACATGGGTGTTTTATGACTTGTTTTGCAAATTAATATTTTCAACATTTGTACCGAACCGACAGACTTAATGCTTCTTTTTAATGAAACTTTTTTTTTTTTTATCCTCGCTAAACTAATTGGACAAAACTTTAGAAGTCAGACACACGAGCAGACAAGAGGCATCATTACATTCAGTCTGCGAGAGAAATAATTAAACAAGTGTGGTTATCTAACTATGTAATTATACCTAAGTACTATAATTTTATGGACTGCCTGAGCACTTTGATAAAAATGAAAAGGAGCAAGAAATATGTGGACTAACATTTAAATGGAGAAAAAAAACGCAGTTTCTATACATTTGTTCCCTCCCTTCAAACCGAATGTGTTCTGTGTTCAAGGACTGTGTAATTCTGAGCTGAAAAATTAGCAGAATTCTGGCAGCTCATCTTGTATCTGACGAAGAAGTGGGTAAAAAGAGTCCAAGAAATCTGCCTCATGTCAGGAAAGTTCTCCATCACATGTACATACTTTGCAACTACTAATTATGCAGAAGTAAAAATGATTCCAAACCCAGTATATTTTCATTTAAAAATCATTCCATTTTTTCCTGTCAGATTCTCACTGCTCTTAACAAGCTTGCTGAATCAAATTTAATATTTTGGCTGGAAATTGGTGAATGAATAAAAATGAAACTACAGTGCCGGAGCTCTTGATATAAAATGTTCCACTTATTTTCATATGAAGTATAACTTGTTGACTTTATTTAGTTATTGTTCTCACTCAGATTAATCAGACCGATTATCTTCATGTCACTCTGAGTGTTGATTGATTTGGGACGTGCCCAATAGATTATTTCAGTTTTAGGCATTGTCGTTGGCACGACGTTTCAAGTGAAAACACATCACAAGAATTATTTCCTGTTTACAAGGCAATGTTTTGAATGATGCCAGTTCACACGGTAATGGCAGAAACCCTGAAATCCATGTCGTTGGCATGTCAGGCCACAAATCGACAGTGTTGTTTGTTGTCGTAATGAAGCACTTATCCCACTTATCACAGAGATGGCGTCAGAGCGTTTTCAAAAGGCTCCATCTTGGGAGCAAATTTCAAAAAGTTTCATTTTCAGCTCAATTCTGGTGTGAACGGACACCTGAAACACAATAAAAGTTTTCCGATTTCACTTGAAAACATAGTATAAAGGGGGCAAGAGTGTTTTGGCTCCCCCTCTCCAAGCGTGTGGGGTCGGACTCCCGGCCTTCTCCTGGCAACACTGTGGCGGTGCTGCTGGGGTCGTCACCTGTGATGGAGCATTGGCATGGCGGCGGCCAAACGCTTGACAGCACACAATAAACAAAGCTATTGTTCTCTTTGTGTGTCGCTGCTCTTTAGCTCACTCCATCTCCTACCTGAGTCTTTTCTTTGTGTGCCTCCAAGCGTGAAAATTGGGGGGGGGGGGGGGGGGGTGTTTCTGTGGGGACATCAGGGGATATTTCCATGTCACTCTGTCTGGTAAATGATATCTGGAGTGGCTGGAGAGAAGAGCGAGCAGCTGAAGCAGGCTCTGACAGCATTGCATTGTTACCAACTGTAATGAGCTGGCGTGCGGAGAAGACTAGGGGCCTGGTGGCGATGATGTCACTCAGCTCTTCTCGGCCACCGCCGTCTCTTTCTGTGTGTCTCACTCTGCTCTCGGTGGGCCTGGCTTCATCTGCATGAGAGTGAAGCCCACCCGTCTCTGCAAATGTCACTCTTTGTGTGCTCCGATCTCCCCGGGCCGAGCACATCCAAACACGTCACGCCGCAGCCTTCAGGGTCCAGCCGACAGAGGTTTGGACACACAGGGACGGGAGTTTATTCAGGTGCGTGTCGGAAGTCGACACTACAGCGACAAGCTGATGTGTTACAACAGAAGACGGCAGTGAGTCACTTTGGAACGTCGCTCTGGTTATTTCTGTCAAGCTGAGCTGTGTTTCTACACCTCACATTTTCTACAATTCACTCTTCTACAATTTTTTTGCGAACTGTGAGATCCCAATCCATGGAAGACCACCTGCCTATTACTGTGCAGGTCCCTCTTCTAAGGACTCCATCAGACCCGTGCTGGTTTTTCTGTGTTATCTGCATATTTTGAGCTGGAGTCTCATTGAATTGGGCTTGTTTGCCAGCATAGGTCACTGCTGCTCTGTTACATCTGTAACCACTTCAAACTGACTCAGTCATTGAACAATTTTTACTACGAGTAGTCGCACATACCCTACCCTATACCAAACCAGGATTGGAACCCGTCCCCATAATCTGTCCGTCTGCCCTCTCCTTGTATCCTTTAACTACAACTGGACCAGCAGAAACCCTCCACTGATGAGTCTGATTCTGCAGGGGGTTTTTTCTGTTAAAAGGGAGGTTTTTTTTTCTTTTTGTCAAATTCAATTTCTGTGTCTTAGTTATGTCTGCACCTCCAAACAATTTGTCACTTCCTCACCTGTCTTGTCCACGTTCGCCTGTCCATCTTAGTCACCTGTGTCTACCTATTCCACAGTATTTTTAAACCCCCTTTCCTTTTATGACTTTGTAAAGCCCTGTGAAATGTTTATATAGTGCCTCGCCTTGACGTGGATAATTCTGCTTCGAACCATGCACTGAACTGTGTAAACCCGAGTCCGCCCGAGTCTGCTTTTGGGTTTTACCTGATCCGTGACACCTTTCCAGCTTTTCCTGTGTTTGCTCAGTGTCTGGAAACTGTGTTGTATTCGGTGCTGCGGAAACCACATTGAATTGAATTATATATTTAAGAACAAGTCAGAAACTAGAGTGAAACACAGTCACTACTAAACTAAAACAAGTACAAAACAAGTCCGAAACATTTTTAGAAACTGTTCCAAATCTACTCTTGAATAGGCACAAAGTCTCTATTAAATATTAAATTTCTACAGCTTTCTGCCAGAACCGACAGGAACTTCTGCTCTATTGGACTGGACCTCCTGCATTGATGAGGCCATCCATCACTCTGTCACTGGGTCACTTCTGATGGATTCTGACCGCTGCAGGGTGTGGCCACCCAATGGGAGCGGCAGGTTTGGAGACCAACTGGCTCAAATCCTCACACTTGTCAACTTTAATTACTACGATGTACTCCAGATGGCAACATGGGTCATACAGTGTTATGTCATAATCTTAGATCTGATCACATGTTCCTACTTTTTATTCCTGTCCTACTGCTTTGACAATTGCACAATCAGGAAATACAAACTTTTTCAGAAAAAGAACCCAAATCTAAATTAACTGCAATTAAATGTACTATAAGACAATAAAAAGCTATAAAAATGTTTTGAAACCCCTCGTGTTTCCTGTTTTTGACGTACAGCAAGAGATCTTAAAGTGGCTCCACATGGAGGATAATTACTTTAATGACAGACATGTTTTGGAATTGTATTGTGATGTGAAAGGTGTCTCACGAAATAAATCATCCCTCCACTGTAAAGCTCCCCTCGGCTGTCAGGAGCTCGTTAGCCTCCTTTTGGTTGGCGCTCACGGCGCCGTTCTCACCACACCGCTGTTGTCAACAGGAAGCTGTTTTCAGCAATCAAACAACACATTTCATTCCAGTTTAAAGTTTGGGGTTTTTTTTTTTCTTATTTAGTGAGGCTTTTCATGGGGGTGCTCTTAGTTAAGAAAAATGTCAAAACTTTTATTCAGAGTTTAGACTTAGTAACAGCACTTCATAGTTGCGAAAAACAGAAAATCTCAATGGAAAATGTTTGCTTCTTCATACTCCATGTACAGTGTGAATTTTCTGAGCAGAGGCAGTTTACATTCTGGATGGGTCAAGACTCAAGGATAGTGTGCAATCTCACAATTAAAGCGTTCTTATTGTGCGGTAAGGATATTATTAAGCAACCAGTGATGTACACGTGGGTATACAACGTATATCCACATATTTTCCAGTGTGCACTCATTTCTAAATCCCTGCATTATCAACAAGTCAGATTGCCTATTTTTCCCCCCTAGGATGATAAAGCCATGATCACCTCTACTTTTCCTCTTGTTGGTTTAGTACTCACTGCTCTCACCAATAAGATTGGATGATGTTTACTGTGCAGCCTGAGGGCTGACGAGCCAATCAGTGGCAGAGGAGGGTGGTCATGATGAGGCAAATATTGCCAACTGATAAATTATACCGAAACTATTTGACAATGGGTAAATACCGTAGAACCTCTGACGAGTGGACCCGGTTAGAGGAGACACCTTGTACTGAGCAGGCGACTCAGCGTCACACTGTTAACACACCTTAATGAGCGGACAAACTGCCGGACGCGGACAACGGACAGATTTTCCTTCCAGATTCCAAGCTGAGTGGACACTAAAATGGCCAAAATACTTGGGTTGGACCTGATTATCTGAGTATTCGGTCGTTGTGGTGGTGTCCGGATATTACATTTTGAAATGCATTGCACTGTGATGCTCCGCTCAGCTTAACTTTCACTTTAATACACCAGGGAAGTCAAACAAAAGGGGGGCCTAAAGTAAAAAACCACAAATGGCTCGATAGGATATACAGGAGTTGTATTTAATTTCTTTACATTGCACTGTGTTTTGCACCAGAATGTTTCATTAAAATTGCCTTTGTATTAACATTGTACTTATTTCATGGAGTAATTTTGTGATCTTGAAAAAGTATTATTGTATTATTGATCCTCTTTATATTTCCATGTGATTCCATAGCGTGCGTGCGTGCGTGCGTGCATGAGCACGCGTCCGGTTGGAAGAGAAGGAATGATGGAGGAGCAGCCAGGTTTGTCTCCGTCTGTTCTGTTCAGTAATGTAGCGGCTTTACAGACAACAATCCTGTGGGACGCTACAATAGTAACGCACAGTGACTTAGATAAGTAGCTTTAATCTGAGCACCAGTTTGGAAATAGTAATACGCTAGATTACTCGTTACAGAAAATAGTGCTTAGAACCCCTTCAATTGCTTTCAAAAAACATTGGAGTGAAGCCAAGCTCTGGACACAAGACTTCTCCAACATACAAAAGTAGGTTACTTCAAAATCTCTCGATACTTTCACAGGTCTGCTGTGGATTCTAAAATGCTTCTATTGGTTATACTGCTAAAAAAAAAAATATAGACCGGTTAAGAAGCAAAACACAAGAGAAAACAATATAAATGAAGGTCAAGTTGAGGGAAATGACAAACTGATTACTGGTGTTGCAGGTGTACGTAATGAGCCACCTGCTGGCTGCTTTTGATTGAAATACCTTCATAAGATGGTAAAATGTCACCACTGTTATCACAGTTTGCTTTGCTGCCAAACAATATCACAACACAGAGTTGGTTTTGTGGCCCTTGGGCGGATTTGTTGTTGTGTGGAAAAACTGAATTAAAAAGGAGGGGAAAAAAAAAAAACAATAAAAGATGAGAGTACTGTAATTTGTGCTGTTAGCCATACAAGTCCTAGCAACTGCTGCTAATGCTGCTCGTGCACACGGAGAGGGAGTTAATAGTTTAGCTGGGATTCCTCAGCGGCCTCGGCTGTCGTGTTCCATCACAGCATTTGTGGGCTCGAGATTTATCCGAGTCATCCGCTGGGGCCGAAATAGGTTTCACACAAAAAAAAAAAAAGGGGGGGGATAATGCTAGCGAGAACAACTGTAGAACAATTCCTCCCAACTGTGACTGGAGTGTGAAACAGGGAGGCGGCTGATAAGAATTCAAGCTGACAAAACAACTGTTAGGCAGATCACAAGGCGCTGATATTAACCGTGGAAGAAATGCCGCTGCAAAGTCGCACTGATATCGAAGCGGCGGACACTGTGCGTCGTGGCGGCCGCCTCACACGAGACCACAGATTCAAATCAAGCGCACACCAAGTGGCTGAAATGCTTCAGTAGTTATAAATAAACCCTTTTAAGTTCCCACATCTTCAGGGGATAATTGAAAAGCTACAGTAACACAAAGAACAGTCTGAATTTTTGAGAGAACAGAAATGGAGCATGCCGCCACCCGGTTTCTACTCTCCAATTTAAGCACAGAGCTGGCAAAGCGTTGGTTACTTTAGCTCTGCCAGCAGAAGGGACGCCAAGTCTGATTCATTATGACAGCACTGAACCAAGACGGATCCAGTTTATCCAGTCGGAGCTCCCTCTAAGACACCATCTGATTTCATCTGTTGTGCCTTTTATACAAAAAAAAAAAAAAAGAAAAGAAAAACCCATCCGGCTGCAGAAAACTGATGTGACACCAATGAACAAACAAGGTGTGCTTCCTCAAGAGCAGAGGTGTCAGACTCATTGTAATTGGTCCTATGTCGGCCAGAGCAGTAAAATGAATATATACTAACCTATAAATAACAATACAACCATAGGTTTTTGGTAGTGCATCTCCAGAAACTATGTCATCCATTCCCAAGTCTCATTTGTCATCTCAAAAAAATGCAATGAAATAAATTGAAGTAGGTATGCTTTTATGATATCATCTAAATATTATGAATTTGATGCTACTGCTACTCGGTGGATCACTGTAGTTTCAGTCATTTCACAACTGTTTCACAAAACATTGCAATCCCTTCTTAATAAATCAATAACTGTCATCCTATGGGCCGGAGTGGACTCTCTGGCCAATTTGATTTGGCCCGGGGACCTTATGTTTGACGACCCTACTCTCAAGTTTACATAGGACCACAGTAATGATTTTATCCTAACAATATGCCATCCACCATTACACCCATCTATCAACTATTTACTGTCACCCAAATACTTACGGAACAAGTTAGCTACTGATTAATATGATGAAAATATTTACTGAATTACTATGTTTTTCAAGTGAAAATGGAAAACTGCTTTGGGGGTCCATTCACGTGACAATATTGCTTGGACCAATGAAAATGTGACTTTTTGAAAACCGTTTCCAAAATGCTCCCACTCCCGTCTCCGTGGAAATGGAGGAAAACGCTCCGACTCTGCTTAGACGGCGGAAAACAGGACATTTCTGAAACAATGATACTGCGCATGTGCACCACGGCCATAATAAATATATCTTTTGCACATGCTCAGGAGAAGGACGATAACAACAAGATTGTCATGACTCCTAGTCTATTTTCTTCTGGGACTTTATACATAAGAGTTACTAGTAAAGTAATCCAACTTCACTGTCTGTAATTACGAATATCCGTGTATTCACTAGTGTTAATATTTATAGCGCATTGTTCTCTGCACACCCATGTGTGGTTTTTCATCAATGCTTCAATGCACTTGCTTGTGTATGTTGTGGAGAGTAGGTTTTCCCTCCACAACATTTCCTGGGTACAAAAGTTTGGGACCCACTGTTTTAATAGTTACATCCAAAATGTCTAAATGCAACTTTCCTGCTTGGACTCACGTACATACATCACATTTTTCAACTGAGTGAGGAAATCAAGCAGTGTGTGCGTTTCTGTGTCCATTTTTCTTTTATGCTGAATATGAAACAGAAGCTAAATTCTAAATTGTTTTGACACAAAGTATTACAGCTCACTGATCATTTTCATGAAGTCGATCTGTCGTTAAAAGCAAATGGTTGATAAAATGAAAGAACTCAGTGGAGCCAATATGGTCTTAATTCTGAACATGTGTCAATTTCCTCATTCTTTCCAGACCTATTTCTAAATGTGGATGTGCGAAGCAGAGTTCCTTCCCATTAAATATTTAATGCCATTTTCTCTCCACAAGAAATACAGCTATGACGGGCTTCATGAATATAAATTAAACTTTGAATTCATCTGGAGAATTTTCTAAAAAGAGGCTGATGCCACAAGGATTCTTCACACCCCATGCCTCTCGCCTTCACCGCATCGCTCCATCACGGAAGTACTCTAATATTGAAAGAAAACAGTTCTCCATTCTTCACCTCATCACACAATAATATGAGGGCCAGGAACGGACCCCTGGGGGGACCCCCCCCCCCCTTCAGGCTGTTACTGTAGTGGCAGGAAAATGCTAGTTTCCCTGCACTTTTAAACCCACATACCACATTCTGTCTGAGAAAACATGTCGGGCAGTTTTCTCATTGACCAGGCAGCCCGCCGGGCTCCGGCTCTGAATTCAGAATAAAAACGGTCTCTGGTGAGTTTTTTAGTTCTTTCTTTTTTTTTCTTTCTCCCGGCTCTGAGCGCTTACATGGTGTGGGCGATTAGAAAGGATTTGGCTTACTTAAAATCTGAATACCAGCTTGAAATCACCAGACGGTAGTGTAACGTCTATGTTTAGGCTTTAAGGGTCAGAAAAACGTGTTTTACAATATTTCATGAATACAAAGATGCATCATTTTTTGTATGTAACAAATCCCTTAATGCTCTATTATTGATGTGCATCTCTTTTAGCGCTTTATCCATCTTATTTTAGTGATACGAATGGATTATCTGTCATGGCATGTCCATCAAGCACAAACGTGCTCATAAACACATCTACAGGGCATTCAGGCTGCCTTCACACTGCAGGCAAATGTGACCCCAATTACAATTTTATGTTCACAGGTGACTCATATCCGACAAGTTTTGTGACTGTGTGAACATTGCAATTCTAATTATTGCACACCAGAGCCATGCTTCCATCATATGTGGTACGTAATTGGATACAGTATGTATCTGATGTCTTTCAATGCGATCGCTGTCTGAATGTTCAAGTCACATGAATGTGATTTCCACGTCATTGACGTGAGACAGAGATTAGTGTTTTGTCTTGAGAGTCACAAGGAGAGCCGCTGACAGATGTATACAAAACGTCTTCCTTGACTTCTCCTCCTCGTGTCTGATTGCTGTTCCCTGCCCTGATGTGTTTCCCCTGTGTCTGAGTGTGTAATTGTCTTCACCTGGTGACTGTGGTATTTCCTGGGCTTCTGTTGTTCCTGTGTCTTCCCCCTTCATAGTAAGCTTTGTGTTTCATGTTGGGATTTGTGAACTTTGCCTACACGACTACGCTTGCAGCATGATCTCTGACACCAATGTGACCGGCTCTGACCTCCGTCTGAACAATTATGTTTCTGCTGAACGCGTGCTTCACCTCTCCTTTTCCTCACCACTTTAATAAAGCTGGCACTAGTCTCATGAACTGTGATCTCCAGCCTTTTGAGACTTCCACTGTTGATCTGCAACAATGGTACAAGAAAACCCATCAAGCCCAGGGTCAAACCAGTGACATTTTTTCTGTGAATTGAGAGTCCTAACCACTGTAACATCATTGACCAAAATATCCCATTTTTACATCAGCTCAGCCACGCTTTTCATCACAAATTGCACAACCGTTAAGCTGTAAGTCAAAAATAAAATTGAGATAAGAGCAGAGATGTTTGATTAGGATTTTTAAGGCTTTATGAGAACCATAATGCGCAACAGTCATAGTATTATTCTCTAATAAGAAAAAAAAAACCCTGCTGTGTTTCCCTCTTCTGCTTCAGAAGTGCATTTTCTACACACAGATAATGATTAATGCATTTTAACAGGGTTACCACGCTGCATGATTCTGCTTTCCTACTGACAAAACCCTAATGGATGTGTCTCCAAAGCTCAAAAAACCTTGAAGGACGTGTGTGGTGGATCATCCTGAATAAATCTGTGCTTGCAGTGAGTTTGGAGTTGGTGGCGTCTCCTCACCTCATCCAGATGCACCAGGAAGGTGACGTTGCTGCCCAAGTTGGCGGTGAGTTTGCCATCTTTGGTGGTCAGCATGAGTCCTTTGGGGGGCCTGTTGGGGCACTGCTGCTTCCTGGCTGTGTACATTTCCTTAACTCCTTTTGTGCAGTTGTTTAACACCACTTTGCGGTACCTTTTGTAACAAAAACAAAATCCAAGAAAAAAACAAACAAACAAACACGCTTTATTAAAGTTGATGTCAGGCCATTCAGATTTTAAACCATTCCCCTCGAGTTTGTGCTTTTCACACAGTTTTGTCGGAGTCAGCAGCGCCTCTGACAAGTGACAACACAAGCTGTGTCAGAGGCTGCGACACATCGGGAGGCTTAATCACAGCCGTGGTGAATAAAACACTCCCGCTGTGATTAAGCATTGTAAGGTGTCCGTCCCCTGGGGAGCTTCCAAAACCAACACGTGTCTCGACGCTTCGTTCTGACACGACAAGAGACAAACGGATCGTAACGGGGAGTAATTGATCACGCAGATATGCGCTTTTGTTCTCGTGAAGTTATCATCGCTAAAAAGACGTGCCGCTGTGGCAGTCGCGCCGCCTTCGGGGAACAAACGTGGCTGTGGATCAGTAAGAGCTCGGCTGAGTGGAGGGATGACAAAGCGAAAATAAAGTAGCAATGCGCTGATCAATCGGGTAGAGACTGGAAAAGGTCAATATTAATTACAAAGTGTTTGATTGGTGAGGGCCCAGTCGATCACACACAATGACTGCGAGATGGACTAAACCACTAAATGGACGTTACTTAAACAGTGCTTTCGAAGGTACACTAATTGTCAGGTTATTTTTATCCCTGCCCTGACGGGTGTCGCACATGTATGATGGATTATGATTGTGTTGGTCAACAGTGATGTCTGAAGTGCGTACAGCACGTTTGCTGTTACTAAGTTTAGAAATCATTGATTCTTTGTCACTCCAGCTTTTTCATCCATCAAACCGTCTTCAGATCAGAACAACTGTGAGGACGTTCTTGACGATCCATTTTCCAGCCAAATAAGTAACTGTGGTATATTACTACTACTGGTACTGGTACTACTACGACTACTACAATAATACAGCTTTGGAGAAAGTTATAAGTAACTCGTTACTTTTTATTCTCAGTAACCCCGTTGCTGACAAGTTACTTTTGAAGTAACTCAGTAATCTGTACTGAGTAGTATCAGGGTTGTTGAGGCTCTTACCCGGTGCTGTTGAGGTAGTTCTGGCCCTGGCTGCAGCTGCGGGAGACGGTTGACGGGTTGAACCAGAAGGCGGGTCTGCAGTTCCCGTCGCCGCGGCGCTCGTATCCGTAGTCACTGGAGAGAGAAGACCGGGATCAATACCTGCATGGGAAGAGGAACTTGTCGTCCTGCTGTGTGTTCCCCTCATCCACATCTTATCTTTCCGCCTGTGACCGCCGACCGTCTGCCTGCCGTCATTATTGTGTATCGACCCCCCGCTGATAAATGCGCCATGGCGGCGTGAAGCTGCTCAGAAACGCGCCTCGGAGGGGAAAATTTGTCGCCACGCCTACGAACGACTCTCAGAGTGCTGCCAGCGTTTCCAATCACAGCTTGATTTACATGTTACACAGCAAAGTAAACAAAGTGCCCACTGGAATAACACTCCGGACATTGATTTATCAATTGTTTACACGGACGGACACGTACAGACCAGTCTGGTTCGATTCCACGATTGCAACAGTGTGAACTTTTCATTAACGGCCTGTCAGGGCCGATGCGCCGCACAGATGCACATGGACAAACAGGTCACAGGTCATATAGGAAATGTACAGAGCTGCAGATCCCCGCCTTCCAAGGTCTGATCAAGTGTCGCATTTTGTTTTCTTTGAAATGTGCAACTCTGATTCTGATCTCCTTTATGCAAGTGAAGAGTCGGTCCGTCTTGTGATCTCTGGCACCCCTCAAGATGGGTCATAGACCGGAGGTAGTTAACCTTTAAGTATGTGACATTGTTCCCGACTGTGTCTTAGTCGAGATGTCCTTGACAGGTGAGGATGTAATGTTGAAATATCAGAAGAGTTTGACCTTGCAGTATTACCTCTAATCTGAGGTGTGCAAACTGTTGTTAATGAGGGCCATAATTACCGTATTTTCCTGAATGTCTTAACTTTTTTATTGTTATTTGCAAATCATATATTATATTATATTATATTATATTATATTATATTATATTATATTATATTATATTATATTATATTATATTATATTATATTATATTATATTATATTATATTATATTATATTATATAAAAACTCAAGAACATAAAAGTGAATTTTTGCTCTTCTAATATAATGACTGTTCAGAAGGGGGTGCCGCAGGGCTCTGCATTAGGTCCCTTGTTGTTTATCATTTCTATCAATTTGATTTGGGGGAACTTTTTTTTTTTCATGCAGATGACAGTCATTTATCGTTTTGGAGACACTGTGTTATTGGCTGTTGAGCACTTGTTTACAATGAAATTCTGTCACTGAAACTTGTACATTATGAAGATCAAATGAAAATGAGGATCTTTAATAGATCCAGAGACAAATATTTTGCTCAACCTGCATGTAATCTCAAGGAACTCCAATTGAAACTGTTGCTACTTTGAAATACCTCAGTATCATCCTCGTTTATAGTTTGTCTTTTAAAATCCATATTGACAACCTGGCAAAGAAATTGAAAATGAGATTGGACTTTTCATAATAAGTCTCGTTTTTAGACACTTGTTTCTGATCCCTGCACATCCAGTATTTGCTCTTCTTTGGGGTAATTTGTATACTTTCCCTATATCAACTAATAAAATATTAGAACCTTCAACGGACTAACATTTTTAACATAATTCAATGTTAAAATGATTTAAAAATCAATTGTAATGTAATTAGTGCAGTGATAATACAATCAGATATAAAGACTGCACCTCATGGTAATAAACGAGTTTTGTGAAGTTTCAAAATTATGGTTGAGTAGTCATAATCGTTTGAGGATACACACTATGAAGCAGTCTCTACCAATTATGGTTGCGATTTTTTTCTTCTTAAATATGTCATTACATTATTGGCTTTATTACATTTAAAATGGCCAAAGTTATTAGCTTATTGGTTGCTGTTCATCTGCTTGGCCTGACCACCGGAGCTGTTGTGTTGTACATGGCTCATAAGCCGAGGTAATAGGTTTGATATATCATCATCAAGACTGCAGACATCATGTTCAATTACCCAGATACTGTAAGACATAAATCCACTCAAACACTGGCTTCTCTTTATGTCCTGCACGTAACTGACACCCACTTTTGGTCCTGTAGAGTCGCACTCCCTGTGCTGAGTCACATCCGATCTCTTGAACTGTTTGCTTTTTCTGCAACCACCTTTCATTTATTTTCTCATAAGTTTGTGCCATGCGATCCAGACGGACTCTTTATGTCAAATTAACTTAAAGGGCCTATTGTAGCATGTCAAGCTAGCACCGAGTTAATTCCCAACAGAGAAGATAGACGGAATCACAAAAACTGCACTAGTTCAGTGGAAACCAATTAGCACTCGGTCTGCCCTTCTACGAACACTATTCATATAACTGCTGTATGACGGGATGGATTTTTTTTCTTCTTCCTGCTCGCTGTCATTACAAGATAAAAAAAAAAAAAAAACCCACAACAACAAGCGTTTAGCATTTGCATACAAATTGAAAGTATTTACACCTCCACATAAGAGAAGCTCCAGCAGACACAGTGGAAGCTCACATTATGAGCAAATTCTGTAAAACCAACCCGAAGTTATCAGATTATTGGAAAACACACAGCAAATGGAGCAAATTAATGAGACACATGGATCGCATATGCAATGGTCTCCATGTACCTGCTGTGAACGAGCCTCGGCTGTGTCTAGATGGCTTCCGTTGGTCAATTAACTCCTCACATCACAAGACCTTCCACTTTTTTCCCTCCTTTCTGGCAGTGAACACCAACTCTTTAAAACATTGCAACATTGTTCCACGGGAGCAAACATTTATCGAGCTAATTCTCCTTTGAAATAAAGGCCCATTTCCACTCAGTGGGTTTCATCTGGAAATGCAGTTTTAGTTGTTCGGAAACCTTTACAAAAATGGAAGTAAGTGGATGTAGGGAAAAAGTTCAGCTGAGGACAGTGTTTGTTATTAAAAGAAAAGAGTTTCATGTGGACAAAAGAGGGCATTTAAGTTGACTTATGCAGGTTTTAATGGTAGGTGGAAGAATGCAGATGAAAATAAATGCTTGTATTTCAAGAAAAGCAACAGTTCGAATACCCTGTAATTACTCTTGGTGGCTTTAAGAATATCTCTATCCACCATCACTCATTTTTTCCTGTTCTGTTTACTATTAGCTAACCTGAGACTGACTGTCAGCTGCGTGCTCACTCTGTATGTTGGTGCTCAGCCTGTAATGACGAGAAAATTTGGATTTGCTCATTAGCATTGAAAGAGGCATGTAGTCAAGTAATAAACTGAGTTATGTTGGCTTCACTGGAATGGATTGTAAATGGTTTACTTACTTATTACCTTTTTTTTGGAGGGGTTTATTTTTTGTTTTTTTTTCCTTAATGAATAAGCAGTTTTCCAGAGAACATGTGAGGTTCTGTGAGATTACGTTGGGTCCTCCACTCTTTCTTTGATTAAAAACAGACACACAACTTTTTACAACTTTGGAATTGTTCTTGTTTCACCAGACATTTTCTTCTTTTAATATTTGCATTAGACGATTGCATCTTACATTCTGAAAGGTGACATTTAAATAAAGATTGACTGTTTTGTCTCACTCACATTTGGAAGCTTCCCAGTATAAATCAATTAAAGGATTCAAATCCTGAAGAGACTTAGGAGGGGGAAATCCTCGTCCTTTGAAAGCGTCAGCATTACAGAACAATCTCTGGAGTTAATGAAGTTCTCCTTCAGCAGACAATGAGGAGAAACATAATCCCCCTCCAATGTGGAGGAGAGAAAAAGCTGTGGTCTTACCATTCGAAGTCGTGAGCCCGGCAGATGCAGGATTCGGCGGACAGGATGCGAGAGTAGTCCTTTCCCAGCATGCAGTAGTTTCCAGGACGGCGCTTCATGTAAATCTGCTTCTGTCCCATCACACACGGCTCGCCCTGATGGAACAAGAACAACTGAGAGATTTACATCTTTAAATGGACACACAGTCACACTTTTGCTCTTTGCCGTGATGCGACCTATTTCCTGCCTGGGTTAGTTGGTGAGATCAAAAAAGTAAAAAATTATTCAGTTTAGGACCAAATATGAATGCAGTTGGACCACAACAGGAAGAAAAGTAAACTCTCACTACAGACAAATACATTTTGTTTCTCCTGTTTAGGTGAAAAAGGATACAAGTACATGCTGAAAATGCTCCCATTTTGGGACTGAGTCAGATCAATTTTCCTATACATTTGTGTCTGATGTAAGGCAGTGTCGAGTTCATACTAAGCAGTTTCAAGTCGTAAGGAAAAAGGATTTTTGAAAGGAACATGTTTGAATTAAGAATTATGTGGCTAAAGATTTGGATATGTGATGTTTTGCTTCAATGTTTTCATTTCAAATCTCAAATAAAGTGCAAAATATGTGTCTCAATGTATATATCATAACATGATCAAGGTTAATCTTTAAGGCCGCATATATACAATGTCTTCAAAACTTGCGTTGTATTTTGGGAGTCCGTTAACATGACAACTGTGCTCAGAGCCACTGAAAATGGCACTTTATTAAAATGGCTCTAAAAATGGAAAGTTTCGAAATTGGTCCATCTCCATGGAAATGGGAGAAAAATGCAATTTTTCTGCAATCTTGCTACTGCACATGCCCACCCCAGTCATAGTAAATGGCAATAATAATAATAATAATAATAATAAAGCAAGTAAAAACAACAATAGTGACCTCATACATTTACTACTTTTTAGCAATACTCTACCCGCCTGAGCTCACACTGTATTAATAGTATGTCTGTTTTTCACACAATGTCCACATTTCATCTCTACACTTGGAACATTTCACTCTTTCTGTTTGAGACTGAACCATCTTATCTGAGTGTGTTCCAGTCACAGCACAGGCAGTTAATAACAGACACATAAAACTAGTTTTTATCAGATTCTGAAGCCACTAACGTCAAATCGATGTGAGATACAGTGACAGAAATGTGAAAGATGTTGCAACCACCCTCAGTCCAAGTCTACAGGAAATGTTTTTTTTCCTTTAATATATTTTTCACCTGGTTGTGAAGGTGCCAGGTCTGATAATCCTCCTCCGTGCACTTCCTGGTGAAGATGGATTTATAGTCGATCTTGAAGAGCTGCCACTCAGAACGATGGCTGAAGTGTCCGAAGAAGCTGCACGAATAAAAACATCCGGAAAAAATTCTGGTAAATCTCGAGCAGCATTGTTGTGATACACAGGCTTCAAAAAAGAGCGGGGAAATGTCTGGCACATTGGCCAACTACAGCTCTTTCATGGTCTTGGAGTGGCCTGAAATATTGGATCTAATGACAAATAGTACATGTTACATGGCAGCTTTTCCTATTTGTTTTATATGACTGTACATAAGCTTTACTTGTCTTTACTGTGTCAAAAATAACATCTGCAACTTGGCTAAAATGTGGGAAATGGGAAATGAAGAAATATTAATGCAAAGTGCGAAGGGTTTTTCATTATGTGGTGGCATTAAATGACTTATTCACTTATGTTAAACAGATCAATTACTACTGCTTCAAAAATGTGTGGAGAAGAATCCAAGAAGTAGTCTGTTTGGAATGAATATTAGCTTATTAAAATGTTATGATATGCAACTTTTCATTGAGAAAGAAATATATAAATCTTAAGCACAAGAGAGATCAATTCATGACTAATGTTCCTAGTTTCTTTTTTTTCCATTGCCCACCTCTTCTTCAAGAAGTATTGAAATAATTTATAATGATTCCAATACCCCAAAACTCTGAAATCCAGCTACATGGAAAAAGTAGATTTCCCTCATCAACTCAAATCAAATTTGCATTTTAAAAACTCACGTCATGATCTGGTTCTGGGCGCCAGCCTCCACCAGGACTCCATCCACGAACAGAGGCACGGAGGAGAAGCTGTGCTGGGTCCACTGCCTCCCCTCATCAAAGCTCACCCTGGATCAGGAAGTCACAAAGCTTGAACAAAGGCTGATCGTAGGAAAGGACAGAATCACAGCTTTGTCTCAACACGATTATGAATTCACTGAATTTAAGGAAAGGACCTGATTGATTGTCAAGCCAAGAGGCTAGACAGAAAATGAAAGTGTTAAGGAGACGTTTTAGTGCCAAAGAACAGACAAAAATACCTACAAATCTTGGGAACCAGTAAAACAGGAAAGCCTACATGAAATCATTTAGACCAAGTTAAACCATAAGAACGTGCATCAACTGCATAAGGTCCAGTTGTCACCTTTTCAAGTGACAAATGAAATCTTTCATTGCGTTACTGGAAACGCAGCTTTCTGAAAACGGTTCCCGAGGTGGAACTTTTGGAAAGCGCTCCAACTCCGTGGAAAACACTGCTACTGCCCACGTGCACAGCGGACGTTGTAAGTAGATGGACAATAACAACAATGTTTGCTTCCGGAGTGTCATGACTCCCATTGTCGATGTTTATTGTGTATTGTTCTCTGCGTGCAGGTGTGTATACTTTCATTACCATAACAACATTACCAGCTCGTGACCTGGCATGCAAACTATATCATTTTTAGCATGTCTGCCATTTCCTTGTAAATGGACATCATTATCAAAACCTCACCGAGTAAACACAAAACCTTTCTTAAAGGCAAATGCAAAAATGATGCTTGTTCACTTGAAACACCGCTATGTAAACAGGGCCAGAGAGACGGCATCTCTCCTCAATTTGAAAGTCACATAAAACACAAGATTCAGTAACTGTTAGCGTTCTTATTCATTTTAGAATGGCATCAATTCCAAGGCGGTTGCTTGAAAAAGTAGCAGTGTGTTAATGTGTCATTCCCCACATGACTGTTGGGAAGTTTGACTGCATTCCGGTGTATATTCATTCTTTTCCACCAATGCATCGAAATTCTGCATGAGTAAGAAACGAAAGAAAAAAAAATAAATCAGACTAGAAGTGTTTTATGATTGACTACAAATCTGCAGAACGGGAGAAGAAAACGGTGCAAAAGTGGTAGGAAAAAAAAGAGACAGTTTTCATCATGGAAGATTGATTCCGACAGCTTACGAACGACGAAGAGTACCTGAGTGTGACATGAGGTGAAACACTGCCGAGGCAGCGAGAAGAAAGAAACCCTCCCCCCCGGCACCTTACCACACACACACACACACACACACACACACACACACACACACACACACACACACACACACACACACACACACACACACACACACACACACACACACACACAGAGCCCTCATTTGGCTAAAAGCCCCGACAACGGCAAAATGTTGACACACACCCATTCCGGGATCCAGACCAGGCGGTGGCCGAGTGTTTAACTTCATTCTGTTCTACAGCTGTGCAGAAGCACACGGCTCCTTCATATTTGTCCGTTTTTCCTCTTGCTTCCTCTGCAGTCGCACTTAAATTGGTGGAGACAAAAACCCAGCAGGCCACACTTCGCTGCCTCGAAAACTAATTTCAAAATTGTTGCAAAAACGACTGGAGAACGGATCTGGTCTCACTTGGATTAGCCTGCACTGAGGCAGAGCGTGGGCACCCCCGATTTGGCAAGAAGAAGGCAACGTGTTAATGAAAACGCTAAAACCAGAAGAGGGGGGGGGGGGGGGGGGGTCTCACTCTGCTGCCTGCTAATGATAAGTGGCTTGGGAAAAAAAATCTCCTAAATTAGATTGCTTATAAGTTAGTTTTTTTTTTTTCCTGCAGAAGTCACAGTCAAAGTGCATCACTAAATGGATCAAGTGTCACGCAGAATATATACATGCCTTTATCTTCGGGGGGGGGGGGGGGGGGGGGGAGAGGCTCAACAGTTAATTTAACCTTAAAATCAACAGGGGGGAATTCGAAAAAGCTTTTTAAGAAAGGAAACGTGTCCGAGAAGGTTTGTGAGACGGACGTACCACAGATGTCGCGTTGGCACTGACGGCTGCCTCACGGCGACGAGGGCCCCCCCTTTATCCAGGAACCACACGTTGTGCTCCTCTTCGAAAATCTGAGCGCACACATATGCAGATGTTTCAAGACATGACATCAGAGTGACACAAATTCAACATAAAACAGGCCGGATGCTAACCGCGGCTAAGTTCTTAGCCGACACAAGGATTTGTTCACATGCTTAAAACAAAAGAGGCCTGGCCTGGGCCACAAACGATGGGGAGCTGCTGCATCGCGTGACGCTCACCGCTCTCCAGCTGTTGCCGGCGTCTGATGATATGAACATGCCAACGTTGTTGTAGGACAGCTCTGCTCCGATGTTTCCTGCAGAGGGTGAGAACCACAGCGAGGTCACGTGGATAAAAGCAGTATATACGTGTTTTAAATGCCAACCACACCGTTCCGTTTCTGACTGACTCAGTTTGTCTGGCTTCAGTCCCAGATCAGCTCCACTCATGTGAAGCACAACGGAGAACATCCCGGGATAATGCTTATGGAGGCTGGCGTCACTCTGTTAAGTCATTGAGGGGGATTTGTGGGGGTGGGGGGGCATTGGGGGGGGGGTGGTTGTTGGAAGGTGGGGGTGGAAGTGAGATATTAACGGTGAATGGATTTCACTTATAAAGCCATTTTTCCGCTAGTTGAGTGGTCCCCAGTTGAGCTTCCATTGTAAGGCACTCAGTCCATCCATTGGGAGCACTTTGGTGCTCAGTGTCTTGCTTATGGACACTTTGACATGTGGAATGACAGGAAATCGAATCTGTGGCCGTCCGATTGAGAGGCGATTTTGTGTCGCGGAGATGGGAGGGGGGATGTTGAGGGGAGGTATGGCGGAGGTGGTGAGGAGGAGAGGCAATATGGGAGCCTCATACTTTGTCAAGTTTTTCTGCATTGACCAATCGCACTTCTAGGATGTGGAGGCGTGGCCACATTGCAGCGCTCCGGGGAGCCGATAGAGGTCAATGCTCCTGCTCAGGGACCCACAGTGGTGACCTGTGTCGATTGAACCTGTAAACTTCCGATCCCAAGTCCACCTCTCTTGCCACCAGGGTGCGACTGCCCCTGTTTGCAGTGTTGCACAGTGTGCTGGTCTTTTCTCCGGCCAGTCCGTTCCACTCGACGGGGCGGCTCGGCAAACAGCCGTGTGTTTGATCTGATGCTGTTTGTCATGTTGGTGAGATGATCTTTGCACTAGCCGACATCTTAAAAGGCACAGCCAATCACCTACACACACACACACACACACACACACACACACACACACACACACACACACACACACACACACACACACACACACACACACACACACACACACACACACACACACACACACACACACACACACACACACACACACACACACACACACACACACACACAGTAATTGGCCTTGTTGTGTGTC
Organism: Blennius ocellaris; assembly: GCF_963422515.1. Classification (NCBI taxonomy): domain Eukaryota; kingdom Metazoa; phylum Chordata; class Actinopteri; order Blenniiformes; family Blenniidae; genus Blennius; species Blennius ocellaris. Next base: position 22,473,280 of record NC_137652.1, read on the forward strand.
ATCACAACAGTTGGACATGTGAACCACAACACGTTACGTTCGCAGGATATCCGGCAGTCCTCCAAAGACAGGAGCTTAAGTGGGGGGGGGCAGGGAGGGTGTCATCAGGGCAGCATCAGCTCGACAGGCCGCCAGTCAGGCTCACTGTGCTCCCACAATGCTTTGCTCTCATCATCACGCAAACTAAGAACTCACAGCATTAGAGCCTCTCTGACCTGTGGCGACGATGATTCCCGGTGCAGAGCTCTTGGTGGAGATGGTTCCTGACAGGTACGGGTTCTCTGATGTCTGCAGCTGTAGATGGAGGGAACAGAAAGGCTGGAAAACAGAGAGAAAGCATCATGTAAGGGATGTTATCATACGTAATTTTACAATCTGGTTTTGTTGCAGCGATTTAAAAACGTTGGAATTCAGTTTCTTGATTCGTACACAACTATAGCAAAAAAAAGCAGCAAAGGACAAAAAATAAAAATAAAGCTGCACTTTTTTTCTTTATAAAAGAAGAAAATAAGCTGTAAAAAAATTTACATTTTCATTTTAATTGATTGAACATGATGAGATACATATATTCACCTTGAGTGCATATACTTATTTATATAGATCGGCTTCAGCGTGAACGGCAAAATAAGAATTTAATTCTCCGTGAAACCTGGCTTTTACTGGCGATATGACGAATAAAACACCTTGAACCTTGAACCTTGAAGAATAATGAATATACCGGCACCTCATCGATGAACACAGAAAAAACGTCAAGAGTGACGCAGATAGTGTTAAAATTAAATTAAAATTACATTATATAATCAAATTAATTTGATCAGTTATACATAGAAGAACTTCTATGTATAACTGATGAAATTGCTGTCACGTAGACGCGTGACATAGATGCAGGTAAGCAGTAAGATAGTTATGTTTTAGGTGAGTCATACATGCTTATCAAAACAAGGATGGTAGACAAACGGAAAAACTATTATGATGATTGAGATACCGTTCACATGACGCACTCAGATAAGATGGTTCAGTCACAAACAGAAAAAGTGATATATTCCAAGTATGGAGACGAAAAGTGTACAAGGACCGATGGGCATCCTGTGGAACATGGACAATACGCTAATACCATTTTGTAATTATAACACACACACACACACACACACGGGCAGAGAACAATACACTAAACATCAACAAAACTACCAAGTGGCAGGAGAATATGTACTGGGAGTCTGGACACTCCAGGAGGCCACCGTTGTTATCGTCTAACGATCTACTCACGTATGTGCAGAACAACTGTTTTTTTGTTGTTGTTTTTTTTTTCAAGGATCGAGCTTCTCTAATAATGTGTACATTTACTACACCATCATCTGGATCACATGTGGAGACACGTATTTCCTACAAAAAAAAATATTCGGAGCGAACAAAAAGGATGAAGAAAGACCATTTAAAAAAGATTTTATTGTATAAATCGTACTGGTATTTGCTTGCATTCATGAGTGGTTCTACGTAATATGGAGAAACAACACCCACTAGTGGCCCACATGAAAACTACAGAATTACCATGTTTCTGCCTTAAACGGATATCATTTTCAAAATGGTGTTGTCAAAAATTGATACTTTGCTGAAGTTCAAATGCAAAAATAACGTGTTTTCACTTGGAACTTTGTAAATGGGCCCTTCCTGGGCAATGTAGCTCATTTGTTATGCTGTCTGTTATATTGTTAACTGGGAAGTTCCTGTTTCCTACACTGTATTTCCCAAGAGCATTCATTTGTATGTGACAATGTATTCATTTCTTCAGGTATGTGGTAGTTCTGTATGACAAGGTTATTTAATACCTTATTCTGTGCGCTACACAGAAACAATAAATGGTGAAACATCTTGAGTGAGTCCAGTTTCCTTTTAAGACAATAACCGAGGACACCAGGACCTGGATGACTGATGACAATCAGAGATCCGAGCCACAGCACTGAACGATGACTGAGAACAAAATGTTTCCTTGGTGTTTCATATAACATGAGTCATAACAGAAAAAAGTTTTCCTTTTCACCTGTCGGTGGTTGGAATGTTTCTGCTGATCAGCACATATTGTGCAGTCCTGTGAAATAAGTGTAGATTCAAGTGAAACTGTTTCTATGCACATTGGAAGAGGAGGTGGATTAATTACCGGATCGTGTTTTCTGGAAATACAAGAAATCGTTCTCGATGTGTATCAGCTCTTTTTAATTGACTAACAGGTAATAACAGGAAGGAGAGCAGCTCCGTTATTAGAAAATGATCAGGTCAGAAAAACTTGGAGGACAAAGCAAAAAAAAAAATTAAAAAGCTACTTTCATTAGTCTCCCAAAGAGAGCTAAATGTGCCTTCATAAATTCTGCTAATTGCATTTAATCTGTCATTAATACAAAGAGCGGCAGAATTTGCATTAAAGTGTGAAGCCAAGCCTCCCGGGCATGCACACAACACAAGACAATTACGTCTGTTCACGGAGCAGAAAGAACGAACGTGTCAGCTTTCATCTGAGCGACAGACAGCGTGTCGGTGCTGTGATGACATGAAGGGCAGCGGGACTGAACAGGGCAATCAAAAGAAATCTGCAGCTGTAATTAAAATGTCACATGAATGCGCAATCACTGGGAACCTGCGCGCTGCATGACGCGGCCTCAAAATCACCTCTTAAACAGTGTGGAGTCCTGCTAATGTCTGCGACATCACTCCTCTGAGCATTCAGTTGTTAGTTTTAGTCGCGGGGATGCAGTCTAATGAGCTGCTGACACATGAAAAGCCAGATCTGCCACTCCGGCATCATAGCTACCCGTGATATTCAGTGGCATTTCTAGAAATGTAAATACTGTAAATGCTTTGTGGGGCAAGATTATATTTCAGGTCCAGTGACACTACTGAATTCCAAAGTAAAGTGGGTGCACAACCTTTTAGCCACAACATTGTAACAAGGCATTGAGCTCGTAAAAATGTTGAGCCTTGGAGATAGCCAATCCCCCCCCCCCCCCCCAAAAAAAATTTTTTTTTTTTAATTCAAACCAAGCCATGATGTTTCAAACACAGCAGCTCAACCACTCAACCAACGGTAAAACTACAAATTGGTGAGATCACGGAAACGCAGCAAAATAATGTAGCTAGCATGCCAGGCCACAACTTGGTGCCACTGGTTGTTATTGCAATGAAACCACACACATACATGAACAGACAACAATAAGCTATAAACATTAACAATGGTGAGTACACGGACATTCATGTGGATGGACAGAAGTTGGATTGTTATCGCGGGTGACCCAACTCTAAAACTACCAAGTCCTCGGAGAATAATGACTGGGAGTCAGGAATTAGGTGGAAAATGTGTTATTGTCCATCGACTGAGCATAGAGACAGTCGGAGCGTTTTTCAGAAATGAGCATTTGCAGTGGCTCCAAGCACCACTTTTGTGTAAATGGACACACGTTTCATGTTTTCACTTAAAAGTAGGGCCTGAGATTGTTCAACTTATACTTGGCTTAGGATGTGAAAGGATATGGAATCTTAAGCAGACCTGGAAAACAGCGATAACAGGACTTTTAGTTTGTGTTCTGATGAAACTGGGTGTGTCCCCTTAATTTCACTGTATTCATTTCAGAGAACAGGAAGAGTCCAAACCAGAGAGGCAATCCGGGGCATTCTTGGTAAAAAAAACAAAAAAAAAAACCAACCCAAAAAACATTGGAAACCACTGACTTACATGACAAGAAAAATGTAACTTTCTGTGTTTGATCATTAAAATCACCCCAACCTTGATCAGATGTCATCACTCTTCATTCTTGTTCATCTTACTTCTTCTATGCATCCTGTCATAATCCCGCCAACTCTGCATCCATCAACCCCTGCTGTCATTTATCCTGATATTCTCACACTTTTCAACCAGCCTTGGGGGCTCCGTCAGGGTCCAAATGCACCCAAACATTTTGAAGGAGGTCAAGAAGTTCACTGAAGCCTCAGTATTAAATGACTAATAGACTATAAGATAAAGTTACCTCCTTAATCCCCTGAACCTGCAGGGCAGATCTGTCAGCAGGAAAGTGGTGGTGGAGAAAATTGATGAGGATGAGAAGTAAAAATGGATTTCCAGACTGTAGTTTACAGCCAAAGTCTCATTCCAGTTTCTCTTTCAGATAAGTGCTTTTTGTTATGGAACTGCAGCACTCTACTGTTTCAAATAGCAGATCACGGTATCCTGATAAAGACTCCGTATCTGATACAGCGTCGTGAGTTCATAGCTGTTTATAGCATATTTAATGGTATCTTACAGACGAGATACTCTTGCTTCTGTTCTCACATTTCAGTTTCCATCTTCAACTATATTTTCCTGAAGTACCCAACTCAACTCTGAGATAGAATCTCTCAAGTGGGGAAAGAACTGAGCTTCATCTCAGTTTTGAAGTACTCAACTGTACTAGATAAACCACCAATGGAAGCAAACTCATCCTGGAAGGTATTGGATGCTCCAGGAATCTTGAAAGTCAAGTTGTTCAAACCTAGTAGACTTTCCCCAAACTGAACCAAATAAGGATCGAAGGCCCAAAGTAATCTTTCCAAATCCTTACATGATGACAGTAAACAAAAACTACAGTATTTTGGGGAGTTGGCAGGACTCATATCCCTGCGTACTAACCTCTGATCTCTTCTGGATTAGTGCTTAGTTAATTTTAAAGACGCAGTGTTGTTTACTCTTTTTATTTTTGAGCCACCGTTTTGCTTTACATAGCATAGAGGCTAAAATCAATATCTGCATTGTTATCTTCATTTTTTTGTCAAGACGGTTTTGTGGCTTCCCAGCATGTTCTGTTCAGTGGGAAATGGGTTCAAGTGAGTCTTTGAGTATTGAAGGTTGCCGGGCAAGGATCACAGCTCTTATAACCCGACATATACAATCAATCCACCTGTCCTCTTTCTATTTATTTAAAATAGTCATACTGTGAATGAGTGTTTGTGTGAATGCATGTATCTTTTAGATGGACAATGTTGTGATTCTTACTACTGCTATTATTTTTTTTTTTAATGTGATGAAGCAGTTTGTCATCAGAAACGTCTTGGTCATCATATTTATGAGGGAGGATGGAAGACATTGTCGAAACATGTCATCGGTACATTATTAAAAACCTACTTGCCTGATGTGTCACATTGGCTTTCATTAGGCTTAAAGTGATTAAATATGGTGTCACTACTTCCATTGAAATCTTCAGTCAGGTATACTGACTGGTGTTCATTAAACCGAGAGCGTCAGCATTTCTGGTATTTTGAGACGTTTTAAGCATTTCATGGTTCCGTCAACTACCTCAAAGTTTAGTACAACTTCATCATGTAGAAGCTGGCGCATGTGACTCAGTTGGTATGAGTGGAGTGCTTTGTCCACCCGTCCACATGAGACGTTCTCCACTCGTTCTGCGATCTTTAGCACAACATCCATCCTCCTGTGACTTTGCTGTGGACAAAGCTGGTTGGTATAAAGTTTGATGGCTGGACTTTAAAGCTGTGTTCTCCTCCCCAGCTCAGACCGGCAGACTGCTTCTGTGTCTGACTTTAACACAAAAGGGAATCTACTTTTCTTATCAGGGCATCAAAGCTCTGGAATGATCCACCCGAGCAGCTTAGAGTAAAAAAAAAATTTGCTTTTTCGCTTCAAACTACATCTCAAAACGCTATTTTATTACACAGCCCAGGAGCATTTTGAAATATGTTATCTGTTTAACACCATTCCTAAAAGGTGTCCTATAAATAAACACACTATTACTGTTTTAGAGGAAGAATTATACTGGATATTATCATTTCATCCGACATCACAGGAGCTGTAGTGGGTGATGTGTGATGCACTAAAGCCTGGTTATATTTACATACTCTGCATTAATTTAGCTGCGATGCCACAACGATCCCCTGTGTTTTATATTCCCGTTTTATCACTATTTGCTGAAGCTTTACCGCCGCAGGAGCAGAGCAGCTTTCTCTGCTTCGCTATTTATTTGTTGCTGGCCTTCAAAGAGGGTCTGGAAATCTTTGGTCCAGGAGTCCACCATGTGACTGTGTTTCATAAAAATACGATGTTGGTTTTAAACATGGCAGGGCTTAAATGCATTACTTGCAGTGTTCTCACACCCTCCCACTGGGCAGTTTTTCTGTTCTGCACATTACGGACATCCTTCTTCTACCAACACACCTGATTCAAATGGGAAAAAAAAAAAAGGCATCAACAAGCTCTGCAGAAGTCTGATAATGGTTCAGTTAATGGAATCAGGCGTGAAAAACACGTAAAACACTCAGACTTCACACCCAGGGGAGTTTAATTTGAGTGTCGTTGCATTAACTCACATTAAATTTGAACTATATCATGATACAGTGTGATGGAGTGGTTGCACTTATCATTAGCAGATGATTGTGACCTCTCATCTGCCACTTGCGCTAAAAATATGATTGATTCTAAGTAGATAAAATGTGGTGGAAGTACATAAACCAGAAATGACAAAAGTTTTCTTCTGCCCAATGCAAAAGGAAAGTTCTTCATTAAGTTTTAATGTGATCTACAAGCTTCAATAAACCTCAAGTAAAACAATTGTCTTTCAAACTGGTGACTCAAACGTTGTTTGGGGCTGTGGTGGACTGGAAGCTAGAGAAGCAGACTTGGGATTGATAGTTCATAAGTTTGAATCCCACAGCGGATTACATACACTATATATCAAAGTGTATGCTTAAAATAACTCTTTCTAACTTTGGAAAGCTTTTACTATCATGCCATCTCATCCTGATCATCTCGTGTTCCAGAAGGAACAAATAAATCAATATAATTGTTTTCTTTAGGCAAAAATGCAATAGTTTTTGAATATTGGTTTCCTAAATGTTTCAAAAATTATTTTGCACGTTTTGAAAACAATGTCCATTTATACAAGGAAACAGCAGAAATGCGGAAAATGATGAAGTTGGCATGCTGGGCCATGAGAGGGCGCTGTTGTTTGTTTTATAATGACATACACACAGATGCACGCAGATGAACACAGACAACAATACACCTTAAACATGAACAAGACATGGACATTTGTATGGACAGACAACAAAATTGAATTGCTATTGCAGGTAACCATTGTCATTATTGTCCATCCACTGAGCATGTGAAGAGGAATTATTTACCACGATTGTGATGCACAGTAGCAGCCTTTCAGAAAAGTTTGGAGTTTCACCTCGAAAGCCATTTTCAAAAAGTTGCATTGTCAGTGGCTCCGAGCACCGTTTTCATGTGAACGGAAGGCCAAAACACTACGAAAGTTTTAAATTTTCATGAGACTATATAACTGACAACTGGTGTTAATGACACCGAAATGGTTATTTTAATTAGTTGTAAAGAAATGGTTACCACAGCTTCAACTGTGTGAGTCTAAATGGGTGGATTGGTGTAGCTCGACGAGAACGTGGCGCAGCCTCTCACCAGGATGCAGTGGATGTCGTTCCCGTCCAGGTCGGTCGCCGGAGCCTGCAGCAGCCTCCAGTCCCGGCCTTTGTTGTACGTGATGTAGGTCTTCACCTGGTTGTCCTGCCGCCTGTTAGCGATTAGCATGCCTTTGATTCCGGCCACCTGATGAAAACACACACACACACACACACACACACACACACACACACACACACACACACACACACACACACACACACACACACACACACACACACACACACACACACACACACACACGGCAGGTTGAGTTTCATGTCCCCCATCTCACTCCGCTCCGTTCTCCCGGAACGGCTCCCAGGCTCCCACTTTGGGATGAGAAATCCTCCCCGGTGGTCTCATCAGAAGAAGGCGCTTTGTGTATCGAGGCGGCGATTTTCCCAATAACAGTTAAATGCAAATGGCTGCTTATCTTCACGGCTGACAGTATTTCTATCTGTAATCATCCCTCTCCCCCGTCCACACGGAGCAGAGAGATACCTGCAGAACTGACACCTGCTCTGTTTCCTCCACAGCTGAGCAAGCAGAAACACGCTCCCACCCCTGAAAGTCTCCCTGATTGTTGCCTTGCGGGGATCAGACACGTCCCTCCCCTCCACCCGCCGCCACAGCCGGGAAAAGACCTGAATGGCTCCTCTCGCACATGCTTCCGTCCCTGAAGGAGCGCGTCTGTGTAAGTGGCACTAATAGGCAGCGCCTCTGACATCGTCATGGCAACTAACTTGGGCCCGCCCGTCCTTGTCCAGGCCGACCTGTCGATCATGGCCTTAATTATTTCTTAACTTCAGCTTTTCTAACACACACATGCACATGCACACGCACACACACGGTATGTTTTAATGTCTTACAGGGCTGTATGTTTTAATGATACATTATAACTGAAACTACTGATGCTGACCAAAGTCTGACCCTCAAACCTCAATTCAACGTTTCCTGGTTTCTCCACCAGCTAGATTTTTGCTCCAAATGTTGCATGAATCTCCAGGGGTTAATCTGTAATCGAGGTTGCATGAAATGTGCACAAATTGTAGGCTGTTTTGTAGAAGTAAGAAATTATAGTAATGAAAAAAAACAAAAAACCCTATTTAATCTGTGATCCAATAGGTTTTTCTGAGATTAAATTCTTTAACAACAATTTTCTATACACCAGATATTTTGGAAAGAAGTTAAGGGTATCAAATAGCATGTTACTTCTGGTAGAATTGTATTTAAACTTTCCAGATGAAACTGGCCTTCAGAGTATGCGCTGAAAATAATTCTGGCCTTTGGACTCATTGACTCATATTAATTTCCCACAGACTCACTGGAAACCATAACCGCCACTTATCTAATCCTTAATCTCACCTCAACCTAACTCTAGCACTAACCACAGTCCAACTTCAGCAGCAGAAAATTAAAGGATCAAGATTCAATTTCCATCCTCAGAAAGCTCCTGTAGTATTCACAGACTGTGAGGTATCATGTTCTAAACTGAATTGTAAAAAAAACAAAAAAAACAACAACCATACACTCATAAATGTGCAGTGCTTTTTCTCTTGAGATGATGTGAACAGATGACTGGGCCTGAAACCACAGATGATGCTTATTCCCAGGTTTTGGGTTCCACGAAGAGAGAAATACACACCTACACGTATTACCTTTGTAGGTACAAGATGACTGTGTCTATTCCTAATTTCAACCTCTTAATGTCATAATGGGACTTGAATGCAAGTCATTCAGGTCTCTATAACAGTCATATTCACAATCCACAAAGAAACACACACATGCATGGAAATCCACACCCATCCACACTCACATACACAAACGCATACGTACACACATATGTGTATTCACACAAACACACACACACACATCCATGAAAATGCACAAATAAACACACACGTTTGCATACACTTGCACAGACAGATGCACAAATGCACGCAGAGACTAACACACATGCATGCAACTGTATACCTATGCTTAAACAAACTATTTTGAACAAGAGTTCTGAACACACGAGTCAAACAACTCTGTGATTTCCTCATTAAACAAGGTTTAAAAAAGAAAAAAAAAATTGTACTTATTAAACTGCAGAGTATCATCCATTACATTTTATGACTCATTTGTTGAATCTCGGCTTTGTGGGCTTTAATGTCATCAGCCACAACTACCCACGCCACGCAGCCCGTCAATCATCCCCGGCTGATTATCGCAAAGTGAGAGATGATTAGTGGTTCTGTGAACTTCAGCCGATCACAGCTCTGATTGTGGAAGCCACCTGCTGTAACGCTCCTCTCAGACTGAGACGTGGAGTCCTGATGTCTGCGCAAGATTAGTTCACACAAAGACTGATGATTACAGAAATTGCACTCATCCAATCTGACCGACAATAAAATAATCCTCCTAATTTGGAAGATAATTATGCAGTTTTCTGCGTGGAAATAGAATAATTGATATTTCTTTTTGGAGGAAGGGGTGGCAGAGAGCAGAGGCACTCCGGGAAGAGACACGACTTCTTTAATCTTCAGTCTGACAGGAGCTGCAGATTCTAACTGACCTGGGAAGTGGAACTGCAACAACGTGCAGCACCTCGGTTTTAATGCCGACAATTTACAAGAGGCATCAGGGTAAAATTTACATCGGCGTGTTGGATGACGTGATCCTGTCAGAAACATCATTAACGTTTAACCCTTCGTAGTGCACCCATCAGAATGCTTAGGAAATTACATTTTCAACACTTGTTTGTGTGAGTAATTCTTAAAAACATATAATATACAATAAAAAATGTGTCAGAAAGCGTACGACTTATAATTGAAGAATATTTATAAATATTCTATTTCTAAATGATCTATTCTATCGCAGTTGCTTCGCGATTTATCATGTCGCCCCGTACTTTGTCACGGTTCACATGGCAAACTACTGTGTATGGTAGCCGTTTCATCATGTTGAATTGCGGCTTGTCCCGGCGTGTGACAGTTTGTGGACCCGATGCATTGCGTTCTACTACGGTCTGCGAGGAATTATATAAAAGCTCGGCCCATTAGGGGAGTTTCATTCGAGTCTGAGCAATCAATGGCAGAACACCTTCTACAAGCTATGCCACCGAAAAAGAAATCAAGAGATTGAAGAAGATGCACCTGCTCGGAGGAGAGCAGCCCCCAGGTTTGTCACAACCTTTTCGAAGGAAGAGAAAGCGCTTATCATTGGATTTCCTCCAGCAGAATCCAACACTGTACTGGAATGAATCAATCTTCATTATTATTTGTGTTTGCAAGCAGGCGACACTAAAAACAAGTCGTGTTTCAGTCACAGAAAGATCGGTGCTGAACCCAGATTTCAGCACCATGGACAGTTCCTGTGCATTTTCCTTTTCGGTTGTTGTTCCTTTTTCCAGGATCTACTGGAAGAGCTCTGGAGGCATCCTCAGATAATTTGTGAAGAATTTGACATCTTCGGTACGGAGCTCCCCGGTAAGAAATGTCGAGTCGTGCCCCAGCTTTTGCCTTCAGTCTTCTGATAAGCATTTGCGCACCCACATGGATGGTGCCCTTCTCACCCGCTTTCTTCCAACCTGTTGCGCTCCGGCCTTCTGTCTCTGCAACGTGCTTCAAGATGGCCCGGGGTCCACGTTTCAGCCATAGAAAGCCTTGACAGAACGTGAAACACGTGCCAAACACCTTGAACACCTTGAACACACCTTGAGACGTTCCTCAGAACCCGAGAAACGTGAAGGGTCCCACCAGAACGTGACAAGCCTTGACGGAACGCGCTTGCATCCGTGACAGACCGCGGGATGAACCGTAGTGCGCCGTGGAGCCTCCGGGACTCAGCAGCCACTTTCCCACCATGGTCCATCATGAATGCCATGAATGACCGAAGAGGAAACTTGTAACGATGAGAAAACAAAGAAAAAATTTGGTAAAATCGTGTAGCGCACTACGTTTCAGGCAAATGGGGCTGACGTGGCTGCCGGGAACATAATGTAAACCGAGCGTAAACGAGAAGACGATATGCTAAAAATGGATAAAGAATTTCCTTGCAAATATCAAGCTGAACGGACACGAAGATGGCCAAAATACAAAAAGTTTCAATGTCGACCGTCACAATGTCCACCATTATTGATTTCTCTGCCTGGTTGCCAAGTGCATACCGTACATTCTTGTTCACAATGTTTGCTTCGACAAAATACAGTATCAAAGAGAATACTGTCCCTTCACCCACTGCGACACTCCCAAGGTGTGCAATTTAAATAAGATCTGGGATTATATTGAGTGTGATACTTTTCCTATTTGACGTGGTCTATGACAATATTTTCTATTGTTGTCCAAATGCTTTGTTTTGCACATTTTTTTCTTTTGCAGGTTACTGTTTTGCATCTTTATTTTGGTTTTCCAGATGTACTGTGTAATAATTGTCATTTTGATCTGAAAATATTTAAATACATCTTTGTTTATATATATTTATTTTGAGCATTTTTTCTACCTTCATGTACATGTTTTGTTTTACATTCATTTTGTATACATTCCTTTGTATTGATTCAATAAATAAAAGTATATATTTTTTCCCAACACATTATGTTCATTCAATATCAACCAGTCCAACAGATTGTCCTCATGACCTCTGAAGAGTGAAAACTTGCCCTTGGATCTTAGAGAGTCTTTACTTCACAGATTTTTACAGTAAATTGATGTTTATACATATTATTTTTTTTAAAGTCCCAAAAGTAAAAATGAAGTTTACTTTAATAACCATACAGGATGAAAATGTTCGATTTCAAAGGATTTCCTTGAGTGTCACATAAAAGGTTTGAACTGACAAAAGTCCTGCAAACGTCACAGATGACAAATGACATTTTAATGTGTCTTCTACTTAATAATGTCGTCTTTACACACAAGCAGTGTTTTAAAGAAGCTCATCATGTCAGACGGTGAAGCTGCAACTTGTGATTTAACCTCCCGATCGTCCTTCTCTGCATTGCAAAAACTCCTCACTGCATTCGAAACAGCGTGCAAGTGCACTATGTGCAGGAGGAGTAATGGCACTGTTAATTACCCCGGCGCTGCCCCTGCTGCAGGCCCATATCTCACCTTCTTCCCTCACTCCCAGGCACAACTCGCTGTGGGAGTGATGGACCAGACTCTCCGGGGGGCTGCAGAATAACCCCCCCCCAACACCCCCCATCCCCCCCACCCCCCTCGGTAACATACAGCATGAAGCTGCTAAGCTAACGTGGTCATTACAAGTCCAGAGGTGCCGGATAAGCAGCCCCATTAAGCTTGCTCTTTATGTTCTGTCTGTGTGTGTGTGTGTGTGTGTGTGTGTGTGTGTGTGTGTGTGTGTGTGTGTGTGTGTGTGTGTGTGTGTGTGTGTGTGTGTGTGTGTGTGTGTGTGTGGGTGAAGACGGATGATTGTGACGCTGTCCGCGGAAGACAGAGTGAAACACAACCTCCCACACGCAGGTCTGTGCATGCATTCATCCCGCGACACAACACGAGAGACGTTTGCATCGATTCATCTGGGATGTTTTGTGTTGGAAATGACTCCCCGGTCCCTCGGGCGGCCCACCATCCTGCAAGTTTAGATGCTAAAGGAGCCGACAACACCTGATTGTACCGAGCGGCTCTTCATCTGCAGAGATCCAGCGATGTTTTATTCATACGAGTCAGACGTGAGGCTGCAGGGACACATCTAAAGTCTGCAGAGTCGAGACGGGCTGAACTCGGGACAAAGGCCCCATTTACACAATAAGGCTTCAAGTGGAAACGTATCGTTTCTGCGTTTACACGGAAATTCATCATTACACGCAGACAAACACGTATTTCCAGCATTTATATTTTGTGAAATATTTTTTTTTTCAAAAAATCCTTGTCATATTTCCCCCCCATTTTTGTTGTCTTTTTTAAAAGCCCTTTTTAGTTTAAGAGTTATAATTCCTTTTGAAAATAACTTTGTGTACATAGATAAACTAAAAACAACATAAAATGTTTATTCAGGTATGATTTATTGAAATCAAAGCCAAATCAAAAGGGCCCCAGAGCATGTGACTCCAGAGATGTTCTGTATTTAAGTTATTTTAGGCTTAACAAATAAGAGTTTTATTAGTTCTCATTTCTAGAAAAAACCTCAGGTAGTGCTCAAGTTCGAGACAGACACAGCTCTTCACAAAACTTTAACTCCAGTAACTGCAACTAAGCCTCAAATCACAGTTCATCACAGTTACTAACAGGTAATGAGGTTACAGTAATGTGTTACTTTATTAAAAGGTTCATCAGACTTCTATTTTCCAAATTGTCAGTAAAAATCAGTATTTTACTCCTCGCTGGCTCAGCTGATGGTTTAATTCTGCTACTCAGTCGCATTAAAAATGGAGTCGATTGATTTCAACTTGAAAAAAGGAGCTTTCCATCAAACATAACGCAGCTCAATGGCTTTAGATTGCTGCGGTGACTTTTGGAAGCACCTGTCAGTCAGCAAGAGGCCAATCCTCTGCTTCCAATGGCGGTCGAGGGGCAAACCTGTTGCCTCCATTTTAATCATGTAAAAAAAAAAAAAAAAAGTGATCCCGCGGAAACATCAGCAGCAAAGTACATGTTGGCTCGCTTCTATTCATTAACAGTTCACTTTATGAACACCACCCCCCCCCCCCCCCCACCACTAGCACTGCCAGCCCCACCGGGACAGGAGACGGTCGTTTTGTGCAGCAGTGCAGAAACATAATGATTGAACTAATGTTGGCACAAGTGTGATTTAGTTTTAGTGTGATAGTTCCACCTCTGTATCTGTTTTGCTGGTTATTTTACGAGCCTCTCACAGAGAGATCTCTCTGCTCTGTACCTGTAGACCCCCCCGCTGGGCGCACACCTGTGGAGGAACTTCATCAGGAGTTTATTTTAGCATCCTGCTGCAGGAGCATCGCAGCATGTAAATGTCTTTGTTCTCGGCTCATGAAGGCTTTCGCTTGTACTTTCCATCCGCATTGTCCCCATCAGCCAAAGACACTGTACTCGTGAAGCAAATATCGAGTTAAGTGCTTACAAAGTCACACTTTGGTTGTGTTTTGGGTTTCTGATTACATTGAAAGTGCAACTTTTTTAAATGCTCCGACTCCGTCTCCATGGAGATGGGGTGAAAAGCAGTTTTTCTTGAATGCTTAAATTGTACATACATACCACAGTTGTAGTGAATAGTTTGTCGACAACGGCAGTCACCAGAGTGTCGTGACTCCCAGTCCAGATTGACAGTCACACGTAATAGCAAAACAACTTCATTTTCTGTCCATATAAATGGCTGTGTACTCACTATTGTTAATTTTTACAATATATTGTTTTTTGTACACTGTGTGTGGTTTTCATTACAAAAACAACCATATTTCTGAAATGAAAATGGTCAATCAATGTGTTTTCACTTGAAACATTGTGTAAACGAGGCTCTGGTTCTTTGGTTTTAGCTTCAGGTGGAGCAGATATGTTCACATTTTGAACAAAAACTATTGCAATTAGATGGATTATTTCCTCATACTTTCAATATTTACTTCAGTATTGTCTTATTTCATTGACTTTAATAAATACCAGCACTGAACAATGATATTTTGCACTATAAAGATGTCAGATGTTTGGTTTCTTTAAAGAAACAAAAATAAATGAAAATAACTGTCGTAAATACAAAAAAAGAAGTGATAAAAAAAATGAAAAAAAGAATAAATAATACAAAAATACAAGATAATATCCAAAACTAAACCAAATGTAGGATTTTTCACTAATATGTAGGTCTAGTGTCGTGAATAAGTTCAAATATTTCCCAAAGGATTCAGATTCAGAGTGGTTTCGAAAGTGTTTTTTTTCCCTGTTTCCAAGGAGATGGAGAGATTTTAAAAAGTTCCACCTTGGGAGCCATTTCCACAATGTTCAGTTCTCAGTGGCTCCGAGCACCGTTTTTATGGAAACGGAAACCCAAAATGTCATGAGTGCTGTCCGTTTTCACTTGTAAACGGGGCCTCAGTTGAATTTCTTTCATGTAATTTTTACTTTTGTGCAATGTTGAAACATTTTTCATCAACCAAGGTTGCAGAGGTCTTATCTTCAAATGTTTCCACTCTATCTGATGCAGAGCCGTGAGAAAAAAATGCTTCCAATCATTCATCTTCCTTCTATTTTCCGCCTGAGTGCACTTTTTTAACAAAATTGTATCAACATGAAAATGTTTTTCATCCCACTTCACTCGCAGCATAAATTAAATCCAGATTCCTTTTATTAATTCCCAAAGTTTTAAATGACCATCAATCTGAATGTGAAAGTGCTGCCAGATTATTTTAAGCCTTCTCTGTTCTATTCATTTGTTTGAGTTTGCTTTCGATGGCGATATTGAACATGAAAATGTTACAAATGACAGTTTAATTGCCAGCACTGCTGATTATTCAGGACAGGTTCAACACAGCGCTGAAGGCTTCTTGAGAGTCCAAAGCTTCAGGACGAATGAATCTATGAATAACTGAATGAATTTTGTTTGTTGATCTATTTATATAACTGTAAAGTTTACTTCTCAGGTCCTCCAGGTTATTACATTTGTACTTTTTCACTTTTCACAAGCAAAAATTTTCTTTTTTTCCCTGTAAATTTGTTCTCAAATGTTTCAATATGGTTTGGGCAATTTTTTTAAGGTTTTTGCACAAATTAGGGACAAATAAGGGCATTTTTTAAAACTTGGAAATGAAGTTTAAATGTTTTTGACTTTTTTGCATTGGATTTTTCCATCATGACATACAATTTAGTCATGCAAAATCAGCTTCAACCTCTGTGTGGGCTGATGATGTGTTGGGAAAGTCCACTATCACGTGAAAATATTGCTTCTGAATGCAGGTTAACTCAAGTCATCAGTTCAATTCTGAGTGGATCAACTGTCAATGTCACAGTGCACATTTTATGCCTTGTCTAATGCGGAGCTGCCCTGCACTTTGTGAATGATACAACGACAAGCCATTACGACCTGGATAACACAATTAATACAGTCATTGTGTCCCTGCATGAACAACACAGGCCAAATTCCAGCTCATGGAAGGAAATGAGGAAATGGCCGCTGGAGACTGGGGAACCATAAATGGCGTGACCTGCACTTTCTTTAGATCTGAATCTCACGGAAAACCTCTGGGATCAGCTGAGTCGCTGTGACCTTTCCTTAGCAGACAGTAAGTTGACGTGTGAAAAGTACGAGATGTTTTCAAGGGTGGTGATCGCATCATCCAAAACGCATGTTAACACCAGGTTTGAACGGGCCTTGTGTTCCCTGGGGACACTGCCTTGTCTTTTCTGCAATCTAATTTCGTTGGGTTCCGGTTTTCCCTGTTTCTACTGCTCTTTCATAAAAAAAACTGCTCTTTTGTTCCTGATACTGGAAAAATGAATGAGTGAAGTCAGCACCTAAATCAGAGGTTTTATATTCACAGATTTCTATGTAGAAAATGACAACACAAATTCTAATGCAACATTGAACCCGACAGGGTGTAACCTACCTCTCACCCACAGCTGGCTGTCAAAAGTTGCTCATAGAAGATGCTTATTCGACCAAATCAACATGAGGTAAACCAGGTATCATTGTACCGTAAAACATCCAAATACCTGCTGACTTCTATTAAAACAACAATCATGGTTGCTAACAGTCCCTTACACTCTCTCTGTTTCACACACACATTAAAGTATTGGCTCCGATTCTTCTGGCACTCTGCAGTCTGGATTTGGTTCAATAGTTTCCCCATTAAAAAGTGATATTTTAGATATTTTAGGCAGATTGTTCATTTCGCAGCATCTGGCAGAGCTGCAGAACATTAACGCACGTCAGCATCTGGAGGATGGTTTTGATGGCTTGTTAGCATTAGGAATGTGAATTCACAGCACCTCCAATGGCTGTTAAATCCACAACACCTGATAACTACATTAGCACTTCTTTTAATGAGTGTTTGCTCTCACTTAGCTCTTCATTTAAGCCGATTTTACAGTTTTATTTGTCAGTTCTCAAAGGATCGGGGATGAACTTGAATCATACGTTGTTTTTTTTGTTTTTTTTTGGTCCTTTTTGTATTTCTGGTGTCGAATAAGATTAGTGCGAAACGTCAAGTTTGTTTTGGAAGTGAAATAGGTCAGTTAGACAAATCACCATCATATGAGAAAAAAACATGCATGCGAAAGAAAGATTCATAACTGTTGACATAGCTTCTAGAAGTTGCAAACCTTTTCACTCACACAATACTTTATGGAGCATTTAAAAAAAAAAAAAGCTGTGTTTTGAAAAGTTGCATTGTCAGTGAATCTGAGTGCCGTTGTCGTATAAACAGACACCCAATACGCTTCACTTTCTTGTTTTCTGTCACTTTGATCGACAGACTGATGACAGCAGATCACTTCTCAACCCCAAATGATGGACAGCCGTCCAATTGTTCTGCTGCTGCGAGACAAATTTGCTCAACGTGCTTTCCTTCATTTCCCACCTCGTACAGATCCAGCATCTGGTTCCCCGCGATGCCCCTGGTGGTCTTGACATTCTCCATGGCCAAGGTGAAGTAGATGCCTCTGGTGTCGGACAGGTAGAGGTTATAGGTGTCGTTCTGGTTCCACTCCTGCACCGCGGCGAATACCTGCTTCTCATCGGTGCTGACAATGTGTAAATCCTATCAGGGAGCGGGAGGGGAGAGATTAAGAGGAGTTATGACTGGAGGTAGAGGGGTGACGGATTAGAACATGCTGACCCTGCGGGGGCCGGTCATGAGATCAATGCTGTGGTGTGAATATAAATGGCTGATGATACACTGAAACGCTCGCGCTCTCGGGGGGCCGACTCTGAAAATGGGGCGACTCAGAAAAGTAGGACTGTAAAAAAAAGACACTTTTAACTGCTCTTTGTTTCACGGAGAAAACTTCAAAACTCGTGGATTCGTTCAAAACTCTTTTGAACTAATATGCATCTGTGAGTCCTTCAGGAGTGTGGAGTGTCTTAATTAGCTCCACAATGTGAGATTTGAAAGTCATAATCATTAAGGAAAAAGGTTCCGCAGCTTACCTTGGGCAGGGAGTACTTCGGTAGTTTGATCTGTATGAACGATTCTCGCTTGTACGACACGTAGTAGGTGGCACGTCCTGATGTGGGAACCTGAAACGCACACAGTACACCAACTCTTCAAACTCCTTCAATGGATTACAGTTATGACTTTCGTTTAAGGCAGCATTACGGTGGAGTGGGATATCAACAGAGACGACGGGTTCAGACAACATTAGGGGTTTAAATTACTACTTGAAGTAGCTAATGAATATATATTTTCTTTCATTTAATAGCCTCGTTCAATTTAAATACTAAAATTGAAGCCAATGTGAGGTGCAATCATAACATATATGCCTTTCTATCCTGAATCATGTTGGGTTTTTTTTGTATTAAATGTTCAGCTGCTCCCAAGTTGTCTTTTTCTTGTCGTATTGCACCTCAATGCAATTCAGTTCTTACATCCGTTTATTATTTCTACTTGCATGCTGCGGTCTTTAGGCTACAGTTAAATGTTCAGTCAATGGATTAGCGCATTCAAACTTGTGCGTTGACTCGGGCAGCAGCTTTCTCTCATGCCGTCTCTTTCTCCTCTGCTGCAGCAGCACTGGTCCCTCTATGGCAAAATAACTTGGGTTTCGTTCTGTTGCCATAGTGACCTGTGGTATCGGAGCTCCATTGATGATGGTGTTTTATCGTGGTTGTGCACAAACATGTAACTCAAGGTTCACATGGAGTTCAATCAGCTCTTGTGGAAACAGAAACTCAGAGTAAGACAACTCAGAGTTCAAGGTGAGAATCAGAGTCTGTTGAACCTCCTTTCTGGACTACCCCCTTGGTCTCCCTCTGGGAGATAGCAGAAAACACCACATGATGTCTCATTATTTGTTGAAGGTTTGCGCATCCAGTCTTGGAGGATCATTACTCTCTGAAACCTGCAAACTGAGACTTTGCACCAATGTTTGTGCCTAGTTAAATCTCTTTGTTGACCATATAAACACATCAGATGGCACACAAACCTTTCATTGGAAATCTTCCACTTGTTTGCTTTATTGTTGTCTTTGTTTTTTTTTGTTTTTTTTAACTCTACCAGCACCTGACGGTGCTTTTGGTTGCATTTCAACCTGGAACGTGATGGACCCAGGATTCATGTTCCAATGATTTGCAATAGTGACCCTGTAGAAGGAGGCAGCTTAATAGATTCTGATTCATTTATTGTTTATTCATATTCACAGTGAGTGTGACTCTTTAATGTTCATGTATTTCCAACTGTAATGGCGCTCTGCTGCTGCAGAGGACATCTTGACTCATGTGAAACCTCCTCATTGATGCCTGATCATATTCTCTCTCGTCGGTAAAAGCGGTGGAAAAGGGTTCACTTAGCAATCTCCTGGCTTGCAATCTAAGGATCCTGCTGCACTCGGTGTCAATGCACTTGGCGGTTTCAAAGAGGACTTTGGTAAATATCTCGTTGGGCAATCGATAGCCTCATTATTCTTTGTCAGGAGGAATCTTTCAGTTGGCTAACCGAGCTTCATCTGGTGCTCAGAGGAAGGTGGGGGGAGAAAAACAATCCTTTTTTAATGGTGCAGACCCTTTGCAAACACTCCAAGCTGTTAGCTGTTAGCTTATGCAGTGAGAAAACACAGGGCTGGAAGGTGGAGAGGAATTGTCATTAGCCTCGAGGCCACAAAAGACAAACACTCTGCACACAGAAAGGAGCAGAGCTGCGGCTATGGAGCCCGTTTCTGCTTCCTATCGATAAAGACATGAGATTCATTAGAGTAAAACCTTCTGATCCAGACTCGGAGCTCCCCGCTGAAGAGAGAGGCGGTATCAGCCTTAATGCTGTATGACAGATCTCACTGATCTTATAAGTGCTCGAAGAGAGAAAACAAGCTGGAAGAGGAAATATAGCAGCATTGCAATGAACGCCGCAGAAACAGTCCCACGTGCAATCGAGTGAAGGAGCAGGAGATCGATGGTAACCAGAGGCAGTTTGAACTTTAAGAGGAATTGGTATGATTGATTTTTTTTTTTCCCCCCCTCACTCTCCCCACTTTCTCTTGCAGGTTCCCTCGTCTGTGACGCACACACGTTAGAACATGGAGGAGCTGGAGTTGGAGGGGAGGTTCAGGACCAGCACCTCTTGTTTTACCCAAAAGGCGTCAGAGAGGTCAAACAGGAATGAAGGATCTTTCTAGAACAGCTTCATTTCTGACATGGCCGTGTAACCCTCTTGCAAACCCAAAACCTTATCAACAACAGATACTTGCTGCTCAGCAAATTAAAGTGAAGAAAGTTTCGATAAAAGACAAAATGGTGCATTTGTTTTGACTCCATGACTGAATTCTATGGTATAAAAATGATCCATAATATCACATTATTCTAAAAGTTGGTCTTCATTTTGTTGGAGGAGGTTTATTTTTACATGCGTTGGCCTCACAGGGACCTTCACCAGAAGATCCACTTCAAACTCTCATTCACAGCAGCTGGAAAACACCTTTCACACACATCAGGCACCTGTGGAGGTACATTTGAATGAAATTGGTGTTGTTGTGGACTCGGTGTGTAATTATCCGGACTTTTTCTATTGACTTTTAAATGCACGAAACCTCATTTGCACAATGTCAAAGTAAATAATATTCACGCTGTGGAGGAAATTAAAATACAACCCATAAATTGCATCTGTGTTACTTGGGATTCAGGACATTAACATTTCAGATTTTTCTGTCGCACAAATCATGATTAATATGACACACCAGGCAGTGGCCAGCATGAATATTAAAGTGCGTCTGCCTTCACACAGAAACAAAGCACAAATGTTCAGCTGGGGTTAAAGTAAGGAGATTTCTAAATTTTTGCCTCTTTCAAGCCACTTATACATTAAATCCAGTTTAAGAAAAAACATCCAAGTCTGAACTTGTTAAAAATAGATTTCCTTATGGAAAAGCAGGACCAAGTCCTTTTCGAGAATCGAAAGCAAACCTCTAAAACTGCTCAACACCTTCATTTTGAAGTCTCCTGCTATGTATGTTGGTGAGATTGGCTGTGTCCAACAGTTAGGATTCACTGTATTCTTGTGATTTCAAGGGGTAAAAAAAAAGGCCACTTGAAGACCTTACTTGTATAAAGGGCATCAACCTTGTGATCTACTGATGTCAACTGAACAATGGAAATCTTTGGTGTAGTAAACTAGAGCATCACATATTTTCAAAAACTACAGTTTGACAATGGCAGTTTGGCAATTAAAAACTGTTAATTGAACATTTTATCAAAAAAGCTATGAGAAGATATGGCTGCATTTTTAGAAGGGCTGTGGACTCTTCGTCTGATTTCTAACCAAGCGACATCTACAAAGGTATAAGGCTGCATTTTGGTTTCAGAATAGTTTTGGATTTACACTATTGCAATATTTTTCGAAAACGATGTCAGTTTACATTTAAACAGGAGAAACACTGAAAACAATGCAGTTATGTAGATGTTTGTTTTTGTAATGAAACCACACACACATCAATGCAGAGACCAACACACTATGCATATTAACAATGGGCATACACAGACAGTCGTATGGGCAGACAAGCACGTTAGATTGTTATTACGGTGACTCAACTATAAAACTACGAAGTCCCAGAAGAATATGGACTGGGTGTCATGACACTCTGGAGTCAAAAGTTATTATTATCCACCGACTAGAAGAACAGCCAAAGTGCACATGTGCAGTAGCAGCATTTCAGAAAAGTCGTGCTTTCCGCTGTTTCTATTGAGGTAGAATTGAAACATTTTCCAAAAAAGTTCCATCTTGGAAGTCCTGTTGCCTTTTCAGTGTCTTAGAGAAACGTTGTTGTGAAAAACGGACACCCAAAACACAACTAAAGTTCACTTTAAAATGTTGTTGTGTAAATAGGGCCTTATTTTGATCAAGTCAGAGATGACAGCCTCCAGACCCCTGTGACCTCTGGCACCCATCCGAAGAGGATGCAGAAGCCCCGGATGGTGACCACTGCTGCCTGAAGTGTGAAGCTGAGGGATCTGACAGTCTTCAGGTATTCAGTGGACACTGCTGTCTCCCCTTCATCCTGTTCGCCTGCTTGTTCAGCCAAATCTTCTTGAAGTTGGCGTTCACATGCAAGTTTGTGACGTCTGTTTGCCCCGAAAGTAGCTTAGCGCAGCTTAGCTTAATTAAGATGCAACAATGCAAGTCGTCAAAATTAACATAATAGCAGATAAATTCCACATCCACTTTTCTTCGAAAATGCATAAACGACTTATGGAGGCTCTCCAATATAAGACGCATTTACACAGTTTTCTATTTGCATAATCCCTCTCACGCGGATCAAGAAGAGGGGACTGAGTGCGCAGGGACCCACCTGGATGAATATGTAGTCATCTTGGACCACCAGAGAGCTGATGTCGATGTATCCAGGGAACGGGTAGTTCCTGTTAGCTTCTGTGCACGTCTGAGCTCTGCAGGTGACATACTGAACATCTGGAAGACAAGCAGGAAACACGACAGGTTTTAACAGCGTCCGTGGTGAAATGAAGACATGTTTTAATGAAAACCTTTTCTTAGATGAAAAGATACTTTTACGTCCGACTGGAGCAGCGTGGGGTTTTACTCCACACGCCTCCATGGCTTTGACATTTTCTCCGTCAGGGTAACTACAAACAAACACGCTTGCCCGTCAATCACGCTGCGGTAATACGAGAAGAAACGGCAACGTCCACATGTCAGAGTGATGCTACTCTGAAATCAGAGGCTGATATGAACAGCATGTCACCTATAGGAGACCTTGAAGGTGCTGCCATTCAGAGTTATGGAGCTGACATTCAGCTCGAGAAGGGGAAGTGAACAAAGGCCACATTCATCAAGAGTCTTATGCTGGGTTATTGGTGGCCGGGCGAGTTGATACCATTTCCCAATGGAGGCTTTCCAGTACTCATTTCTCCCTTATGGGAACATCTATATTGCACCAGTTTGTGTGATGGAGACACCTACTTCCATCCTGAGTGTGAGCCTCCATGTGGACCAGGTCCGGCTCCTTGTCCAGGCCCACGACAGACCTGGAAGCGAAGAAGAGAACATTAGTGGCACATATTCATGTCATCCATCAGATTCACATACCACTTTAAATGAAGAGAAACTCACTTTGCTGTTTTCATTCTGTGTTTTAACCTTTCCATTCATCAATCTATCTTCCATACCAGCTCATTTCTAACTTTTAACAATTATATGATGGGGCACCCTGTGATGGACTGGCGAACTGTCCAGGTCCATAGTTAGCTGGGATTGGCACCAATGCCTTGCAACTCTGAACAGGATATAAGGATGATAGAGGATGGGAAAGAACCTGTTGGTGGCATTTATCAATAAAACTTTACAATAAATTGTTGTTTGTACTGTGGACGAAAGAAAACTCAATATTTTTAGATACTTTTGACTTCTGGTAAAGTGAAGTTGATCCCTGAACAGAGTTTAGGTGATTACACCTATGTGCAGTGTAAAATCAACAAAAATCGAACATGCAATTATTGTTTGCTCACGGAAATCAAACTGTAGGGGGGAAAAAAAACCCACACATGCTCATAGATAACATACCAATTACACTCAATGATGAGTCTATGCTGCTTCAGGGATGTAGGGTGCTGGAGCCAACCTACCTAGCTATGGGTGAGTGCAGGTTACACTGTGGATTGGTCACCAGTTCCTGACAATATTAACCACTTAAACAAAATTCTACCGACACATGACTCTTTATGACTCTCCCTCCCACCTGGGACAACTGAAGAAATGTATCAAACTACATAGAAATGCATCAAAGTATCGACTTTCACTGGTAAAAAAAAACCAGCCAACATCATTGATATGAAGCCACATTACTCTGACTGTCTACTATCTCTTTACATCAATGCTAAACGACTTGTGTGAACATGAAGAGAGCAGAAGCTGAACAATATTTAATTCAATGAGGACTATACAGTTTCCAATGTGAATACAGATTCATACCTGTATCATTCTGTCACCATTCAACATATAAAAAGGGTTTAACATTCCGACTGAGGGTATCTCTGATTGTAATCTTGCTTTCTTGTCTCTTTCTCTACTTGTGGATTAGTCTGGACGAGCACAGCTCTCTCATTGTGATGGTATTTCATATCCCTTGGAGGCTGATGAAGCTATTGTCTAACTGCAGCCAACTGGAGTCCTGCCTAGCCATTGCTACAGGCAAATCCAGTGTTCAGATGCCCTTGAAGGGGAAGGAGAGGGGTTGAAGTCAGAAGAGCGTAGCCAACAATGGATGGCGACCGTTATTTGGGGTTAAACCACAATGGCATGGAGGGAGCTCCAGATTTATGCAAGCGGGGGTTGATCCAGCCAAAGGCAAAGCCCAGGCACACCCCAGTCACCTCAAAAAGGAAGATGGGAGAGGAGCGGCGAGCTGGAATAGATCCGGCCTTTGTGATGAGTGTGCAATTCCAGACATAGTAGGTAGACTGCAGGGGGAGCTGCAGATGTGACGGAATGAGAAGCGACAGCAGAGTCCCGGATCCATTATTAGTCATAGCTCACAAATCTGCATATATGTATCTGCTCAAATCCAACACCCCCCTCTTCGTTCTCCCTCTGCTGCTGCTGATGTAAAAATAATAATTTGGTATTTATGTGCCATGTGAGCAGGGCGAGGGATGAAGGGCCCACTGAATGCAAAGAGGCTTCTGAAAGAGGAGATTAATCTCTGCTTTGATTGTTATCATGCAGTGGAAAATGTGCAGGATTTTAGCTGTAGCATTACCAGTCACTCAACACACACACACACACACACACACACACACACACACACACACACACACACACACACACACACACACACACACACACACACACACACACACACACACACACACACACACACACACACACACACACGCACACACACACACACCTTGTTCCAGGCCATCAATATCACTTTCTCACTTGCTCCGTACACCAGCGACACTTTTTGCATTCCTGAGCAAACAAAACTTTGCAGGAGGAAGAGGGGACAAAAAAAAAGAAAGTGGTGACATGATGACTCACCAGTAAAATCGGTTCGGCGTGACACGTTCGTGGATGAGCTGCCATTTCCTCCCAAAGTCCACTGAGCTGTACAGCTGCACATATCAGAGGAGAGAAACGCAGCGTGTTAGCAAGACGAATGTATATCCCATATTATTAATCAGCGCTGATTCAAAGATTGGGACGAGGCCGGTTAATTCCAGGTCGGAGGTTGGCCCAGGGGCGAGATGGGCTGACGTGGTGCTGAGATGCTATCATCATTAGCGTCTTGCTGCTGGAGCTAACATATTATCGCAGAGAGAGGACTCTCGAAGCCCCATTCCCACTCCAAATGAAAGCTATAGATTCCGAGAAAGCTCTTTATGGGAATAATGCATTAAATCTGAAAGAGAAGATAATGACAAGGCCACTTTAAGCTTGATCAGCAAAGGATTTTGACTGGACCATTGGATTACAGGTTACATGATGGTATAGTGGGGAGCATTGTTGCCTCACTGAAAGGAGACAGTGTCTGGGTCAGGAAGATTTGGAGTTGAGTTTGCATGTTGTCCTTGTGCATTCTAAGGTGATAAAAACCGCCAAGCACACTGAAATCTATGTGCACGAACATGAAATAAGGATTTTAGCACTGAGGGCCCTTAATCAGGGGTGTTGAACACATTTTATTTCAGGGGCCACATACAGCCTAATTTCATCTTGACTGAGTTGGACTGCTAAAATAGAAACTTCAAAGTGTATGTTGTGAAAACTTTCACCAAACCAAACAATAACTGCTGAAAATGACTCAACATCAAGGCAATTTTATTGAAAACTCCTGGAGAAAAATATGGTGAAAGGAAAAAAAAAAAAAGAATTTCTACTCATATAGCTGTGGTATATATGTGGTATATGTTTTCACAAAATTCCCGATAGCATGGCTTTGTGACTAATGCTAGATTGACAGCTCTCACTGCAACATCACTGATATCTCAGCTCAGGTCTCAGTGTAGTGTTGTGTCCACTATTCCTAAGGAATTTGTTACAATGATCAATGTTTTCTCTGAAATTTGTACTACTGCTTGGTGGTTTGGCGGCCGGATAGGAGCCTCTTGCAGGCTGGTTTTGTCCCACAGGCCTTATATTTGACACCCCTGTCCTAAGTTGAATAGTTTGTGGATGCATTCATAAAATGAGTAGAGAGTATATTCTGGATTTTTCTTTGCATCTTCGTCCAGTCTGGAACTAAACCTTCGTTTGGCTCAGAGTCAGCTGGAACAGCATTGTTTCCTGCTTCTGTGACCTTAACTCGGATAATGCAGGTACAGAAGATGGATGAATCAGTAGATCCGAGCCTGCTGTCGTGTTTAAAACAAATTTTGGATCCAGAATAACTGATTCTGCAAAATGAACCTCCACAAATGCGCTGAATGATATATAGCTCAGTCAACATGTAGGTGTGCAGCACGGAACCAGTGGCCCAATTTTAATGTACTAATTACATTTTCTGTTGCGTGGGCAAACAATTAATAACCCCAGTGCGTTTCAGCGTGCAGTACTGTACTGATTGATGTTGCACAAGCAGCTCTCTTTGTTCTCGCCGTGTCTGCCTTTGCATTGTTATTTTCTCGGCGGCCCCGGTCTGGCGCTATGCTAATGCTCCTACTTGTTGCCTTTTATCACAGCAAATCTGACACTCTGATAAAAGGATGCACATTTGTCACAAGCTGCAGATTTATTTGTCAGCACGGCGAAGGAAACTATGTCAGCAGGTGGATTTTTTATTTTTACCTCTAAATACTACTTTAATGTACACGTGGGTGCAGCAGCAGCTCTATAACACAGATCAACCTCTCTCTTCCTCTTAAAGCTAGCGTGATTCTTTGACATTGCATACGGGTGTCAAATACCATCATAGATTTAGTCCATCATTTGATCTGCAGTTGAATTCCACGTGACTGCGTTGCGTGACATTTATGAGCAAAGACAGGAGACCAAAGCATCCGTCTTCGTGTCCCCTGTGTAGTTAAAGGCTCAGGCTTAGCATTAGCTGGAAGCTAACATTTGTCTAAATCTTTATGAAGTTGCACAGAGTGTAATATCCAGTACCCACAGGCATCCACTCAACACAAAATGTGATTTCTGACTTTCCTAACCTCGGTGAGGAAAGATTCCCCAATGGAGCCTTCGGGCGGGTGTAACATGGCAACAGGCAGGGTCCCTCATCACTCTGGACAGTGACATATGACGCCAGCGGGCAGGCTCAGCCTCTCCCCTCCCAATTCATCAGCTCAATGACATCTTAAATTTTAAAGCTGCGCAGCTGTCACAAAGTAAGCTTCATAGTTTCCCTCTCACTTCAATAAATCACCGACACGGCCAGCAAACTGCCAGGAAGCCGACCATTGGATGAAGCTCCAACGGTAATGGAGGAACGGCAAAGAGTGTGTTGTTTTAACTGGTGTATTTGGAGAATATTCAGAGGGCTTTGCTTTTTTTGCAAGTAGCGCATGAATATCGGCTGCAGGTGCAGTGAAATATAGCTTTAATTGTCCCGGATAAATTTGTGCTGAGGGACACCGAGACCAGAGGAACAATGAAAAAAAAAAAAAAAAACGTGTTTTTTCACAACCTTTGTTCTCAAAGAAAACCCTAAAAGTGCATTTTGATAAATCATCCCCAAAAATGTAGAATATGCTGAAATATGCTTTGTTCAAGTATAAAACTGAAAGGTCATGTGGCGAAAAATAACAAATAAATCACCTTTTTTTTTTCTCAATGAATAGTACGTGCAGTCCAAATAATACATGTAGTTAAGAAAGTAAAAGCAGGCACTCACACTATCCCCCTGCACATGCTTTGTTTAACACCATTAGTCATTTTCAGATGATTTGTGGATTTTTCCTGCTGTGCCTCACATTGAAAGACGTTGGGATTGGGAGTCACTGTGTGGCTGCATCCAGGACTTCATGAGCCACAGACTGCAGAGGGGTCAGAAAAGGACATCACACATCATCCACACTGAACACAGGCACACCGCAGGGATGGGTACTCGGCCCCCTCCTCTGCTCCCGCTGTTCACCCATCCACACTAATAACACCACAGTCGTCACATTTGCTGTTGACTTCACCTTCGTGAGACTGAAATCAAATGATCAACTGAGCAAAGATGGGGTTGTGACAGTGACCATTCTGCATGTACATGGCCAAGAGGTGAGTGCTGACCCCTCGTATGATCGCCTCCCGTTAGGTGAGGAGCAAACCTGCCGAGTTCATCGCCTGCTGACTCATTTTCATCGTTTTTACGATGAGTATCCTGCCAGTCAACTGCTTCACGATGTTCTTCTCCTGCAGCCGGTGTTCAGGATGGCTGAGCTCCACCTTCCCTTAGAGACATTGACACTGACGGGCAACTATAGGAGGATACAGACTCTTAAACTAGTTTTCAGTTGGCCTGGCTTCTGAACCACCGTCACTACAAAATGACCATCAAATGGAGATGTAAGGGTAAAACTATTACCATACATGCTCAATCACTTGCATTTTACTAAAACACTTCAGTAATGTCAGCATTTTGAAAAAAAGACTAACTCAACTGTGTTTACTTACAAATATGAAATAGAATTGATATCTTGATCCCTTTACTCACAAAACACACCGATGATTTTGTCCTCTGTTGTCCTCAGCGTAATGAAATTCACATATTGAATAAAGTATTCAGTCATACCTGTGTTTCACCATACAGCACACAATTACCATATGTGAAGAAAGATTTTAAATAAAACGATGGTGTGAAGGAAACTAACATTTGGATCCGGAGCCATTGCTTCAACAGTCAACATTTTTAAAATGCTTTAGAATATCAAAGGTTAAACTACCTCTGACAAAAGTGAGCAGGATATATTCTCAAAAATATTGAAAGGAGTTTGAAAGGAAAGTTATCTCCTTTTATGTCTTTACAAAACCCTCTCTTCCATAACCAAAAGTTATTTAATTTTTACTTTTACTAATGTTCAACACAGACATTTACTCATACTGCATACTCTGCAGTATGAGTAAATGTCCTCGCCTGAGGAAGAATTCATGTTAACTGACAAAGACAAGCTTCCAAACACTGTTTAAACAACCAGTCACCATCCTGCTTTGGTTCAGATCACATTTTAAGGACTTATCATTTATTATGATACTCATCATATTAAGGTTTACCGTTCAGGTTTAAGCACATATCGCAGCTGACAGACAATAATAATAATAAT
Source organism: Blennius ocellaris (assembly GCF_963422515.1). NCBI lineage: Eukaryota > Metazoa > Chordata > Actinopteri > Blenniiformes > Blenniidae > Blennius > Blennius ocellaris. Next base: position 22,503,044 of record NC_137652.1, read on the forward strand.
ATAATAATAATAATCTTTATTTCTATAGCACTTTTTATACATTAAGCAACACAAAGTGCTTCCACAAAAATTAAAAACAGTGCAAAGATAAAATAGATGAATAAAAAGCAGGTGAACACACACGCACACATGCAGACACACATCATAGGTGAAGACATGCCGAGTGATATGGAGACATGGCAGGACACTGAGGACTAAGGTGAGGAAAGGGACATATTTGGGCCGTCCACACTGGGGGCGGCACAACTTCCGACCACAGGGGGCGCCGCCCCACAGATCCCCCCCCCAACCGGGCAGACAAGCCAATCCCACCGCATACGCGGGGGACCTGCCAGGTGCCCGGGCAGGGAAACCCATGGGACTGCTCCACCAGCGGCAAAAACCGGCCACCACCAGTGTAGCGCCCCCTAGAGGAACCACTGGAGATAAAAAAGAAAATTTGATAATTATCTGAAATAAATAAATAGAAGTAGATAAATACATTGATCAAATACATAACTATATACACACATACATGTATAAAATCAGTTAAAAGCCTGATTAAAAAGGTGAGTTTTTAACCCTTTTTTAAAAACCTCAATGGACTCTGCAGCCCTGAGGTTCCCCGGCAGGCTGTTCCACAAACGGGGGCCATAGGAGCTGAACGCAGCCTCCCCGTGAGTCTTGGTCCTCGTTTGAGGGACAATTAAAAGGCCGGTGCCGGAGGACCTCAGGGCCCGCGAGGGTTGATATGATAAAAGTAGTTCGGATAAATAAGAGGGTGCAAAACCATTAAGACACTTAAAAACTAGTAAAAGAACCTTAAAATCGATCCTGAAGCGAACGGGGAGCCAATGTATTACTTTTAGTTTTTTCAGGTATGCTACAGGAAGTTGGATACATTTTTGTTTGTTTGCCTAGATTTTGTTTCCGTCTTACAGACTTAAGTTGTGCTTCACAGGAAACAATTGGAGGCAAGAAATGGAGGTGAATGAAACATAGATGGGACCTGAATGACAAATTAATTCATTTAAACTTTTTGGGGAATTTCCTCAAACTAGTTTTCCAAGACAGTTTGTTTTGAAGTTTTGAAGAGTTTTCCTGAGGTGTGCGTGGAATGTTGGGGTGTAGGGTTGTTTGAGATTATTGCATTTGCTGTTGCTATCCGATTATTTAAAGCCTGTTGTGAGTGCACTTCTGTTCGAGATGAAATATGAATCAGAATTAAAGATGAATGACTGCTCGACGGTGGCTCTCTAGAAATACGTGGTGCTGCTGCAGACAAGTGCCCCGCAGACAGGAGGACATGGCGATCTCTCTCTCACACACACCACACACACACACACACACACACACACACACACACACACACACACACACACACACACACGCACACGCACACGCACACGCACACGCACTCGCACTCGCACACACACACAACAGTTTAGTGATTCCAACTCTAAACTCAACCATAAATACTTGCTTGATCTTAACTGAACTCCAATCCAAACAAAAGTCTTTACATAAAATACTTAATACATTTCCTACAATGTGTCTCCCCCAATGACCAATGTGCTCTCAGGTGTCCTCTTTTCTAAAACCTTGCTGCATAATCGCACCATGGTCGTAGTAAATAGTTGAAACGTACACGAGTAGGTGGATAATAACGCAAACATTTTCGGAAGCTAAAAAGCAGAAACGATGTTGCATAAATGAGGCCTTACTTTAAATTGAGCTACCTCAACTAACCTCAGTTTAACCTACAATAAAGATTTTGCATTATTTGTGTTTAACTGATTTTTTGGGGGGGTCTCCACTGCAGTAATAATGGCACACACAAAAGCAGACATACAGATGCAAACTAGCATGAACTAGCAGTGAGCTGCAGGGCTGTCGCGAAGAAAACGGCAGAGATCATAGTCATGGATTCCATGGGCCCGCTGTTTGAGCCTGCAGTGACACAAAGTGGAACAATACGACTGGGATTGTAGGATAGAATGTGTTCGACCGACCAATTAGCGACAGGAGGCTCGCTCTGACTGTTTTCTGACCCCAGCTGCAGCCCTGATTTCCAGCCATTAGCAGATGTTGCACCCCTCTGCTAAATAAGACATTACAGGCTTTGCTTGAGGTTGAGAAGCGAGTGCAGATACAAACGTGCAAGATTGCTGCCCTTTAGCTCTCCGATCGGATAGCAACAGATTGAACACTGAGTCTTATGTCTGACTAGTGGAGTCAATGTATTTTTCCCACCTGTTTTCTAATCATGTTTTCTTTAGAGGGAAATGTTTGCCTCGAAGCATTATTTAAATAATAGAAAGAGAAACCGATTATAGGGAAACAGTAAATTAACTATTTACTCCAAAACACAACAACACTAAAACTATATTACATATAATAACTGTAATGATGGACTATAAACAAACAAACAAATAACTAAACAAATAAACACATATTAAAATAAATAATGACATTAAAACCCTAATATAACTCCATAAAAGGCAGAACTAAACTGAATGATTTCAGAAGGTAAGTTAAAGTCTGAAGAACATTATATGTGGAGTTCCACAAGGCTCCATCCTGGGACCACTTCCCCCGCTAACGTCAACATGCTTCTACTGCCTCAGATTCTGGACAACAACTGAATGTGTTATTATAAATATGAAGATGACACAAATGGATGAAAAATCACCATTTTCCCAGAAGATTAGAATCCAGTACCAACAGTAGGTGAGCGTGTTTTTATCTGACAACTACTTTGAAGAAACGTTCAAATCGGCTGGATCTCTGAGGTTTTTTTTTCTGATAATCCTGAAGATATTCAGTTGTTGTTGGGTTTGTTGCTGCAATTGAAAATATACCATTGTATTACATTTACTTTAACCTTGGTTAATGTTCTTTTTATTTAGTTTAAACATTTTTGCATTTTTAAACAATAATTTCTTACATTTTTCCTTTTCAATTTTATTGTGTTTTTATTGCTGATCAAGTTTGTTCATGAAAGGCCACTTTAATAATGTATGCATGTGTGTCTGTATACATGAACAAAATATTTAAAATAATGAAATTAAAATACTGAACAGAAAAAAATGTGACTGTTGAGGTGAAGTGGCAATAAAATAAAAATGTAGTAGTTAATAAAATGCCCCAATAATAATAATACAAATTATTGTTTTAATTAAATTACTAATATTACTTAAATTACTAATATCACTACTACAAACAACAACAACAATAATAATAACAATATTAATTATTATTATTATTATTATTGTAATTATTATTATTATTATTATTATTATTATTATATTATTATTGTTTGTGTAAAGGATAATATGTCAAAAGGACTTCTGAAGGCTAATCTGGTCAAAGAATACAAAATGAAATACTAAATGAAAGCAGCTACCCAGGCAGTGTTGGCAGATGTGCGATATATGAGCTCTGGTTTTGCTTTTTGTGCAGCATTGTTGTGAACAGACTGCTTCTGATGAATTGTGGTTTTTTTGGGGTGAGGGAATCTAAGAGAGCACAGTAAACACTGTTTGCACAGCTCCTCCTGCAGCACTGCAGCTACAATCACTGTGAAAAAAACGTTCTGCATCACCATCAAAGCGCAAACACATAAAAGTTCATAGAAAAGGATCAAGACTTTGGGATTATGGAAATGATAACCGCTGCATTACAGGCCCCCGTGTCCCACACAATTACTATAAGTCACTTTTATAACTCCTAATTAAGTCTCCTATAAATTCTTGATGCATCTGTGTACAGTGCTTTAAATCAAGTGGCTTCTGTTGGCGCGTCCCGTATGGGGCCGAGGGTGAGGATGGGTTTTATACCCCACGATTTATGGAGCCTGCAAAGCACGCAGCAGTAAGGATGCTCCTGTGTGGGGACATATAGGAAAAGAGCGATGCAAATGAGCCGTCTGGATTGCGAGTCAGGGGCAATAAAGTAGGAAGTTCGGTCCACAGCATCTTCCACCACCACGTCTCCCCAGGAAAATATCAAATTTCACCATTTCCTCATCATTTCAAACTTTTTCAATCGACAAATCTTCAACCAATATCTACAGAGAAGGCAGACTCATAATCATTAGACATTTCTGATAGGGTTGTAGTGCAGACCAAGACCAACAAAAGTAAATAGTTCTTCTGAACATGCAAGACGAGATGGATAATAGGAATGACAGGACTCCCAGTTCCAAGGCATCCACAATGCTTTTTTAACTGGTAATTTTGTCTTGTTAAGGTGCCTTGAACAGCTCGTCCTTCAAGAATGTACTTTCCAGAATGTAAATGTGGCTTTACTGTGATGTTTAAGTGAATCAGAGATCCCAGAGTTGGTCTGCAGCCTTTCTGAAGGAGCTGTTGCAATGAATGTGCAGGAATGAGACGTTTCACAGCGTAATATCAACCTCCTGTGGATTTTCCGCCACTTGTTGCCTTCGCAAGCGCAACAAATTAAAACGTTTTCCTGCATGATTATCAGTGTCAAACTCTAATGTGCACCCAGTCAGGTTTCACAAATAGATTCCCTGTGGGTTTGTGCTCACTTTCATACAGCCCCTCCTTGTCCTAATGTGAGCCTCTTGCCCGTTAGTCGCTCATAAACTGGAGCTTTCCTGACTGACAGGTGTGACTTAGCTTCAGCCCTTTGCTCCATTGAGCTGACCCATCACTGTAGCAACATATGGTTAGACGACACCGATATGCGCCTCTCACATCGGCAGTTTGGCTTCATTAAGGATTTTAGGTTTCCTTGTAGGCGAGAATCAGAAGCCGATAGCTCTTGCCTGTAGTGTAAAACAGCCTGTTTCTTCCTTCAGGCAGTTATTCTCCACCCTCGTGGAATAATTACCCTTTGAATTGCTGCACCCATGTGCACGAAGAGCATCCTGATTACCCTCACTGTGCGAGCAAGTGCACCGTCTGCATTGTCCCGATCGTGTGTTTCGAATTAAAGTCCATTAAGAGCGCCCTGGGAGGGCGGGCCGGCCGCGGCCCGCTGGAGCACGGCAGAGCTGTCACAGCTCAGGACGAGCAAGCCCGGCCTCAAACGATACGCGCCATCTGGAGAGTCGTTGGGTTGACAAACGCGCTGCAGACGTCCTGGCTGCGGCTCGGCGCCACCTCTCAGCTGAAGGCGGGAAACAGGGCAGGAAGTTGGCGCGTGTTGATGGATCTGGTTCATTAGGATAAACTGTGGGAGCTGTCACTTTAAATCGGAGGTCATCTCAAGCACCCTCTGATTTGATGTTGCGAGCAATGTGCTATGCAGCAATGCTTTATCCTAACACCAGGACTTTTGGCAATAATCTTAACTGTTAATGGAGCAGCTCCATTTTCAAGGGGTCACCGCAGCAATTTGTTGCTCAATATTAACTCTCAATATTACTCAATACTCAATATTAGCTAAATTAGCTATACAACTATTCCCTCATAAGTTTTGTTGTACGTAAACGGAATCAGAGAGCTGCTCAGGAGATTACCGTGAGCTTTCACAGTAGCCACAGTTGCTGTCCTAACAGTTAATATTCCTGAAATAATTTTGCCAAAAGACAGTAAATGTACTGTAAAAATAGCAACATAGGAAATAACAACCAGTAAGTAACTCTCCCAGTTTATTTTCATTGAACTCCTGTTTATTTGTGGAGGACAGACTCAATAATCCTGAATTAGCACCTCCTGAAAGCAACATGAAGGATATCCCACTATAAGTAACATTAGCCTGTTTCTACAGTGACTGTGATTAGCATTAATGTGTTTAAATAGTGGTTAGTTTCCCTTTCTACGACATGGAAGTTGGTTTACCTCGGCTGTTTTGTTGCTTCTTCTTCTCATAGTTCATAAATCTGTTTATTTCAAGAAGAGCTTACAGAATATAAAGCATCTTCCTCCATTATATTCGGTTCCAAAAAATACGTGTGCAAGAACATTAAATGAATGTTCAACATGTTGTGGTTTGTTCGCACAGAAAATGTACATTTTTGGTCAAACACCATATTTAAATGTTTTATTACAGGAGAAAAGACCTTGATAATGTAATTAATCATCCAACCTGTTTTACTTTGAGAGAAAGGAGGAAAAAGGTCCATACAATTAGATTCTAACTATTTCACCTTCAAGTGCTTTTCTTCAGCCAAAGCTGTAGGAAAGTCAAAGGCGGTCATCTTTCAGAATGTTTTTCCATTGAAAGTTTTCTTAAAGTTTCACTTCATGTTTGGCGTAAAGTGTTGCGTTAACTCTGCTAACTAAAATCACTCCTCAATCCACTCTCCCAGTTTATTTTCAGTATAAAAGAGAAACAGCAGCAGGCCTTGGCAGTAAAGACCAAAATCAACGATTACCCACAGAAAAAGAGAAGACTGAATTTTCAGCCGGACAAAGGCAGCTTTCAAAAAACTTTGTTAAAAAAACAGCCCTTGCTAGAAAACTGGTTCACTATTTAAATTGAGACTGCATATGTGACAAATCAGAGGTTTAAATGAGGAATCACATTTATGTGTCGGCTGAGGATTACAATGACGGAGGGAACAATTTCTGAAAAAGCAAACCAGTCTGGGATGCATTCCTATTAAATATCTTATCTAAGGAGGACTCTTCAATAAGGGAATCTATAGCTCCGGACAACAATGTCAACCATATTGGGAATGTAACAAAATGGAAAATGCTAATTCATTTTATGGAGTCGATGCAAATGAAAAGAAAGAATAAAAAAGTAATCCTGAATAATGCCGTCTCTCTCTTGCCCTCCCTCTCTTTCTCTCTGAATACTTTATTGAGTATGATGTCCCTGTTGCATGTGAGAACGTTTAGCCAGGATACGATTCAGCTTGAAATAATTAAGAGCATAAATTTGCATCATTAGGGTGGATTAAGTCAAACAATGTTTGCATATTGAAGGACGGAAGGGACCGCGAGGCTGAGAGAGACGTTCGCTTCTGGCTCCTTCCAGGACATTCCTGCTTCACCTCACAAATTAACCAACCATCATTTGTGATGCAATACATCATAAAAAAACATATTGAAAATGTAAAATAGACCAAACTGACATATTCCCAACCTTATATATATATATATATACAGTATATATTTAAAGAAAATTCCTAGATCAGCAAAAATTCTCAATCAATTTAAAAGTAATGTTTTCTGGAATTCCTCTTGAAAAGTAATTGCTGACCATAGAGCATCTTCCTCCCACTAACTGATGTATACATGCTAACTTTGATAGCCATGGCTCCAGCATCCAATGAGTGACGTCTGATTAAAATTGATCTTAAAGACTTTAAAATTATTATTTGCTCCTGTGTGTATTTTGAACATATTCTTAATATTTGTATGTTTCTATTTGTATATATGAACATGTTAAGATGTTATGTAAATATTTGGTTGTAATACGCTGCCTAAAAAAATCCCCAAAATAATTATTTGTTTGCCGAATATAACTGGCAACACATAATATCTGATTCAGATTTAGCTTGCATTTGTTATATTCATTTATTCAGTGTGCTTGGTTTTAATATATATTTTCTGATATTTACTTATTGAATATTTTATTGAATTTACTTTTTAATATTTTAATAGTTTATGCATATTTTATTCTAATTGCTTACATAATATTGTATCACTATTTTACTCTTAACTTTAAAATGCTTCTTTGAGTGGAATTTCCTATTGGGATTAAATCATTTGAATTCCATTTTAATGATAGAAAAGAATAGAATAGAATAGAATAGAATAGGTGACCTTGTGCTGTTTTGTGAGAGAAATAGTTAAACTTTCCCTGAAACCCAGTATTTTTTTTTCTGTTTCTTCTGACGAACTGAGTTGTGACACATTGAGATCAATCCCATGTGGCATGAGCACATCACGTCTGTGAGCAGATGCAGACTTGAACTGGGGGTCCTGTGAAGGTGACAGCCGTCCGGCAGACAACTTCACTTCTTCGGGGAACGGGCAACATTATGACTCTCCTGAAAACGACTCCGTCAGCTCGACTCACTCATCACCATTAAAGCGGAAGAGTAATTCACGCCCGTCCCCATTACGCATAAGACAACAGTACGGCACCGGGACGTCATTAGGTGCAAGCGGGGGAGGAAGAGGTGGGGGGGGGGGGGGGGGGGGGGGATCATGAAGAGCTCAGTGAAATGAGATTGGATTTAAACAAGTGGCACCGCTGTCCTGAGGCCTTTCCACACAGAGGTGGAGGCTGCATAACGATGAGACACTTACTTTCCCCACCATTCAGATTTATGGGCTTCGAGGCCCGTTACGATCATTAGGGGGATTGTGGGAAGGGAAAAAAAAAAGGGAAATGGGGTTGTGACTATATGGGCTTGGGAGGAGGTGGAAATTGCACATAGGTTTCTCTTTTTTTTTTCTGGCAACACAGCACTTTTGAACCATAAATCTTTGATCCTCTCCTCCCTGTTTGTGCAATGACATTTTATAATGGAGGCCTCTTTATAATTTCACACTCCAATTAGTAAATTACTAATGCTGTCCTAAAAATTGTAAACAAAAAAAACAAAAAAACAATGCAAGTCCAGGGGTGATAATGAACAAACAGGTCACACCCTGAGGGAACCTGGTTAACCAAAGAAAGATTTCACGCCATTAATGCAACGCTGGTTAGTCACACAACAATGGAGAGAATTTTTTTTTCTTCTAATGATTGTTTGTATTTCTGCATAGTGCCTGCAAGGACACCCCAAGATACTTGAGTCAATAGTTATAATTTCTCTACAAACATCAGCAAAAAAAAAAATGTCGGCGGCACTAACACTGAATGAACGGGAGTCATTAGGCATTCGCAGCATGCTGAATTATTCATTGTGCATAATCTACTAAAATCAACAGAAACATTTGCTTTTATATTACCTGGGGTGGATTTAGCACTGAAAACAGTCATACTGTTGCCCTGATGGCTTTTGTTCTGTTGGGATTTGGCTACTTTTGCATTCCTGTTGCAGCGGAAAACCAAACCATGTATTGCACAAGCATTTTTCTTAAAAGACCTCATGAAATATAAACTACATGTCCTTGTTTATGGTGCAACTGTTTATTTGCTTTGAATAATTGTATTTTCTCACAAAAAGACAGAGAACTGATTGGGATCAGCTTCGATAAGCACATTCTGCTGATTATGTCACACACAGATGAGGAAAGTAAACACAGAGAAACTTAAAACGTTGACAGAATTATTATTAAATGATCGCATGGATGGTGGGTCTGGATGAGGAAGCAGCTCACGAGTGAAACAGTCAAAGCAGTGAATATAAGTTAATTAACCGCTGGAGTGTTCAAATTGTTGAAATAGAAACCCTGTGATATAAAGCATCTTTTCCCATCACATTAGACTGACGGAAAGAGATGTACCGACAGCGTTAAATAGAGAAGTCAACTACTATAGGTGGGTTCAGATCAATGAGTCAAAGTTTGCACAGAAAACCACGAAACCCATTTATCAGGTAATCAGTGAATACAGAACACTGAGGTCGGGGTCAGGAGGGTCGATAATTCCTGACTGACCGTGAATGTTAGCGGCTGACAACACAATGCCAACTCGTTTTAGCAAATACTCCGATGCCACGTGGATGCAGGACAAGTGAATCATCGGTTAGTCACTGGAAACATGACATGAGTGGAGCTATACTGAGAGGACTTTAAAAACGTGTGATGTTCTTTGATTGAACATCGTTGATGATCACCTGTTTTCTGAACACAATTTTTTTTTTTTAACTGGAAATGATGTGGTATTTTACTGGGAGGCGTTTCTTAACTTTTGTTTGCCGACTTCGTTGTAACATATTTTCTGTGTTGAACTCTTTCTAAGGACTTTCAATGTATTGACTTGGTGACCAATCATAGTGTATTGCAGTTTTCTGTTTTGGGAAATCCACATTTCAATATGTTTGATAACAACCTCCCTCGTCAAATCCAACTCACGTTTCATTTTCACTTCTTGGGCTCAGATCTCCACCCATTTACCCCATGGAGAATGTCACTCAATGTCACTCATAGAAACATTCTTTGTTGAAAAACACATTCTAACTAAAACAGCACCAGCATCCATTTCTGTGAACATCAAACTTATAATGCATTATATTGATATGAGTAACTCACATGAATGTCAACGGTAAACAGACTTCACTTCGAAAGTGCATTTCACCACTTCAGTAGTCTCATCCACAGAGTCATTCACTCATTCGAACATCAATGGTGAATGCTGCCCTGCAAGGTGCTTCCACACCATTAATATCAATTTCAGGTTTTGGGGTTTCAGGGATCAGCTTAGATAATCACAGTCTGGTGATTGTAGCAGACAAGTGCCCAAGGACACTTCAGCATGGACTGAGGGAGACGAGAGATTGAACCACCAACATGTAGATTGGAAAGCCACCGGCATTACCAACAGAAAGACCACCGCTGCAATGTGGAGTTATACTGTTGTTTTAGCACTTTGATATTTACAAATGGAAAGTACAATACAAATAAAATGTATTATTAGCATCATGATCATCATCGTCGTCGTCGTCATCATTATTATTATTATTATTATTATTATTATTATTATTATTATTATTATTATTATTATTATTATTATTATTATTATTATTATTATTATTATTATTATTATTATTATTATTATTATTATTATTATTATTATTATTATTATTATTATTATTATTTTAGGTAGAACATTCAAACCCTCCACAGCCAAGCCCCCAGTCAGCAGGTCCAACAGAGCAAAGTTAACATTGGTTTGATTGTGACAAACACTTGAGGTTTAGTGACCAATCTGTAACAGGATATGGTTACTTGCAAACAGTTGACTTGTCAGCAAGAAGACAAACAAAAGAAACAAAGCCATTGAAATAGTCCGAGTTGATTCAGCTCCAACTGTAAAGTAAACAAAGAACACCTTCAGGACATCTCATGTCTACAGTTGTGAAAACACACAGCCGTGAAAACAGTTTTGCGGGCGAGGTTTGGAGAATAATGTCAACTAAAACAAACATTATAATTGTCTGCTGCGCAAAAACACACACCTTACCTCCCTGCTGTGGAACGACCACTCTGAGAAGATCTCAAATTGGTCCTGCTGAGACAAGAAGAATGAACGGTACCGACTGTCACCACCCCCCCCAGAGCAGCAGAGTGCTAACCGCTAATATGTTTCTGCTTTACCTCCTTGGATATGATAGAAGGGAGTCTGGTCTGATTCTGAGCTGCAACTCGAAACGAGGTCGACAATCAGGGGGAACACACATACAGTCTGAGAACTGGTGGACAAACTTCCAATCAGCTCAACAGCTTCATCTGCTGCCCTGCCGAGGCAGGATGCCAGTGAAGCCTCGATAACAGATAGAAATAAGTCATTTATTCACAATTCAAGCATAATCAATCAATCTTCATTTGCTCTCGTTTACCGCTTCATTTCCCCCGCTCTGTTCTCACATTCCAGTTTTCCCCTCGACCTCTCGCACACGTACCTGCCGGTGCCTCCCTCCCCTCCGCCTCGCGTTTAGCCTCCGCTCTCCATCACCTGACAGCGAGGCATCTCCTCCACTGAGGATGAGGAGCAGACTGACACGTTCCGGATATGTAAAAGGTCACCATAGATTTTCAAATATCAACCACTCCTCATTCAGCCATCGAATTCTAAACACCTTCAGAAGACACGGGGTGTTTACCAAAGAGCGAGAAGGCTGTGTTCATGGTGAGAGCTTCACCTGATCTGTGAGGATTCACATATGGCACTTCAGTTCAGTTTAAACCTGACTGAAGTGGCAGAAAACCCTGCTCACACATGATGAACAAGAAGGCCGTTGCTCGGCTAATCCCCCGCCGGAGGGCTTTATATTTTCTCACAAAGCCAGCTCTAAGGCAGCACACTTGGTACACTAGAGGGTGTTCCATGGGTCCTAGTAGATAATTATGTAGAATCTGAAAGGTCTTCTTCATAAGCTATGTCAAAATACGTCTCCAGAGCCCAAAAGGTGTTTTTATGCACTTAGTGACCCTGTGACCTGATATGCAAATTAGGTCATGGTCACCATGGTGCCCCTTCTCCCCAGGTGGAGTGTCCATGTGTGAAGTTTGGTGACTGTGGGCCCAGGAACTGCTGAGAAACGAGGAGAAATGTTTATATGAAAATACATGTATTGTGCAACCATGACGAGCAAACTTCAGACCCTACCAATCTTCAAGGTCAAGGTCAGGTCACTTGGTGTACTGGAGGTTATCCCTGGAGTGTGTATCATGTGTGTATAACATTTCAGAGCCCTAGCTCAAAAACCTAGGCCTCCAGAGCCCAAAATGTGTTTTTAAGCACTTCGTGACCCTGTGACCTACTTAATATGCAAATTAGGTCAAGGTCACCATAGTATCCCTTCCCCCTCTGAGATGTATCCACATGTGAAGTTTGGTCACTGTGGGCCCAGGGGTTGCCGAGATATAGGTAGAAACGTTCGAACGGACGGACGTACGGACGTACGGACGTACGGAGACTGTTTCAAGATCCCCCTTCGCCAAATGATTCACTGGAAATTAAAGCAAATTTATGGATTTTTACGGGTTCATGAGGTTCTTGCTGCTGATAAATAGGTGATGCGTTCAGGTGCATCACGTAACTCCGAACTTTCTTTTTTATAATTTTTAAGTTTGGTGGGTGTGGCTTATATTCAGGTGTGCTCAATTGTCCAAAAATCACGGTATATTGATGTTTGAGGAACATCTCTAATGAAAAAAATTGACACTTTCCGGGAAGACAAACTTCAAGCTCAAACATACACACACGCTCCATGAAATTGCAGCGTCATGTGAAACTACTTCCTGGAGGCAGGAAGACGCTGAAAAGTTTCTCGTCTCCGTCAACACTTTCCATTGTCATTTTGGCAGCACACTTCCATCTGCTGTTTTGACAACTGAGTGACAATAAATATCTGCTCCTCCATCACAGTGAGTTACTCCATCTGTTCTGCCTGCCTCCGTGTGCCATGTAGCCATCGCCGCGTCACTGTATCCATAATTTCTCTTTGATTTCAGAGGCTCCATTCCATGTTTCATCACGCCGGCACACACTCGCACATTCTGCACTCCTGATGTGTGAGCTGGAAATTAAGCTTGGGTTACTTAGAAATCAATTGTGTATTGGACTCTGTGTAGGTGTGTAGTTTCCTTGTGATTTTCATGGTCAGGCTGCTCAGATCAGGTCATCTGTGTTCCATTTTTATTTTTGGTTTTTATGTATTTATTCTCATATATACTTCTTAATGTATTGTTTTAGCTTTGTAAAGCACTTTGGATGTCACCGGGTGATTATAAAAGGGCTATAGAAATAAAGTGCATTTGATTTTGATTTGATCTGAGGAAGCTGGAAGGTCGTGAGTCCAGTCTTTGCAGATGACGTTGTCCAGTTTGTACCATTGCATGAGTGCGCTCTTGGTTGTCTCATGGAGGAAAGAAGATTGTTGCCCTCTTCAGGCAGGGGGAAGGAGGAACTCCGTCAGCTCAATGATTATCTCCATTTTGTTTTATGATTGATGGAAGGAGGGACGGTGAATTTGTTTAACAAACCTGCAAAAGCAGCATCAGTAATAGTGGCTGTACTGCACACGCAAGAAAAAAATGAAATTAAATCCAACATATCGAAATAAAAAAGAAATGAAGGAAGAGAATCATAGTGTTGTCATGAGAGTAAACTCTGATGTGAGGGTTAGTGGATGTGCTTAGACTTTATGCGGCAAATATTTAGTTTGTTATTTGCTTTTAATTGTCTTTGCAAACTAATTATTTGATACAAAACTTTTATTTCAACTTTTAATTACTTGATATAACTTCAATACTTTCTTCCCTCCTTCATTTGGAAGCTTGAAAATTGTAGTTTTTATATTTTCTTAATCAATGAATTCTTCCCCCTTCACCTATGCTCAATCAGTAGTAGCATATTTACTATGTTTTACTTCTTGGATATTTTATCAGACATCTTATATTTATATCTGTCATAGTTCAATGTATTTTTTTTTCTTATTCACTTTGTTGCTGTACATAATTTATGTTTGTGCTCCACAGTTGTACATTTTATCACTCCTACACTGTATAGTTTTCATATTTTATATTGCTCCATAATACATTTTTACTTCATTTCTATTTTAAACTCATGGTGTTGCTGTTTCACTTTCGTCACGCTCTTTATATGACGACAATAAAATTCATGGATTTTGGGCTCTGACTAAAAGGATTATTTGATAATCTAGGATTGACAAAGAAAAGTGAAGGAATGCCTTTTTAATGGCTCACCATGTGGACAAAGCGGGACAGAAGATGGATATATGCATATTTGCTGTAATTCCGACAGAGTTGTCTGTCTGAGACTTATTTGAATCCGCTTCCTTTACATTTGCTGTCTTTTGTTTGATATTGAGCGCACATTCCCACAAACTGATTATGACCCCAACTAATCTGCAATTGCTTAATTTTCCTCCCCCCAGACGCTAAGCCCCAACTGTCTCGAATCAAACCGGCAAAGACGGCTCCCCTCATGATCATTTAGTCATGATCCATTGTGTTATTACTGTTTCACATGGAGCCATCCATCACCTGACTAATGGCATTAATCCTCTCCTCTGCAGGAGACTGTCAGCCCGCTGCCAGTGAGGGCTGTGGCTGAATCTCATGTGTGATTCAGTTCAGACCCGGTGAGCTCTTTGCTGCGGCAGCCACAGTCTTAACGGATTGCACTTCCTTCAGTGGAAACACAAACACACAAATTAAATGTGTGCACGGACCTGGGGATTGTTCTGCACCATCACAGTGTAATGAAATGGCAGCTCGCTGTGAGCACGCGCCACATTTCTGTCTGGGCAACTCTTTATGAGGTTAGAGCTGAAGCATGAATGCTTGTATGCTTGTTACACTCCACATGCGTGTGTTGATGTGTGAATATGCGCAGTTCCTGCAGTAGTGCATGCACTGTGTTTGCTGGCAGGGGGTTCAAAAGAGATACACGAACGGGGACTTTTCAATTTGTCAGAACTTGTGTTTTTGCAAGCTGTGTGTGTGCGTGATGTGTGTGTTTGTGTTCCAATTACCCTCCAGGAAGGAGCGGGTATCTAACAGTTTGAATCACAGCAGTAGTGGAGTACATGGGGTTTCATATGACATGTAAGATATTTTCAACAAATATATAAAATAGCTTAAGTCCTACAGTCCTACTCAGCATTAATTTTCCTATAATGGTGCATTTTTGTTTTGCTAACTTGTATTTTGTTCGTAATTCCAAAATGAATTGACTCTATGTACATCTCAAAATTGATAATTCAATTATTGGATAGATAACTTACTTGATAGCTACATAAGTAGAAACATGGACGGATGATAAATGGATGGATGACAAACATATGGGTGGGTGGCTGGATGGGTATAGGTCCCAAGGGCTCCCCCGCTTTTTTAATCAATAATCTTAATTGGTTGATCCACAGACGATAATCCACAATCATTTGGGTGATCTCTTCACTTTTGATAAATATTTGCAGATTTTGTATTTTACTTTCAGGTGTCTCAACAGTTATACAACTGTTTTTGCAAATATAAACCTGACTTCAATGTGTTTTCCTAGTGAAGGGGGCATCTGGCCTCCTTTTGTCCACCAAATAATGTCCATACATCAGGATATGTAATTTCAATCTCACTTTCTTCCTGGTTGAGCTGTGAAAAACGTCGTTTCTAAAGCAGAGTTTGGAGAAAAAAAGCTGAGTCATCTGGAGAAAATGTGATGTAAAGAGTCAGTATAGATTACTGAAGGGTGTTGTTGGAGTGGAGAAAAAGTCCAGAAAAGTCCAACAGCCAACAGGTTCGCTGTGCCACCTCTGTGTTTCATCTATTTTCTTTTTCCAGCTTCATACAAGTGTGGCTTAACCTCTGTTTAATCTAAAAGAATGGGAGGTAGCTGAAGGATCATGGTGATGGTGATGACGACAATAATGATCCATGACAAATAGCAGCTGGAAAAAGAAGCACAATGTGCCAGAGGTCAGAAAATCGACATGAGAAAATAGGTTTGATTACAGTGTACAACACTGTACTGGTGTCTGCTGAAATTACGGGACGAGTTAATCACCACACAGTCCATTAAGGAGTCAGGGCTTTGTCTCTCAAGTTTAGCTGAGCGTGAGCAGAGGCATGCAAACATCCATGGGCAGAAAGCAATATAATCACATCCATGGAAATGTATCAGCACATCGCTTCGAACGCTGCTAAATATCTGTCAGAAGCAGTTTGTCTTTCAGCTAAAGGGCAACAAGGTCTCACATGAATAAGGGAGGAAATTAAAGAAAACAACTTGGTCTTGTCTGGATTTTTGACTGAGGGGGTGATGGGGTGGGGGAGCGTTTAAGGCGAGAAGCTCAAACACAAAGTGTTCAGATTACCGTACTTTCCGGACAATAAGCCACTACTTTTTTAACTAAGGTTCATGACCCTCTGGAACAAACATTGTTTTTAATATCGACTTGCGCAGGTGCCGTGGTGTGTGTGCAAAGTACCGTTGTTTCAGAAAAGCAGCGTGACCCACTGTTTCCATGGAGATGGAGTCGTTTCGAAAAGATCTACTTTCAAAGCCACTTTCAAAAAGTTACATTATCCATGGTTTCCAAGCACCCGACACCCAAAATGCAAACAAAAAGTTGCGAACGGGAAGACAGAAGACGATGACTTCTTTATTCTGCGTGTGGAGCTGCTGCTTCTTCTCCGTCAGACTGTTTATGTGGCTCACTCACTTGGCGGCGACTTCGGCCTTATTCTCAGAAGCCGGCCGGGGACTTCCTCAATGAGAAACAAACCTGCCGCAGTTGAAGGAAAGCAGTGCCAAAAAAAAAAAGGTCACTCAGAGTTCCCTGGATGTAAAAACATCTTCATTTACTTTGAGGAGGCGAGTGACCTGAATGTTAATTTGAAAATAAAAGTGATCGAGAAAGGGAATGAAGAAATACAAACACCTCGCTGCAGCCTGTTTCTCCTGACATGGATTCCGATGTCTGACTAAAGAGCTTCGCTCCTGCCTCCAAGTAGAGTCCTCGGGGCGACACTTAACCGCGACTAAGCACCAACTTACAGCTGATTAAATTCAGACTGACCCAGTCTGCTAAACTATTAGCCGCTCGCGAGCGGAAAAGGAGCATATTAAAGCGTCTCGCTGTCGGCTGCCTGCCCAGTGTCAAAGCTGTGAGGGAGACCAGGTCGAATTAACCTACCAATATTATCTGAGTAAACCCCCTTTTAACCAACTCCACAAACAACATATTCTTTATTCGCAACAAGCCCGAGGCTGTGTGTGTGTGTGTGTGTGTGTGTGTGTGTGTGTGTGTGTGTGTGTGTGTGTGTGTGTGTGTGTGTGTGTGTGTGTGTGTGTGTGTGTGTGTGTGTGTGCGCGTGTGCGTGTGCGTGCGCGTGCGTGCGTGTGTGTGTGTGTGTGTGACACAGTCAAGGCCTTTGCATACTCCGATTTAGAAGCCATAAGAACAAGAAGAACATTTGGCAGTGACGTCAGCCAGCTGCCGAAAAAAAGTCTTTTTCTGCAGGACAGTTCATCCTCCGAGGAGAAGCCCCCTTACAGCAGCCACATGTCTGTGAAGAGGCGTTTTAACTTCAACTGCACAGCTTATTTCTCGCCTCCAGTGCTTTCAGAAATACATTTCTCTTAACTGTTTCAGTAATACAAGAGAGCTTTTGTCCAAGCCGCGATGTTGGTCTGGTTTTAACTGCAGGAGCCGACGGCTCTGAGTGATGCGTTCAGGTGCATCAGGCAAGTATTCCTCAGACATGTGACGGAGCTGCGGGGCTCACATGGTGGCGATGTTGCAAGCTACACGATTAAAATATGACTGATAGTGATTAGCGAGCTGGAACACGCATGCGCAGCACAGGGCAGTGTCAAAAGTTCGGCAGTGCGGCACCTACATAGTTAGGTCTGGACAGTTGGTACAGACGAACTGATTTTCCTTTGGCCAGAGGGAGCTGGCCTCTGTATGAATTGGCCTTCAGATGTGAAAGAAGAATCATTTTTGCAGGGGTTGTAATTGCATTCAGGCATTTTTACATCAAATGTTCTAGTGAAAGTTTGAATGAAGTGTTAAATGACAGTCGGAAGTGAAATAAAAATAATTGTTTCAAGGGTTGTAATTTACATCGAGGCTTTTTTACATCGACTTTTCTGGTGAAAGGTTGAGTGAAGTGTTAAGTTAACCTGCCCAGAGTGCGAATTGTGAAGAAATCAGAGGGAGAAGGGTGGATCCGAGGAAGAAATCCCAATCTAAAAGCAAATATTTCAAGGTGAAAGTTGAATTTCTATAAAAGCAGACGTTTTTAGAAGTGACCGCAAAAAAGATGTCATACCTGTATTGAAGACAGATATCATATTATCAGTTATCATGGATGATACCTCAAAAGAAGAACAAGAAGCAGAACAAGACCAATAACGACAGTATTGTGGAGGAACAGGAAAAACAAAAAGAAAGCCCCCTAAACAATCCCAACAAACTGTCCCTACATCTCCATCACTAATTGGCTCCATCCTTCATCTTCTTAAAAATTGTGAATCTACTTGACCCTTAATCATAGAGATCAATACAGTGTCAATCCGACACATCATTTAATTAGTATTCATCCAGAAGACACCAGCAGTATAATTTTTCAGACACCCTGTAATTTTCCCAGATAAACAACCTGCTGTGGGTTATTTTTAATTACCACTGGAGGAGCACTTATGTAACCACGGTGACTGATGACTTTTTATTCCGCCGCACTGCTTCGCAACAATTCTGTTTCGCCCGGAGTCTTGGCTGAAGGCAGGCAGCGCCGCTCTTTCAACTGCACTCCCACCCAACGTTCACAGGGATTTACTTCCTGCTACCCTGGGAGCTCTTCACTCTCACTCTCCAAGTCGAAAATAGCAGCTGCGGAATCACAATGTTTCACGCCGAGTTTGAACGCGAAGTAGTGACGATCGAATCGAATGAGCTTTCTGTGACTAACTGATTAACAGGTATAAATAGGAGTTAAAAGCAGATTTGAAGATGTGATGACAGGAAATCCGACATGTTCCGAAATTAGCAAGAGGATTAACATTTACTAAATATAGGAAAACTTGTTTATGAAGAATCTTTATATCTGGTAAACACAATTTTTAAAAGTAAAAGTGAAGGTAAACATATTTCTGTGGATTAAAACTAAAAGACAATATCCTATTAATTTTGGGAGAAAAACATCTTTGGTAATTTGAAGTCAGTTAAATGAACATTTTTGGCAAAATATTGACTTCAAACACATATAAACACTTGAATTATTCCTAAAAAAGTAAAGTTGACCCAACATGTATTTTCCTGTTTATAGTTACTATTATATGCCATTAAAAGTGTCAGTATTTATCTACTCTCATCTTATCTATCTGCTTGTTTTTCCCGATTTTTTTTCTCCTTGGACACATTTGGCAGTTTATTCCCTAAACTGTTAAATACAGAACTTGTTTGTGAGTCTGCTTTTGAGTCCACCCATGATTTGCGACAGTATTGTATTATTTTAACAACTTGAAAAGTCTATTTAATTTTTGTCAGTTTGGCTATTCCATCAAACTCCTCTTCGCTACTCAGCTTATGATGTTCTCATACTATTACACACGGAAACAGCCAAACCTCCTGTTTTCTGCTTCTGCTCTCTGATTATTCTGAAGTCGATAGGAGATCCACATGATCGGAAACTTTCGGCCCCGTTTACACAAGTGAAAAATATGTTGCGTTTTGGGTTTCAGTTTATACATAACAATGCCCGGATACAATGACAATGCAATTATTTGAAACTGGCTTCCAGGGTGGAACTTTTTGACAATGTTCCAACTCTGTCTCTGTGTAGATGGGGAGGAAATGCAACATCTCTGAAAGGCTTCAACTGTGTAAGCAAGAGGTAAATAGCTCTTCTGAACATGCATGAATACATGGAGAAGAACAATCATGACCGCTCATACTCTCCTGGGACCTGGTAGATTTATCACTGAGTCACTGTAATAAAAATCCAACTTGGCCTTCTGTTCATACAAGTCTGTGAAGTCACCATTGTTAATGTTTATAATGTACTACCTATCCGTATGTTTTTATGGTATCAAACTAAAGCTCCCACTAGCCTGGCATGCTAGCGACATCATTTTTACAGTGTTCCTGACATCGTTTTTAAAAAGTTGCCTTGTAAATGCTCAACTTTTCTGAAACAAAAATGCAAAATCCACACGTTTTCACTTGAAACGTGGTGTTGGACGATGGTCATAGGGGTGAGGTAAGACAGAAGCCACAAGCAGCTCATCATTTTATGGACTCCTGCTTTGGAAACAGATGGTAAAAGCTTCTGACTTGGCACAAAGACTCTCCGTGGAGCTTCTGACTGAGTGATGCTCCGCGTTAAATACACTGTATGAGTCAGTGGATGGAGTCCAAGAAGGAAAAACCAAAGCTCACTAAACTTTGCCAAAGACTGGGAGAGCAATGCTGGCACCACATCATTGAATCAGATGAAGCCAAACTAAATTAATTTGGACTGAAATGAGGGTGGACCAGGTCTGGATGACCACGGTGATCACTCATCGTAATAGAAATTTGTAAACCCAGAAATTCTCATAGAGAATGGGAAACAATCGTCAGAAACTTAGCAACAGGATGATGATATTTTGAAACAACCTGCTCAGAAAAACAAAACAAAATAAAAAAAATTATGACCCGGATACATTTTGTGCATTTTACTTTTCTCCATAAACACCTTTTGAGTGATTCTCCAAAAAAAAAGTGAAAGGTGAAGTGACAATGTCTCTCCAGCATAAAGCAGCTCGAGTGTGACGGAGGAGTATTATCCCAGAGGACTCGGTAAAATATCTGGTAAAAACAGGTGGATCTCAACATAGCAATAAAGACTGACATTTCTTGAATAAAGGTTGAACTTACTGTAGCAGGTTGTTTAGTTTGCTTAAAATACGCAAATATGCATCAGGTAGACCAGATTGCTTCAGATGTAATGTGACATTGTCTCATGGAGTGAAGTGTGGTGCTTTTCTGGGTGACACATGACTTTAAAGCGAAAGTATCTCTAACTTAAAAGGAACAGAAATCATTAAAAAAAACATTTTATTAAGAAAAAAGTGGTCCTCTTATAGAACAATCTAGAGAAGATGTCAAAAGATTCTAAAACACACGTTATTATTGAAATAAAAAGAAATGACGGTGGAGAATCAAAGTGTTTTGTTGTTTGTTTGTTTGTTTGTTTCTTTTAAAAAGCTTATACAAGCGAGAGTGGCTATGTTGGCCACTCAGACATTAGCATCTTTTTCATTATTTGTTATTCGCTGCTCCTTGTTAATTTTCAATGGAAAATGATTATTTCAGATAAAGGGGCAGAGTATATAAATTTGATCTTCTTTTTGATCCCTTTCATTCATGGAGTGGTAAACCATTCTTCTGTGTGGTATTGAATTGAATTTAATTGTTTTTTTATTTTTACAATAAATGAACGAAAGTAAACATATTTGGATTCTTATGTTGTCCCCAGTAAGAAAAATTTAAAAAAGCACATCTTCCTCCCACTAACTCACCACTTCAGATGAATTCAATGATTTAATTAGTCATTAGCTGAACAAGACTGTGCTGATGGAACGCTTCATGAATACAGATCTGCATGAGTAAAAAACTAATACATAGATAACAGACGACTACCAGAGTACCTTTAAAGAAGCAAGGAGTCATTGCTTTCAAGCACTGTCCTGCACACAGCATGCAATTCTTAAATCTCCCATCGAGAATTTTTACTGTTGTAACATTTTGGGTTATTTTTGAATTTTATTTTCCGAGCGTCAGCAGTGACAGGTTAGATTCCGCTTCACCCTTTCACTCCAGGTTTGCCCCCTGCCGGGCCATCGTCTCGGCTCTCGGGTCGCAGTCACTGACCTTTATAGCGGACATTTGCGGCGAACAATCTTTTTGCTCTGTGTGAGAAAAAAGAAATGGTCCTCGGAGCTTCATACTGTGTGACAAAGCCTGATGAAGGTGACACGGTAAAAACCAGAAAAGAAGGTTTGAGAGTGTTTACGTGCAGAAAACTCTCAAGAAGCAAATATGGCTGCTTCCTGCTTGTACAAAAGGAAGAAAAAAGAAAGAGATCGAGTGAACTTGTCAGCGATTTTACTGTAATAACCTGTATATTGCTTTCAGCATCATCTGCACACACCATATTATTAACAATAACTACACTTTGGATCTTCTGCTTTTCATTTTTCTTACAACCGAATTCAACTGGGTTGCATTTTTTAATGGCTCCAAGCATCATTGTCATGGAAACGGACACCAAAAAAAGAGCAAATGTTTTCCAATTTCACTTTAAAACGTTGTCATCGGGCCAACAGTTGCATTGTTTACATTACAATTGTATATTTCGATTCAATATATATTTTGCCTTAATAAGATTCATATTACTTTAATTCTGAAAGTCTATGTTTCAAAACAAAGTTAAAAGCAAAAGGAAAGAAGGCCTGCTACATATATACTTAAAAGCCTCAATGATTCACTGGTGTGATTCAAAATGTGACGCTCTAATTACAAGTGTTGGCCCAGGTTTACTTTACCTCCATAAATAAATCGGCTCAGTCCAGTGAAATGACCTGAAATCAGTCACGAATGTCTGCTGTGAGCACGCTCCATTACCACAACCACTGGTGACAGGTTTTAATGAGAAATGATAGGAAAAGTGTTTTATTTACACTCACAAAGGCAAGGTGAGCAGAACAGAATACTTTTTTTCATGGAATCTAATGATTTACTGCTCAATGAAAGGCGTGCAGAGATATAAGTGATTGTTTCTAAAGATGACATGCTCCAATAAAAGCTGGCTTCCTTATTCATTTCAGCAGAATAAAAGCTCACTTCAATGTTTTGAAGAGCCAGCGGATGAATTCATTAGCAATAATTGATTAGGTGAAGAGAAGAAAACAAAAGGTGCTGGATCAGTTTATGTGAATGTCCAACAATTAAACATAAAGCACAAGCCTTTAAAAAAAATACTTCTTACTAAAGTCTATCATTATTATCATTATTGACATCACATAATTTATCACCGGAAACAGACTTATGAAAGAAAGGAACAAATATGCTTCTTATGTGTTCATTAAACACATTTATCTGTTCAAAACGTATCTCTTCTTTTAAAACAAACATTTATCCACATTAATGTTCCTGTTACTCATTCTCCACCAGCTACTAAGTCAATCTCACCTGTTGACATTGTCCGAGAGGAGAGCTCAGCGCTTTTTATTTACAATGTTGCTGCAACTGAGAACAGTCTGCAGAATTCCAGATTAGCGTATACTAACGCGTCAACGTGGTAGATTGTGCAGGAAGTTCTTTGGTGAAAAGAAAATTCCTTCCTAGAGTATGTATAATATTTTATGTCAGTCCACTGTCCTATCTTGAGTGTTTTTGTATTCAAATATCTCATCCGGAGGACCAGCATGCCGTTTAGAGTCTTCCAGATCAAATTGGTTCTGTGTTCAGGATCAACCACCCATTTGTGTTTGAGTGTCTGTACGCACTACGGTAAGTCTATTTGGACAAAATGGCTGAAATACGTTGCCAGATATGTTTCAGGGGCTTTGAGTGATTCTGCACTGCAGATGGGTTCATTGCAACACAGCTTTTATTCATATTAAACACAACGATAGATTAATCTGCATCAACATCAATTTTGACAACTGATTATTATAAGTTGTGTGAATGGTTGGTGTTTTATTAATCACCTTAATTTACCTATTTTATCAGAGGTTCTTTTCTGTTTGTTTTAAAAGGTACTTTATGGAGCATTTTTACATTCCATCAAATGTATTTTGCACTGTGGATTCCAATGTTCACTGTAATATTCTGGCTCTTCATGGATCAGAGAGGGTCCACAGCTTTTCTTAAAGGAAATCTTGGGGGAGTTTGTGGACTATTCAATTTAAAAGATACAAAATGAACATGTGAATGCAAGACTTCTCCAAAACACAAGTATGAAAACAATGCCTTTTTCTCTTGAAATATTGCGTCAGTGGGACCTGAATCTAGTGCTCCTTCACGAGGCTCCTTGACTGTAAGTTGCGAGCCACTGACGGAGCTGGGTCTCACCTTCTGGTCGTGGCTGTAGGCCAAGGCCCAGTCCTCCTCGGAGGGGTGGAAGAGCAGGCTGAGGACGTAGAACGTGAGGCGGTACTTCTGGTAACTGGCTCCTTCATCAGTGCTGATGAGCACGCTGCTCTCAAACTCCGGATCTGTCAAAAGCATAATCTGGGGAGGAGGAGGAGGAGGAGGAGGAGGAGGAGGAGGAGGAGGACGGCACACACAGGTGGGGGGAGGTGTTTGTAGATGAGAGGAATGATGAAAGAAGGTGGAGAGGGGACGTTAGAAGCGATTCGCCATAATTCCAAATTCACCTCTTCACTGTGACTCTCGCTCCTGTTGCCATGGAACTCAAGAGAGGAACACGCTGCATTTTCATCATCTGTCTCAATTTGAATCAAAAAAAAAATTTAATAAAAAAAAAAAAACTATAATTATATACACACACACACACACATATATATATATATATATATATATATGTATGTATATATATATATATATATATACATACATATATATATGGAAGGTTGGCAACAGCAGTGAGAGGTGAAACAGTGCACCAACACATCGGCAGAAAAATGACTCCTCACATGAAACGGGATAAAAACCCAAAGACGTGGTCGTGCTTGTGGTCTCGATGCAGCTAAGCACTGTACAAACAAGGGATTGAGTAGCCATGCGTGAACAGGCATATACAGGATGTTATTTTCTTTATCAGCTAATGCTTTAGCATGTCGTTTCTTAGCATTTCTCCAACCAATAAAAGTCTAATTTCAAATTTAACAGCTCCGCAGTGGTAGAAGCACTAATTTCATGCTTGGCATATTTCTGCCAGAGCTATCTCAGTTATTACAGAATTCAATAAGAGCAGGAATTCCTCAATGCATATTTCTTTCAGCTAATGGCATTTAGAGTCTTTGTGGAAAGAGATAAAATGGTCAAAGGAATTCCTTCTTGACTAAAAAGAAGATGTTTCAATAGGTGCGGTTATATATTTTATGGGGAAAGTAGCCCTTTCAAGAAAATGCTATTGTCTGACTATGTTCCATTATGAGTCAATGTGGAACTTCACACTTATTACATATTAGTATGTGTTATACAATAAAAACGTCTATCATGATAACAAGTAAGATAGTAGAACACTTTGTGAATTGAAAATAATGAGTTTGATCCAATTCTGTATTGTGAAATAAAAAGATCTAAAGCTGATATTGCTGGTATATAATGGAGAAGAATCCATGGAGTTGACTGGACTCACTTTATTAGAAGTTTTAGCATTAAAACTTAAAAGGGAGTTTTTCCTTTCCACAGTTGCAATAAATCTGTTTGCTCACGTGGATTCATTGGGTTTTTTCTGTTAAAAGCACCTTAAAATGACCGTGTTATATTTGGTGCTATATAAACAAAGTTGAATTGAATTGAATTCCAGAAATCAGGGGAAATGATGAAGGTCAAAAATGTCTGTCCGTAATAGATTTCCTCTGAGCTTCTGTGTTGGATTCCACTGACTCTCAAAGAAAATATTACGTCACTTTATCCGTTTACAGCTCGACTTTCTTTGCCTGCGAGCTTAAAGCGATGTCGGTGTATTTTCCATTCATCATTCATTACTTGATAAAAGACAAGAAAAACTTCATCCAAAAAAACAACTCAACACCAATGACCCCGTTCTAAAAAGTTGATACAGCTAATAAGTCAACAGAATAGCATCTGTTTGTACGTGCACCGACGTGGTGACACAGACTTGAGAGTTCAAAATTGTAGCATTAAAAACATGGACATGACGCCACTGTAAAAATGCTCGTCAGCCCAGACTCTTTAATCCATCTCCAACTAAAACATCCATGCCTCTTCCTTGTTTGTGCGGCAGGCTGCGACTGCGCTCGGACCGCCGCGTTTTCTCTCGTCAATTCCATTCGAATTGGAAAAGCAGCAGCTCGTTTGTCACTGACAGAAATGCTAGCCTTTCCTCCCCCATTTTAAAGCAGGAACCCTCCCTGGTGGTGATTTAGATAAATTGTTTTTCATTAAGCCCCAATAAACAGGCGGCACTTTCTCAATCTGGCTTTCTCATTGGCCCGGCCTCGCCGACGGCTGCCATTCATTACCCGTCACCAACTCCTGATCTCTGCGAGCGTCTGTGAGGCCTGTCAGAGGCACTTTTCAAGCTGCAATCATGGTCTGTAATGTGGCTGTGAGCGTGGATTCCAGTCATTTCATGAAGAGAGCCAAGCTCACTCTGTATTTAGGCCTCGAACTGGTTCCGACGGTCGCCGCCATCTCTCCGTGGCGCTACACCTCACTGTTTGCGCGCGCGGGTTCAGCTCGTCTTTTCACTCGCAACGTGTCGGGAATGCATCCGGGAATGTATTGTCGGATTCAAATTACTCATTTACCGCTGCGTAAGTGTGAAAATGCAGCAAATGATTTCACAGCCTCGCACATTATCGTAACAAGCCCCTTTCTGTCTGCTGCCTCGGCGATTACAAAGAACCTGCTGCTAATTTGAAGCCGATAGAAAAGGCGGGGAAAATCGGCCAATTTCGCTCCTGCCTCCTCAAACAATTGCCCTCGGAGAATAATCACTCGCTTCCAAAACCGAGGCCACCAATAGCATTAGCATTAGCAAGGGGTGATTAAGATTTCCCCTCACAGCATCCACTCGAGCTTCGGTGAGAGTGAGGAGGATAACAATAGCGGATCAATAGAGGTTGCCGGGATAACCTTTGTGTTTTATCAGCCCGATGTTGAGCTGTGCATAAGCTGCGGCACAGAGATAGAAGCCGGTAGTTGTCAGATCATGAGGTAAGTGGAGGTATGGATCAGAGGCGGAGGGAAAGAGACACCCTGCAGCAAATGAATCACGTCACGCCAGATCAATAGAGCTTAGTCTGCCTCCGACGGCAGGCTTTAACACAGAGTTGTCGCGGCAATATGCTCATTAGGCATGGATCAGGACTTAATCACCCACATTTAGCTATCATGTTTCCACTGTCTCACTGCCTCAGTGGCATTTTAACTGTTCGTGTCTTTATTTTTAAATTAACTGAATCTGCCAGCCATTCAATCAGTGAGCTCCAAGAGAGGGAGAAAAAATTAATAATAGAAAAGAAAGAGACATCAAAATAGAGCCGGTGAAGATTGATGTGAGGTGTCATTTTCAGAGGCTTTGTGCTAAATGTCATTACTATCCTTCACATCTATAAAGTGACATTGCGAAAGGTCACACTTCTCAACTTATTTCTTTGGATGTTGCAGGAGAGAAGAGTTTCTACATATGCTCCCAGACTGGCTGCAGTAGACATATAATGATCTCTTCATTGTGGGCGAGGGGATATCTCGCAGAGCAGCAGACGATCGTATCTAACAGTGAGTGATTAGGCAGCTTTTTATAGAGCGCGGGCAGAATGAGGCTGAATGAGGAGGAAACACTGAGGCAAACTTTCATTTAACCGCGTAACGGTCAAATCGGAATAACAAGGAGCGAAACTACAGGGGTAATATGAGACTGTTGCCACATCTTAACTTCCATGACTCATTCCCACAGCAACAGGAACACACGGAGAAGATGATGTGGAATGTACTGCAATGGCTCAAAACTCTAATGTTGTGAATATGATGGTTTGTGTGAATGTACTATCTCAAATTACCCAAAAGGTGAGACTCTGTGTTAAACATGAATAGTGTCACTCTCTTAAACCTATATGTTCATTATCAGGAGAAAAAAAATTGCATATGTTGAATGTGAGACATTTTAACATTTCGTGCAAAATATGAGGTCATTAAAAATATAATAGAAAGGAAGGTAATGCTGCCTTTTGTTGCAAATTTGGAATGTCTTTTCATCTGTGAGGCTGTGCCTCTCTAAAATACTCCGTGTACACAATCATGTGACTTTCAGGTCAATTAAGCACCATTTACACAACAATGTTTCAAGTTGGTGTGCCTTTGTTTCATTAAAGTTTTGCGTTTACATGGCAATGTTTTGAAATCAATGATCATTTGCATGACAACGGCAGAGATGCTAAAAGAAATTGGTAGTTAGCATGCCAGACTGCACGTTAGCACTTTTTGTTGTTTATGTAATAAAATCACCCACACGTGAGCGCAGAAAACAATACAATATAAACATTAGTAATGGGAGTACACAAACATTCATATTGGCAGATGATCAACTACGATTGTTATTACAATGACTATGAACTCCCAGAAGAATATGGACTGGGGGTCATGACACTCTGTAGGCAAATATTGTTGTTATTGTCCAGCTAGTTAAGCATGTGCAGAAGAACTACTTAGTACAGCCGTGGTGTGTACCGTTGTTTCAGAATTGTTTGTCTTACACTGAAAAAAAGTCAAAGCTTTTTAAAAAGTTCAATATTGGGAGCCATTTTCAGAGATTTGAGATTTCAGTGGCTCCGAAAGTTTTCCATTTTCACATAAATGTTGCATTGTACAGGAACAGCAGTATTTGACATGTGTACTTTGATATCCAACAAACCATATTTAGCTGTAATTGTAATTTAAACAGAAGTACATGAGTAGACAAAATCCGACATTTGACTATTTCAGAGTAAATATAACCTTATTTTAATTTCCGTGGAAGCATCAAAGTTCCAAAAAGTTAGAACAGTGGCAAGAAAAGGCTTGAAAACACAAAACAACTGGATTTTACTACTGCATTTTATTACTGATGACGTCAATCATCAAGAGGTTCATAACATTGCTAGATGGTATAAAAGGATTGCGTTAAAGAAGCCTCTCAGACGTAGCGTTGGACTGAGGTTAACTGTTCACCTCCAAGTTGTCTGCAAATGAATTATCCAGCCTTGATTTGGTCAGTTACAACTTTTCTAGCACATGTTACTGACACCAGGTTCAAATGGAACTCAGATTCAACATCAGATAAGTTCTTCGGATTTCACAATGTTTACATTGTCTTTACAGTTAACGGTTAACACAGCTTCTCACCTTTTTAGGATTTGGAAATGCAATTGCTTTTTTCTGTCTTTTTTCAGGGATATTTCGAAAGTGTGTCAAATCTTATATAAGCAGAATAACAAAAGGTTATTTGTGACCACAGGAGAGGGAATCTAAGGTACTACACTCCTGCAATACCCTTGATGTGGAATTACATTTTCTCCACATAAAAAAAGGCTGCAGGAATGAGTCATGAAGGGTAATAAGTGCCGGCTGCGATCTGTTCTTCCCCCCCGACGAGGTTTAGCTCAGTGGTCTCCGGAACCTATTAACTCCTGCGCCATGCAAACGTATTCAGGGTCACTACCTTGGCTGGCTCAGCCTCGGGAAAGTCAGGCCAACGAACCAGAGTACCTCCGCAAGAATGAGCGTTTTAGAAGAGATCCCTGGTTAGACAGCCTCTGGAGGTCGCCATTGTTGTTATTGTCCATCTATATGAGCGTGTGTAGAAGAACTATATACTACAGCTGTGGTGCACATGTGCAGTCACAGCATTTCAGAAAAGGATCAGAAGAGGCCAGTATTTGAACAAGGACCTCCTTGCGGCAAGAGGAGAGTGCAAACCATGTGCCACAATGGTGCCTTACATATACTTCAGATTATACATTATAATACAAAGCTGACTTAATCAGGCATCATGTTCCTCTGTATTAAGCATTCATGTTGTCAAAAATCCAGGGTGACAGATTTGTGAATGAAATGCAGGAGTATCATGCAGCCGCAGACTGATTAAGACCGAGTTCATGTAAATACGCTAACATGTAAGACCATGTTAGCGTATTTACATGAACTCAATATATCCAAGTTTTTTAAAAACCTGAACCAACTTTAAATGTATTTATCAAGTCTGACAATTGAAGTGACGCTTGAGAAAAATCATTCATGTACATGTATTATTACTTTTCAAGGTTGTTATGTCTATAGTTTTGGCATTTCCTCACGCATATCAGGCTGCAATACAATTCTCAACTTGAAAGTGACCATGACTTCATCTCCATGTCCGTTGGTTTAAATTTACATGGATCCTTGAATGTGTGAAGCCTCTGATGGGTTCTGCTGGAAAATAAGCCTCAATATTCAAGAGGACAGAACAATAGAATAACAGAAGATTTACATTTACAGCTCTTCCTTTTTTTCACACGTTTAAATGTTTTTGGACTGTTGTCCTAAGTGACTGTAAAGTAATTAGTATCCATAGTGTAACAGCAGCAAATCAAAAATGAACACGCTGTGACCATGTGAAGGAGGTTATCTGTACTGATGAGTCTGCAGAGGATTAGCAAACAAGCTTTTCTTACACTACTTATTGAACTTCAAAGTGACTCTCAGCTCATTGTGCTCATTATCGAGTATTGCAGCTTCGGGTCACTCTCACCTCTCTTTACTTTGTTTTTGGCTTCAGCAAGGATAGAGAAAAAGAAAAAAAAAACCTGATGTGAGCTACCTGCTAAGCAGAAAACAGCAAACACAGAGAACGAGAAGCTGAAAACGGAACATTTATTCAGTCCCGTTTCATTCCCACAGCGTCAGACACTGCCAGTTTGTGAGATGTACGACCATGACCGCATGAGAGGCTTTGAAGGTACGTTATGGAGTTATTTTTCTATTTTATTATCTTAGACACAGCCACGAGTTCCTTCAGTTGGCATTCATGTATTATGCAGTAAATACTGAAATTAACAACGTAGCCTGTTTTCTCCATCCTAATCTGCATAATATTGGGTTGGCGGCAATAATGTTATGGCTGATTAGTATAATGCACATTTTTTAAATTCTTAAATGTGCAAACTACTTATTTTTAATATTTGATGTAATTATTATTCATTAGGATAATTAAAAATAATAATAATAATAATAATAATAATAATAATAATAATAATAATAATAATAATAATAATAATAATAATAATAATAATAATAATAATAATAAAAGCCCTTTTAACTACATTGGGAATAAAAAGTCAATTTACCCAAGTTAATTATACTGTTAAGCTATATAAATTAAATGTTGATTAAGACACAATTTAGTTTATTTAAAAAGTGTATTTTGATAAATGTGTTTTTAGGAGAAACCTTTAGGAGTGTAATTCATGAGCTGCGGTCACCACCACCCCTCACCACCAGCACAAACATTTCGGATATAAATGAAAAAAAAAAATTTGCACATCTTAACAAAAACCCCATAAAAAAAACCTTTCTAAATGAGAACAATTGGAAAAACTTTCCAATGCATGTGTCGTACCAGCATTTTTGAAGAGTTGCATTTTCAGTGGCTCTGAGCACAGTTGTCATGTAAACAGGCATTTTCACTGGAAATAAATAAACTCAGAGCAGAGCCTCATTTTGAAGCTCTTTACTGGATGACATTTGTGCCAAATTTACAATTTGAATAATCTGTCATGGGAGTCCAAACATTTCAGGTGCAGATGGTACATTGATTTTGATTGCTTGGTGAATTTATTTCAAAATTGGTAAGCAAAGTGTCAAACAGAGGAAATCTCACCTTCCTCTTGTTGGTCGGGCAGACGTAGAGGTAACTCAGGACCGTTTTGTATCCGACTTTGTCGTTCATCCTCTCGTAGGTGGTGCCATAGTCGGCGGACCTGAGAGAGGAAGCGTAACAACACAAGAGTTGAGAAGCTGGAAGCACCGTCCTGGTAGACATATGGCTGAAAGTTTGCAGGAAATCAAACGGGTAAACAAACCCGAGTTGCTGGGACATTGTGCGATTCGTGTCGAGTGATATTTATTTAGCCGCGATGAAAAAGAATGTAATATTACACCCTGCGGGGTGTGGCTGGAGCTGTACAGTATGTGCAAGTATGTGCTCTGTAGAGGAACCTCTGGCAAAAGAACAAGAGAACGTTAACCAATCATCTATAGCTGCCAACAAAAATGGACCATTCAAAAGTGTCTGGGGATTCGGCCTTGTAAATTATTCATTCTCTCCTGATGACTACTATGAAATAAAATATGACGAGTGCGAAAACATGTGGATGTTCCTGAACCCTGGGGCTTTAATAATTCAAGAGTGGGAATGAGCCTGTTAGCCAGCCTGGTCCCTGGAAACTCCACATGAATCCATCATCACTGGTAACCACCGACTCTGCCTTCAAGTAGCATATTACAGCATTTACAGGATCGCTGTTTTTTCCTGCACGTGTGTACCTGTACGGACACAAACACTCACTCAGCAGCTGGGGAAAAACGTCCATTTGGATTTTGTGGCGAATGCCACATGGGAGTTTTCTTTGTTTTGTTTTTTCAATTCAAGTATTTAACATCCATTAAATTACAATACATTACAGTTTAGATATCCAATTGTATTGCTCTTTTAAATGGTCTCGTGCTTTTTAACCTGGAGTCACAGACTGGTCTGAGGCTTTGTCTGCTCTATCTAATCTACAGCTATCGAAATAAAGGCCCAATTTGCGTGAAAGTGAAAATGCATCGTTTTTGCGTTTTTGTTCCAGAAATGTTTCACATTTACATGCCAATGGTTTGAAAATGATGTCCACTTGCAAGGGATTAGCAAAAACAAGAGAAACGATGTAGTTAGCATTCCAGGCCATGAGTTGCCGTTGTTGGTTGACTTTGTAATGAAACCACACACATTCATGCAGAGAACAATATGCTAGAAATATTAACAGTGGCAAGTACACAGACATTCGTATGGACAGGCGACAAAGTGAAATTGCTATCACGGTGACCTTTAAGTTTTTCCACCAATGCGAGTAAGACTATTTTTGAAAAGTTTTGTTTTCCCACATTTTCTTGGAGATGGACTAAGAGCATTTTGGAGAATTTCCAGCTTGGGAGCGGTTTTCAGAAAGTCGTTTTCAGTGACTCAAAACTAAAGTTTTCCATTTTCACAAGAAACTGCGCTTTAGAATTTCACTCATCAAATAAAACCATATTGAGACATTCTGTAGAATATAGGTGAGATCTGGTAAACTGTGCAGTATGTTAGTTAATGTATTCGGGAATCTGTAAAATCTGTATGCACTTTGACGTAAAGCATTGCCTCACTTGTCCTTAGTATCCCCCCCCAAGGTTGGCTTATATGGGAAAAGGTGCATTTTTTTCCCTTCTTGTTTTCCCTTTGTTTATATTCCTTTATTTATATTTTGCAAACATTTTTTGTCTTTGTCCTCCTTGATTTCATTCATTCATGCATTCTTTTTTCTTTTCTCGATGATCATTTTTGTCTTCCCCTTTTTTGTTCTTTTCCAGACTCTTTTCCTCCCCAAAGATTTGTCCTGTCTTTTCCCCAGTGTGACGAAAATGAAGGTGACACCTGTTTCCATCTTCATTCATTATTTTTCTGACGTTTGTTCAACCACAGCCTGCCGCTCATGCTCCCTCAGCTGAAACCGGAGAGATGTTTCTCATTCACATTCACACCAGAATGCCTCAGAGAAACTCGGTAGTTGCCATGATTACAAAGCGCAGTAATGAGTCTGACAGACAGCTCCGTACCCGCGGCACATTAACACAGAGGTGTGGGGAAGCTGAGCTGCACTGGGCTGTATGGAGGGGCTGCGAACTGCACGCTCATAAATAACACTAAAACATATGTTGTTCTTGGCATGATGAGCACGGCTGCCTTCATCATCCAACAGTCACCATGCGTAAGGCTGCATATGTTAAAGAAACACGGGTCTCGTCTTTGGCACATGCAGCAAGGAGGTGTCATCCTCTTAGATACGGATGAAGATTAAGTGTGGCCCCTGAAGCTTTCCCACTCTTCACGCAGCGACTAATTAATAAGAGAAGCTGGTTTTATTGGAGGAGATGGCAGGATGAGTAAGAGGGGGTTTCCAACACACATTATAAATTTTGAACGAGTTGTAAATAGGAGGAGAAAAGCGGAGAGAGTGGTCAAAGTGGAGGCGTGTAACCAGACTTGACAAAAAGGCCACAAATATTTGGCAAACATGCAGTGATGAGTCGGTATCGGTTTGTGAAGAGGAGGACATTCCTAACTTTGCTCAGCACTGCAAACGAAGACACTGGGACACAAACATCTTTGGGGATTCCTCAGGGCTCCCCTTTAGGTCCCCTTATATTGACTATTGCAAAAGCATGTAAGAGCAGAATGCACATTCATTTATCCACGGTGTATGACTTATTAGGTAATTGGCAGGTGGACTATATACGATGGAACATTGTTTTGCTGGCTGAGATGTTCCACAGAGAAGGAAAAACTGTTTTTGACCACTGAAGTGGGTGACAAGTCTGAACAATTGCGAAAGATGGGCATGTGTTTACTGGACACTGTGAGTTGTAAATGTTAATAAATGAGCAATTGTAAATTAATTGTGACTCAGGACTTTATTCATTTTGTTTTTAATTGTCATCAAAAATGTATATAAAGACCAAACTAGGCTGTTCATACTGATCATATGAGTCAATCACTTTAAAATGAATCCAGTTCATTCAGTCAGACTCAACCCACTTGATTTATCCAGCTTGTTATTTTGTATCTTTTACCTCATGGTCAAACTGTAATTCAATTAAAAGAATAAACACACAAAAAAAAAAAAAAAAACCCACAGGTAAAACAATGCCAGATTGAAGATATATGTGTAAAGAATAGAGGAAACAATGAAAATGAGAGCCTCCTTTGAAAAATATGTCTCATACAGTGTGATTATCAAATACAACAGTCCAACTCTGTTGACTTCTGAATCTTCCACTAACTTTCATTTATTTCACCCAAATTGAGTTTTCAGCTTTGTCAATTTAAAGCCACTGATGACATCGACTGAGCCAGCATGCAAAGACAATTACAGCCTCCACGATTAAATTAAGACCAA
This sequence comes from Blennius ocellaris, assembly GCF_963422515.1. Lineage (NCBI taxonomy): Eukaryota > Metazoa > Chordata > Actinopteri > Blenniiformes > Blenniidae > Blennius > Blennius ocellaris. The sequence continues at coordinate 22,538,006 of NC_137652.1, forward strand.
GTCTTTGTTTTGGGCTTCGAGTGTGTTTACAGCCAAATTCAGTCTGACCTTGCCCCTGTAATCACATTAAGCCCTCAGAAACTGACAAGTCCAATTTGACCTGAGCTGTACTTTTAAGCATTCTGAGTACTGCAGAGAGGATTATCCACGCTTATATTTCATAGTACACCAATTACTGCAGCGCCTGGTTTCTCTGAGGAGGACTTAATGCTGCTATTGTTTCTCCAAAGACCCGGCTTATGATTCCAAACTAAAGATGGAATCCTCTTTTTCTATGGCCTTTTCTTTGATGGCGGTTTGTACATTGAACAGTGATGACTTTACTGATGACTCTGAAGCTCCCCAAAATGTGCACCAGGTCGCCTCTGGGGGGCGCCAGAGAGCTTCATTGCGTACCAAAGCAGCAGGAAATAATTGGTGATTGAATGGTTACCCTATACATACCAATTTCCTATTATAGTTCTCCCCCTTGTCCTTTTTTGTTAATCATTTAAGTGGAGTGGGGGGAAAATTATTACCGTATTATCTGGACTATAAATCAAAGAATGAGTCATGAAGACGAAAGGAGCATTTGTAAAGCTCACTGTTTTATCAGAACACGCATGTTCACGCATACAACACAGTGATTTATTTGCATTTCTACGAAGAAAAACCAAATAAGAAAATCTGATCACCGCCTCATCCTAAGATGAAAGCCAGTGAGTAAAAGTAGGTTTTAAGATGTTTTAACAGAGAGCAAAGAATAGGCCTGTTTGAGTAAAATCATAGGTGCATCAGTCATGACCACAGCCTCCAATAATTGAGGGCTTTGGTAAGATTTTGGGTTGTAAACCCCCCAGTAAAGAAACACCCAGTCAGCATCCTTGAATTCTCACTGAGATAAAATGAGAACATTTTACTGGAGTCTGCTTCTTTGTCTCAGGCCCCTTTTATGTCAGAGGGAGGATTGATTAACAGGTTTAATGTCATAATGGCGGCAGCACTTTTCTATTGACATGAGTCAGCTGGACACACCAATTAGAAACAAAGGGATTATCAACATTTCCACAGATCTGTTTGTATCTAACATCTAGCCCAATATCTAACAGCTATCAGCACTGGCATTCACACTGCGAACAAAAAAAAAACAAACTCAACAAATCTGACATTCAAACTGAAATTATGACATAATTATGACAAAGCCAGTTGTCAGATGTTTGAAGTGCAGTGTGTCTTTTATCAGCAATGTTCCCCCGTCACATCCTGCAGCACCGTCCACTGAGACCACCGCCAGCAGCCATGTTGGCTCCACCTGCTGCCTGGTGGCCAGAAAAGGCGGGAGGCAGCATTTGTTCTGGCTGACATTCTACACGGTGTCTGTGAATTTGAACTTCTCCTGTCATTGTCTCACAGCTTGTGTTGGGATTTGCTCTCTGAGCCTTTTGAGGCACGTTTGAAGGTGAATTAAAACAGTTGCTTATCAGTTTTTTCACCATACCTTTGATGGTTATGATCCTTTTTTGCATACTATCGAAGCCAACATTTATCAGCAACGCAAAGCATATGTGCATATTTATTCAGGAAAGTCTGTATATTTTTGTTTTGCTCTTCAGACACATTTCAAGTGTGAACACCAAATGTTGCAGAGATAAAGTCAGACATGCACATGGAGAACATGCAATCAAACCTTTTTTGGTGGAGAAGCAGGCCTCGCATTAAGCATAACAGTCTTGAAAGCATTCTCATGCACAAAATCACACTCAGGTTTTAAGAAACCATTAGTTTTCTCTTTAAGATGATATGAATACAATCCTATTATATAGATGTTTGTTATAAAATCCTTATTGTTGGAAAGAAAGGACAGTATCTCTGTCCGAGTTAAAAGAGTTAATTTCACCCACCATTCATTACAGGTACTTTCAAGCCTGCTTTTTCGCAACATTTTGTTTCCCAGAGTAAAATTACGTTTCAAGTGAACTGCATAATTTCTGTGGCTTTGTTCAAGTTTCATGTTTACACTGCAATGTTTTGTGTCTGTTTACACAGAAATTGCAGACACGCTGAAACAATTTAGTTAGCATGTAGGAAAGACGACCAAGTTGGATTATTACAGTGACTCTAAACTATAAAACCACCAAGTCCCAGGAGAATATGGATGGGAATCATGACACTCTGGAGGCCAACATTGTTGTTATTGTCCATCCACTCAAGCATGTGCAGAAGAATTTACTATGGCTGTTTCCATTGGCTCTGAGCACCATTGCCATATAAATGGACAAAACGCAGCAAAAGTTCTCTGTTTCCACTTAAAAACATTGTTGTATAAACAGGGCCTGAAAGAAGGCCTCAGAATTTTCAATAACTTGCACATTGTGAAAAACAAAGAGGAGGGGAAGTTTTATTTGGGGGGGGGCAGCTCCTGCTGCGGGTGTTCTACATATTTTTAACTTGAGCACGACATGAGTGTACTTTATGCAAAAAGTAACCTGTTTCCATTTCTGTCGAGGCAAGCAGTTTGGGAGCTTTTTCTGTGGAATTAATGGCTGATTCGGGGCCTGTGCCGAAAGATAGCGGCTCAAAATATTTTTGGGACTATCTGTAACAGAGATTAAGGCAGATTTGAGTCAGGATGTTGCATCAGATTCTCCTGCGTGCAGGAATCTCAATAAGTCTGTGACTATGAGACAGAGTTAGCACAGTGCGGCGAGAGGGAAATCGATGGCAGGACACACAGAGGCTCTGTCTATCAGCAGCTTTTCTTCACTTTGCCTTTAAATTTGTGAAGTAGTTTGACCAAAAGGGTGGATTTGTAAAGCGTTTTGGATTGAGACTGTGACTTGGAAATATACCAGAATGTTGTTATCTGCTCTATCTGTGCTGTCACAAAGTGAATTCTTCCATTTGTAGTAATGAAAGAAAAAGTGTGTGTGTGTGTGTGTGTGTGTGTGTGTGTGTGTGTGTGTGTGTGTGTGTGTGTGTGTGTGTGTGTGTGTGTGTGTGTGTGTGTGTGTGTGTGTGTGTGTGTGTGTGTGTGTGTGTGTGTGTGTGTGTGTGTGTGTGTGGAGGCGGAGATATGGAGCGGTGCATTGCTGTGTGTGAACATCAAATGATTGGAATAAAAGGCAGGCAGAAATTGCATTAGGGAATGTTTGTGAGGTTTTGCCAGATGGCTGCCAGTAAAGCAGAACAATTCAGCGTTGGTGTACAACACTGTTGACCATGCTCTGGGGAGAGAGGGGGGGAGGGAGAAAGAGAGAGAGAGAGAGACATAGAGAAAGAGAGAGAAGCGTAAGAAGCCATGCACTTCAAAGACGGTAAAGACTGAAGGATGAAAACTGCGACCGAATCATCTCCGTTCCTCCACAAACAACCTGAAGCAAACAGGAATTAAAGAGGACTCAAGTCTGCAGTTCCCAGAAAAATAAAAGGTTGCTGATTGGATTCCTTGCATTGGAAACCTCAGGCTCAACTTCATTCCACCTTTTACTGTTATATTCTGTGCAAGCCACTGAAAACTGTTATGAGATAAATGTTACCTCAAAAAGTAATGTTACTTCACAAGTTACTGATGAAAACCCAAGTATTTTGCATTACCTTTAATTAATCTTCTGCAGCTGAGTGAATCACTAGTTACTACAGTATAATAGTTACAAGTTACTTATTTCATAAAGTTGTTGTTGTTGTGCTTTCCAAGTGCCCCTCTAGCTTTGGCTCTATAGTCTGGAAGTTATCTGAAGTTACATCAGTGAGTGGAGGAAGATGCTCTATAATCTGTGTGATATCTGCAGTTACAACAGTTCATTGGATTAAGATGCTCTATAACCCGTTTGTTGGCTGCAGTTTCATCAGTTAGTTATCCTGATACTCACATATAAGTTGGAAAAATACAAGTGCAACAAGCATCACTTAAGAATCGACTTAACATAAGTCAAGATACTTTTGTTATCTTGACTTATGAGACATCTTGAGTAGATCGGTCCAAATGAAAATGATTTTTTTTTTAAATCCACAACAAAGAAATCACAACAGGATTTATTTATATTCTCATCCTCATAAAACCTCCCTTTCATTTTGAAACAATGCAAATGTTCCTTCTGAGGATGTGAGGCTTCACACAAGCTGATATCAAGTCTACAAGTAAATGTATCTCGGTAACTGATTTCACCATAAGAATCACTTCCGAGGACGTTATGGCCAAAAGATGTGGTGCTTAACCATATGTAGTCTTATTCTGCTTGCATGAATTCGTAAAGAGATTCTGAGAGAGCAGCTAACACTGACACCATATTCATGAAATTACAAACATGAAAGAATCATCAGGTAGTCGTCGGATTCAAGTCGAAGCAGCGACAACTCAATTGTCTCAAGTAAAAAAAAAAAAAAGAAGACATGGGGGAGGGCGAGAGAGCGAGCGAGACAAGAGCGAGCGAAAGGTTTCTGAGCACAGAACCCTGCGGCAAAATCCAGGCCGACGACTGTGAGTGCCGGCTGACTGATGCGCCTGAAAAACACTGTGAGTGCTGGCGAACCGAAGGGTCAGAGGCAGAGACGCATGAATGAGTCGCAGACATTTCCACTGCAATTGTCTGAATTGTTGCAGTCTTTTGTTCCGGGGACAGACTCCGGGGGCATGACAAAGCCAATTCTGCTCCAGCCACAGGTCTACCACACGGGCCTGCTTCTCAGAGAAGGAAGTGGGGAACTTTGGGGCAAAGCGGGAAACAAAAGCCGAAGAGAAGAAACACCTGGGAGTACAACAACCAAGTGCAGGATTTCAATATGCTGGAAACCTTATTAACCTTTACCAGCACAGACATTTAACTACAGCCTGCTCCTACCACTTACATTTATTTAGTATACAGCTATGCACAGAGCTGGAGAAAGGTGTAGTGCTTATACATTCAGGTCCTTTGTGAAATGTGGATGGTCATTTAATTTTTGTGTAGGATTCTTCCCACGCCAAACACAGGCGATGGATGTAATTTGGATTCCGCTCTAAAAGAGCCGCTTTGGTTATTTGCAGGTGACACAGGAACTCTGCAAGCTTTTGTTCCTACTTTCAAATGATCCATAGCGGATCCAATTTAGGACGATGGCACTCAAAACACAGTGAATGCAAGTTTTTCAAGCTCCAGGTTTTCTGAATTCAATTTAACCTTTCGGTGGAATCAACACAAGTTACATAAATAAACTCATAACCTCAATGAAAATCCAAATTTTGCATGAATAACAATGAATGCTGTTGCTCGGTTAGTAGAGGGGTCAACTCTCAACTACAATGTTGCTGGTTCGATTCCCCTTTCCATGTGACAAAGTGTCCTGAAGCAAGACACTGAACCCTAAATTGATCCAATTGGTTGGGTTGAACACATCACATGGCAGCCACCCCTGGTATGTGAATGTGATTAACAGTGCAAATTGCCTTGGGAGCCGCTATATTAATCCAAGTCATTCACCATTTAATTTATAACGTCAATCACATGTGGAACCTGCACGTTCTGTTTTGAACAATTGTCGCAAGAATAAAAAAATCAACCACCCGACTTTAACAATTATACCCTCTAAGCCAGTGTTTTTCAACCACTGTGCCGCGGCACACTGGTGTTCCGCGAGATATAGTCAGGTGTGCCATGGGAAATTATCCAATTTCACATTCTTTCTAAAAAAAACATCTGCTCTCACCACCGTTGTCAGCTGTGAGAGCAGTGTGCAGAGTCATCATGTATAAATACTGTGGCGAGCGCCGGGGAAGAATTGCTTTGAGTCGAGATTCTTTTCTGCAAGCTGATCGCCAGAGACTTTTATTTTGACATGAACACGCGCAACCGGAACTTCAATTCTCACTCATGGTTGCACACCAACATCCAACAAACCAAACCAAACTAGACGAAATAATTAACTATCTGAACCGAGGAACAAAAACACAACACAAGCACAAATCGACACACACAACAACCCCAACAATAACCCTCAATAACCTCCGGCAACACATAACCTGAACTCCCATCATGCCCTGCAGCAACCAACTCCGTGATCGCTACAATACTCTTCGCCACTAGATGGCAGCACAGAACGTTGCCGGTGAAATCGAAACTTAACAGACGTCAGTCTGGTTAATCACCACCTCCTGCGGCTGCTCCCATCTTGTATCAAAGAACTGTGTCACTGACAGTGATGGAGACGTTTTTGAAAAGGGAGGATTTGAACTCCGAACAAGACATGTTGGTGTTTGTCTGTCTTCTATTCCTGCCAGGATCTCAGCTCTGTGTTCATCCAAACAGGCCAAGCTTTCATACTGAGTGAGTAAAAATTTAAAAAAAGAAATTGGGAAATACTTTTTTCTATATTTATTTGATTCCTGTTGATAAAGCATTGATGATAATGACTTTATATTGTTAATATAGGCTACAACGTTTCAAATTCTAACATTTTCGGGTGGTGGTGGTGTGCCTCGAGATTTTTACAAAGAAAAAAGTGTGCCTTGGCTCAAAAAAGGTTGAAAAACACTGCTCTAAGCCACACATCAATGACAGATATAAATCCACTATATTTGCACACTTTTTAATATTTCTTACTCAAAAAGAGCTAGCACTTTAACAACAACCCAAATACACTGGGTCACAAAATCTGAGATAACTGGAACACACCATCGCATCTGAGTACATTTGAGCTGAGTTGATTCTCAACTGATCAACAAAGGATGCCAACTCATAATTTGTTTTCTTTAATCAATGCTGATATTACATGTCCAGCTTCTTTCCCACTTAGTCCACAGTGGGTCGCATTGGTGGTGTGCAGAGAAAAGAAGCTTAAACATCCCTTTCTACTCATAACTTCTTCCAGTTTCTCTTGTGGAGGAGGTGCCCCAAGCCTCTGCCAGACCATGAACACGAGATATAAACCTTCCAGCATTTCCTGGGCCAAAATCCAAGCCTCATCCAATTTGAGCATATCTAGTAGACCTCCAAAGAGAGGAGACCAAGGGGGATCTAATCAGATGCCCGAACATGCTCAACTTTCCCTAATAACTCTAATCTTGTGTTGGTATCACTGGTGATTTCGTATCACCTTTGGCTTAAGTTGACATCAAGTGCTTTCCTGGCTTTCTTATCTCTGCTGGATGATTAATCACAAAGAGATCGGCTGCTTGGGGAAGAAATATCAGGTACCAGAACCATGGTGGATGGAGGATTACAATGTTGCTGTAAAATTGTCGACTGTATTTAAACCAGTATGCATTGTGTTGAGACTTTGTGTACAGGTGAGGACTCGCATTCAACAAATCAGCATGCAAGTCTTCATCTTCTCCCTACAGTAAGCATCGTGATTTGGAGCTGAAAAGCTGAAGGCTGTATTTTGATAGCAAGTCAGATGTTGGATGACAAAGAAAAAACATACTATGGTGCCATTCCCAAGCAAATCCAGTGCAGTGTGAAATGGTCGGTGTCTAGACAACTAGACAAAATGCAGATGGGCTCAGTGGGTGGGAGCTGCCCAGGGTGTAGACAGAAACGCGTTTGTCTGGACGAAGGCCCTGCAGCGACTGGTGCCCTGTCCTGAGCGTTTCCCTGCCATTTAGTCTGAGGCATGAAGAGGGAAGCAGCAGCCTCGCAGTGAGGCCGAGCGGGAGGAAGCAGGCACAGAGAATGCATGGATGGATGAGTTGCCCAAGGCAATTAGTCTGTTACTTGCAGTCAGCGTACCGCTTTATCCGGCCGATGGATTATTAAGAGCTGTAATCCAAAACACTACGCAGACACTTCAGACTGGGCTCAGGCAGACACAGTGTTGTTCAGATTCACTGTTTGCTGTGTTGGTTCCATTTAAAGCCGAGTTCCTGTCCAACCATCTCATACTAAGCAGAGCTAAAAATATGCGACTCTCAGTGGGGGGGAGGGAGAGACGGAAAAGACCGGATGAGACTGTTCAGTGGTGTCTGCAGTCAACAAAGCAGAGGACCAAAGTACACGGTTACACATCTGGTTTTTTGTTACTTTCATAACAATTTTTTTATTTTTTTCATATTCCTCTGATTTCACCTGACAGACATTTCATCACACTGGTTTTGAACTATTTGCTAAGCCATTTTACATTTTTGTTGTCACCCCCATCTAGGGTCAGTTGGACTCATTAATTTGGGATTCCTGATGTATTATGCAGAATATATCTTGGATGTATTATGCATAACACATCACGAGCCACACAGCAGTGTACTGGGTAGGACTTTCTCCTCATAGCGACAATGTTTTAAGTTCAATTCGGGGCCAGGCATTTCTGTGTGCAGTTTGCGTGCATTGACTGCGCATATGTGGATTCTATCAGGGAATTTCAGTTTCCTTGCACAGTAGAAAAACTTGCATCATGCTTACAAGATTAATTAAACAGTATCTGGCTGTCGGTTCATTCTGCTACCCATCCAATGTGTAACTGTTGCCTATAGCTTACCAGGATTGGATTTAATCCCCTGTTTTGTCATTGGCGGTAGGGGTGAGTCCAACTGTCAGTTCTAGCAGTATGTTATTTGTTTGCGATTATCAAGATGCTCAACCATCATTTAATCTAAGCTCCACCCACACAAGTGTCGGCAAGTACTGAATGTTATTTTTTCCTGATGGACATAGATATTCCTGAAATTAGTCAACATATCCACTTGTGGTAAGAAGCGGTATTATAAGGCCAGCTGGCCCGGGGGTTACCTCGCTTCACGAATTGTTTTTAAATACAAAATGGAAAAAGATCTTAAATATTAGACATTTAAATGGACACTGGAAATATCAGATTAAAAGTTCCCATCTGCAATGTGAGCCCCATACCGGTTGTATGCACCTCTTCTTGTTTTCAAGTACAGTGCGATACCCCGGAGTCTGGAACTGTTTCCCTGCGTCTGAGATCACATTGAAAAGGAGGATGTGTGTGTTGTGTGATGTTTGAAATAGATGGAGAATCTCCATCAGCTGGAATGGACATCGTTTGAAGTGGAGACACAGAGGAAGCAGAAATAAACCCAGCTTGATATTTGCTGCACGCCCGATGAATAAAAATGGTGCTGCTGCATGAACCCGACAAGAGAATAAAGCGCAGAGATTGTTGTTGCAGCACGTCTTGAGGAGAAGAAGCACACATCTACTTTTTTAATAATCACCGCTACCATCAGAAAAGCATATCTCAGCCAGGAGTCATAATGTACAAGCATGTCATGGAGTTTATCTCTGGAATATACAGACTTGCAATGAGCTGTGCGACACACACACACACACACACACACACCTCAATGTTTCCGCCTCAGGCAACAGCTTCACTATCTCTTTTAATGCAAAATCCACTGAAGCATAATTGAAAATGACTTTGGAGAATTGTCACATTGAGATTGGAAGATACTATATTTGCAGGTGTTTGCGCGACACATGTGAGAGCAGTGGACGGTGAAGCGTGGAAGAAATAATGGCACCTCGAAAGACCGAGTACTGCGAGAAGAAGTCTGTCCGTCCATCTGTCTGGCTGCAGATCCGGAAATGTGTCTGCGTCCTGATCCATCTGACTGTGGGCGTGCATGTCAGGGAGCAACAATCAATGGAAAAGAGAAATATAAGAAGATGGCAGGTGTAAAGCAAACGGAAAACCGAAAATGCGCTTGCTGAACGCAGTCGAATGCACGCTACTGCGAATACAGAGTGGAGAGGAAGCCAGAGACGATCCCGCTGCATAAAAACAAAGGATTTCTCAAAACAACTATCAGCTGCAGATTGATACAAGTAAAACACGCAGCAATGCAGGGCCGAAATTAAATAAAAAAAAACTGACACTGCTATTGGGCCTCAACAAATACATGATGAGCCATAACATTATGACCTGATACTATGTTCCTTCGGTTTTCTGACTCCACTGGACCTCTGAGGATGTGTTGTGCTATCTGCACCAAGGTATCAGCAGCAGACGCTTTAAAGTCCTGGAACTATTGAGAAGACGCCTCTATGATCAAACTGGCTTGTCCAGCATTCAAAAGATGCTTCCTTAGTTTAATAAGGATCACTGACCAATCAGCAGATGGCTCCTCAAAATCAAACCTGTTCAGATGTCCTGTATAACCAACAACCTGGTGCACACTGAACTGTACATTCTGTGATTTCAATCTTAGTTGGAATGCAGACAAAGACAGTTATAAATACATGCTTCAAAAAGACCCACTTCCATTATTTGTGCCAGGAAGAAACCTGAAAAAGAGAGAGCGAATGTAACAGTCATAGAGTATTGTTGAGTGGCAGCACTCCACAGTGGCTGCCATGTTTGAGTCTGGGCTCCTGTGAGGTCTCTGAATGTTTGTGAGTGATGATAGCTGACACGTTGGGGTCACGGTGAAGGGGGAGTCCATTTAGTACAGAGACACCATAACAATGCTTATGAAAAGTGGCAGATTTCTTTACGTCCCAGAGACAAAACTGGATATTTGCATTAATCAACTGAAACATTTAAAAAGCCCATGGGCTGCTCGCAGTATATAAAAGTACTTTGAGTGCATTTTTGAATGCATCAACAGCAAAGAACAAAGCTTAAAACTACAGAATTTAAAATCGAATGCCCTCCAGAGTGGAGCCAGTCACATTTACCTGATTACATTAATAAATGATAGCATTAGCTAAATTATTCAAACAGAGTTGAAAAGAGAATCTCGCAGTGTCATCCGCACAATCAGTTGATTAAAAACATGAAACATTCTCTTATTTGCAACCGACAAGGAGTCCATTAAGTATTTTCTATTAATCTGTAACTATTCTATATCAGGGTTTTTTTTCCTCTGAGGCTGATGGATGATTTGTTTTCATTACAGAAACATAAAAGACAAAGGAATCACACCATTTCATTGCAAGGAAATTAAATTCAAAGCAGAATTCTATGATGCTCATTCATTAGAGCAATGGCTCCCAACTTGGGGTCTGGGATGCCGATTTGAGGGTACTAGACATTGCAGGAGTGGTCCAAGAACATTTCACTCTATCATTAGAATGACATTATTGTGAGACATAATTTTGAGATTGTGGTACTTTTTTGGCAATAATTGATTGGTGTGTAGAGTGCAGATGGCCAACTTCAATTATTGTGAACACCTGACGTATCTGATCTTTCTTACCAGATGGCCAATTGACCTTTTGCTAAGATTGCGGCAATTATACAAGCCATTGCCCTACTTACAAATTGTTTATTGTTGGGTTTGTGTGGTCTGCCACACAGCTCCATCGACAGGACACGTGTACATGTTTCAACTGGGTTTTGGAAATGGGATGAACTAAACCGTGTTACCTTTCAGAATACCTCAGACCACTGTTGCATGTTTCTCAGGCACCTCTTTTGCATCTCAAGTGACTGAAATTGCACAGAAAACAAAGAAGTGTCACCTATTTCACTGCTTCTCTACGGAACTGAGAATGTTCGTCCGAGCCAATAGAACCAATAGAATTCAACGACAGTTGGTAGTTGAATTCTATTGGTTCGTTTGCATTCAGGGGCTGGTCAACTGGTAACTGAGCAAATCTGCCAAACAATTATGGCAGTTTATTTAATAAAAATGACCAGTTTTAATTATTCAACGTACGGTTTGCAGTTTCACTCAATAATAAAGTATGTTAGACTCATTTCAGTTGCTACTGGGCTCAAATAAGCTTAGAATTACAAATAGGCTACCTTTTTCTTGCAGGCTGCACAGTATGAGGACAATGGACCTAATATGGCATCTGGATGAGTGCGTCCTCAACTTTTTTCAGCACGAGCTCTTAAAATAAACTATTTCGCACCAAACATGCTGAGAGCTGACAGAAAAGTAACAGAAAAGTAACAAAAAAGCTGAATGAGTAGCTGCCCACCTGCTGTAGTCCTACAGTAGGACTTTCGGAGTGGTTGGTGAACTCCATGTCCGTGGGATTTAGGGGATTTCTTCGATGATTTATTTTGGCTGTTTGCTTTGTTTGCACAGACATGGAAGGAAAGAATAAATCTGTGCCAGTGCTGAATAAAAAAACAAAAACAAAAATAAAAAGCCTTTAATAAAAGACTTAAATGGAGATAGTGGCAGAGATAGAGACAAAATAAAGTTAAAATGAAATAAGTACTGGTCTGGGAGAAAGAAAAGCCACAAGGCTCCTCAGTTTGTTTTTTCGTTATACAACAAATAACTTTGCTAACTCTGTAAAATGAAAATTTTTTTGTGAACTAAAGTTAATTCACTGCCCTCTTTTCTTTCACTGCGTACCTTCAGGGAGGTTGTTAGAGGTGCAGAGCACAGACACGGGGGTCAGGTGTGCTTTCACACATCATGTCCTCCAATGTGTCTATCCCATGGCGTTTAAAGCAAGCTTAATGACCTGCCTGCACTCAGAGTTCCTCTAAAAATATGATAGAAATATGATAGAAATGAGACACAGCTTGATATATATATATATGTATGTATATATATATATATATATCTATCATGTCCTCCATATATATATATATATAAATATATATATATATATATTTTTTTTTTTTTTTTTTTTTAAATGAGTGCCGAGGCCAGCAGAGGAAAAAGAAACTCTCTTTCTCATTTTAATAAGAGCTCCACGGACCACAGAAACCTCTCCGACACAGCGTATGAGGACTGCAAACAAACTTTTTGATTTAAATGTGCTGCAAGTTTTGGACATCACGCACAGATCTACGCAGAATCCCGACGTTAAATTGCTCCCGCCTCTCCCGTCAGTGCATAGAAGTCACTTTCTGGGGATGAGCAGCCACACAAAATGCAAGTGTTTAAGCAGAACACCAGCTGTTTCTCCAGTGCAGGCGTGATAAAGTCGTGCAGCTGAAAGCCAGGCGGGAGCGTCGGAAGTCTGAGCACGCTCGTCTGTTTGATCGCCTGCTCATTTGCCGGCGTCATCCTGTTGCAGGGGTAAATACACGTTTTGTTGCCTTTTTTCCCCCCAAAGAGAAGAGTAGGGGGGAGGGGGGGAAAGTGCTCTCCTGGAAGGTGAGTGGGAGCTATCCTTCACGACTCTGCAGCACCTTTATCTGCTACCTTTCTTCTCTCCGATAAGCCGCTCCAGAGCCAATCATGTGGAACTTATAACTCAGACATGTGAAAGTGAAGTTTTACCAAGGTAAGTAAGAAGGAGGGGAAGTGAATAATAAACTTTTCCTCCAACCTTCACTAAAGTTTCCTCCCCGTGCCCGCATGCTGCTCACACACTCATCGTCCTGGCAGTGTGTCTCAGCGTGTTGGCAGCGGCTCGTCTGTAATCTCTCCAGATCTGCGTCTGTGGCCTCACTGCTGACTGGATAACCGGCTGTTGAGCAAGCATCCAGCAGCTGGTATGGGCACAAACTTAATGTGTGCATAGCTATAGCACTTGAGCTAACTGCAACACCACCTCACTGCAGGAGACTACCGTCAATGAGACTGGCTTACTAAGATCCCACAGAAAACCTGCATGCTCTCAAATGTACTTTCAGGCACCATTTATAATTGGAATACTTTTTACATGGCTTCAAACAGAAAAAAAAAAGGATATTCAAATATAGTTGAATAAGTAGCCCTAAGCTAAATGTCCACATACATATGGTTAAGCTCAGCAGTGACAGGTGTAACATAGCAGGGTGAGCTTAACAAGCAGACAAAACACACAGGAGAGGGTTCTCTTCTCTCTAGTGGGGTAGTTTACATATTGGGTTAAGGTGGCGAGTGTGGAGGCCATGGTGATGTGGTTGAAGTCACACGAGATAATGATGAATGCACTCTGGTATCAAGTCTATATCCAGGTTACTGTGGAGTCGATGATGCTGCAGGCAGATGTAGGATTAGCAGGGGGAGGGACGTAAACAGCTACAATGATTGTGAGGGACAACTCATGTGGCAGATAATAAGGCCTGAGACCAAGAGCAAGCAGTTTGATTGTGAAGTGCGTTGGAATACACCAGCGATTTCGAACAAGCACAGCGAGCCAGCCCCCCTTCTCACCGCACTCTGTGTAATCCCGGTCCACCCGGACCGTCTGAAACCTTCCTCCAATTCCTGGCCAGCGCTGTGAGCTCATCCATCCTATTCACCAAGGATCCAACATTCTCCATAGCAGCGGGTGGGAGAGACGTTTTGAAACTCTTCTCCTCCAACCACTGTTCTCTCCGATCTTGTATTTACACAACAAAATTTCAAATGAAAATGCATCATTTTTGTGTTTTCATTTTTAGAAAAGGTTTTGTGTTAGCACAGGAAAAAACTGTGTCCATGTACACGGAAACACTAGAAACACTGAAAACGTAGTCACGAGTTGGTGCTGTGGGTTGCAAGAATGACAATATGCTATAAACATTAACAAGCGAGCACACAGACATTCGTATGTACAGACAAATACGTTGGACTGTTCTTAATGTCCATCCATTTGACACTTGTGCAGAAGGTATAAATAGTGAAATGAATAATAGTTGTGTAATTACTATGGTTGTGGTGTGCATGCACAGAAGCAGTGTTTCAGAAAAGTTCCTAGATGTCCAGGAATTTTCAAAAGGAAGCATGTACCTCTGTTTCCATGGAGATGGAGTCAAAACATTTCCAAAAAGTTCCACTCTAAGTCATTTTACAGTGTTTCATTTACAGTGTTTCATTTACAGTGGCTCCAAATTACGCAGTCATGAAAGCAGACACCCAAAACACAACAAACGTTTCCAGTTTTCACTTGAAAATACTGTCTTGTAAACGGGGCCTCAGCTTAGGTGCATGTTGCAAATGCATTACCTCCCCTAAAAAAAATTTGAAAAAAGACTTCAGAAAATAAATTGATAAATAATAATAAACAAAGTTGAGAAATAGAATTCCTCAAGCACCAGCCGAGGACAATTCTCTCAATTGCTGATTTGATTTACACCTTTTCAAGCATGGTAAAAACAAAATTGTGTGCTACACATTGTATCTATTAGTACAAATTATCCACAATGCAGTCAGTTCGTAGGAGGAAGATAATCTATATTCTACGTTATTTACTTTTGAAAAAAAAAACAAAAACATAGTTCGACGGTAAATGGTTAATTTCATAAGAATGACTAGCAAATAGCAATTCACTACCCAAAGTAGTTTCGATCCAGTAACTCATTCATTACCACAATCCAGAGTAAGAAACAGCCACAGCCCTCTGAGGGAGTGAGATGCCCTTGAATAGCTACAGTGTCAAACTACACATTGCCGCTGGAGAAAAGCTGCATTCAAAAATCAACCATTCGCTGTTATGACAGCAAACAAATGAGCGCTGGCTTCAGGACATGAGAAGAAAGGCCAATAGTATGTAATTAAAACAGTAGTAATTTAAATAGCTAGTGAAAAGGATGCAAATTAATGACCTCTTTCACAACAGCAATGGTGATTTACAAAGAAAACCCCATATTAATCATGTTATAATTCAGTTTGTTAAAAATAGCAACAAATATTCTCTCCCATGATTATAGTAACAATTAATGAGCTCAGGGAAATGTTACTAACATTGACTGTGTTAGTAATTTCACTTCACTGTCACTTTATGAAAAAGAATAGTTAAATAAAGGCTAACCTTCATTCAAGGCTGTTATTGTTATTTACAGATAATGTGATACTTGTTTTGCTTACAGTGAAGATGTGACGACTGAGTTCCTTCAGTCAGTTAGTAAATGAGGCACTGCTCCTCCAGTAAACAGGAGTTTAGTGTAAATCTAACAGAGCGGCTCTCCACTGGAGACTGGCGTCAGCACGGTCCACATGCTAATGCTGCTAAAGAGACGGCTGAAGCCTCTTTAATACTCCAAATGCCAAAAACAGCTCGCTTATAGCTTGTTGCTACAGTCTAGTGACTGGCGTTATGGCAAACTAATTTGTGGCACATTCACCCTTGAAGCAAAACGGCCAAAAATACCAGCGTTGTTTAGACTATTACCAGCAAATAGGAGTTTCTTGGAATAATTACAGCGCTAAATGAATTGCAGATAGTTCTCATGCTAACACTGCAAGGCATGAGGCCAGCAGAGACAGCAGCTGTGTAGCTTTAAAGATTCAGGCCCTGTCCACACAAGCAAAAACAACCTTTTTTTCTCCCAGTTCTTAAAAAAGCTTCCCATCCACACAGGAAACATCTGCATTCACTCAACACCATAACAACCACTGAAAAGGCTGTAGTCCATATGCCAGGATGATAGGTAGCACTGTAACTCAAAGAAACTTCAGTGACTGTAATTAAAACAGCAATTTCACAAAAGTAATCATTGACTTGCAAGTTGCAGGTTAAAAGCAGCGAGGATCACTGTTTTTTTTTGTCAGATCTTTGAGAATCGC